>NC_135824.1:31862246-32211481 GCF_964213995.1 Mustelus asterias
CAATACAGCCCTCTGATCTCTTCCTGCATAGTGGTGGTCTGCTGGGCCTTGCACAATCTGGCTCTACAGAGCGGTAACCTATCGGAGGAGGACTTGGAGGCTGACTAGCCAGCCGTCGCTGGGGAGGATGACCAGCAGGAGGAGGAGGAAGAGGGGGAGGAGGAAGCTGAGGAAGAACATGCCGAGGAATACCAACCAGGTGCTCGAGGGCTGGCAGCCCACATAAGACATGCGAGGGCAGCAAGGGAGGGCCTGATAACTAGGCAACTCGCTAGGGGTTTGTGCCTGTGGGTTCCATTCCCCCCCGCCCCCCCAAAAAAATTCCTTCTATCTCCTGCAACATTGTCACACCAGAGTGGTGGGCCTGGGTACTCTGTGTTAGTGAGTTTTTTGGCAGGCAGGAGGGTGATGACAACTCGCTAAGCACCATGATGATGATGCTCTGGTGCAAACTAGTCTGACTCCTACCTGAGCTCCGCATGCACGCTGGCACCTGGGCCCACGTCTGTGTAGTGGGTAAGGGATCTGAAACCCCCATAAAGGACTCTGGGGCGGGTAGGGTGGGACATACGGGAGGGAATTGCTCATGGGGTCTGGGGAACCAATGTCTTCCATTTCTCAGTGACACAGCATTGAGGGGCCTCCCCAACTGACATCAACATGAAGCATCGCTCTGGCGATCATCAATGGAAGTGGATTCATAATCGAGACAAATAAGTTGCAGGTGGGTGGTGAAAAAACATTTATTTGCAATAAAGGTGTTTAAATAAAACATTCTAGCATAAAAACTTGTGAACAGAAAATGTTAAGGTGCTTAAATATCTTTCTAACTAGTGCAGCCCTTCACCCGTGCCATCTCAGTGCAACTACAACTTCCTAACCTTACGTGGCCTACCACTACGTCTCAGTGACTCCCCAGAATGTACATTGGAGGTGGAGGGGGCCAGCTGCCGACCTCGCCCCGTGGCCTGTGAGGCATGTGGTGGGCGTCCTCTGGAGGCCCTGGACCTTGAGGGCCCTCGCCGTCTTCCAGGTGTCTGGGATGTTTCCATGACACACTCTTCATCCCGCTGCCCCTGAGATGCCCCGGTGTCAGGAAGGGGGGAGTCAGAAGGTGTAGCCACAGCCGCAGAATGCCTGCCTGCCTGTCCATTCTTGAGTTTTTAATGGAGTTGCGCCTCGTTAGGGCAAATCAGCTGCAGGCAGGTTGGCAGAACATTCCAGCAAGTTCCATGCAGTTTGCTTGTTAGCGTTGAGGGGAAGGCAAGTGAGCGCTTGCAGGTGTGCTGATGGGGGGTGGGGGCGTGGTGGATGAGCGCCTCAATGATTGGGAACAGGGGAGAGAGAGGGAGGTGTCACACAGCCATCGGAGTCCGGAGGAGATGGGGGCCTTGCGCAGGAGGGTCCAGGTGGGGATGAGGGGATCACCCTGCCTGATATCTGTAGGATGGAGAGGGGAGGGTGGATCTCTCTGCCTGAGATGAGTGAGGGGGAAGGGGGGGGGGGGAGGGTCCGCGATCGGTCTGGGTGGCGGGCTGGTCGGGGGATAAGGGGGGTCAGTAATGTTGGGGGGGGGGGGTGGGGCAATGTCAATGGGGGCCAGGGGGAGGCATTATCCAGGTGGGGCGCAATGTGGTAGGGGAGCCGCATTCTATCATTTTTTTCTACGCATGCGCAGTTGGAGGCACCGATTGGAGCTGCAGGATTTCGGGCGCGTTAAGCCCCGCCCACAGGCTTCTGCAGCGCGATTCGGAATCACTGATATTTTTTCAGACACGGTGCCTATGGGGGCACCTGAGAACGGGTCAGATCTGAAACACTCCCAGTTTCAAGTCCAACCGGCACTTAGAATCAAAATGGTAAAATAGGGACCTCTGTTTCAATGTTTGTTCATGTCGAGTAACTTGTGCTTGATTTTGCTGCTCTAATATTGTAGTAGTTCCAGGTGGTATGAAGGGGAATTTGGTACTTAGTTCTTTCTCAAGAACAACATTGCCAGTGAGTTGTTTGTTGTCGCGCGAGCAGAGTTCTGATAGGACATGAGAAACTTCTTTACTCTCCTGGAGAATTAACCTTTGTCTTTTGACACTTCAATGGAATGCTTCAGTGACTGTACAAGCCCTTCCACCAATCCATTAGTGGACGGATGATACGGTGCAGTCCCTGTGTGCTGTATGCAATTAATGTAATCCACAGATTCCTTAGATGTAAATAGTGTTCCTTTATCACTGACTAGTTGTTTAAGCTTTCCAAATCTTGTGAATAACTCATTAACCTTCTCTGTAGTTCTTTCTGTCGTGGTAGATGTTATCATGACTTTGGGCCTATTCGAATGTGCATCAATTAGAACAAGAAATGTGTATCTTTCAATCAGTCCCGCAAAGCCTATTTGTACTCTGTACCTTGGTGGCTGTGGCCATTCCCATGGCTGAAGTGACTGTATAGGGTGGGGTATTTTATATTCTAGCGCAGTACTGGCATTGCCCCACTTTTTCTTCCATTTGTGAGTCAAGTCCCGGCCACCAGAAATAGCTTCTTGCGAGTTCTCATTCTTACTACCCCTGGATTATCTTTGTGCACAGTTGGATCCAGGATTCGGCTTCGCAAACATGGAGGAAAGATCGCTCTGATCCCCCATAGCAGTTCTCCATTTTGAACAGTTAACTCGAGTTCCCTCGTGATATAAAGTCTGAATTCAGGATTCTTCCTTTGTTGGTCCAGCAATGATCGTCTTAAGACAATGTCCATATGCTTCCCCATCACCAGTCATTCCTCATGTGCCTTTGCACCTGAGACAATGTTATTGGTGCACTCTCTACCTGGGAAAAGTATAATATATTGATATACTTATCCAGTGATTTGATTTTGTCCTGAATTGGCAATTTTGGAAAGGGGCATTGGCATCTTGCTCTGATCCCCTATACTTGATATCATAATGATGCGCTGATTGTATGACAGATCATCTTTATAGCCGACTTGCAGCTAATGATGGAATTCCTTGTATGGACCAAAGATTGTTGTTAATGGTCTGTGTTTGGTCAAAAAAGTGAAGTGTCTCCGATACAGGTACTGGTGAAATCTTTTGATTTCAAAATTATGCACAGGGCTTCTTTCTCAAGTTGAGCATAATTCAGTGCTTGATAAAGTTTGAGATGTGAGTGGGCGGCACGGTGGCACAGTGGTTAGCACTGCTGCCTCACAGCGGCATGGTGGCACAGTGGTTAGCACTGCTGCCTCACAGTGCCAGGGACCCAGGTTCGATTCCCAGCTTGGGTCACTGTCTGTGTGGAGTTTCCACATTCTCCCCGTGTCTGCGTGGGTTTCCTCCGGGTGCTCCAGTTTCCTCCCACAGTCCAAAGATGTGCGGGTTAGGTTGATTAGCCATGCTAAATTGGCCCTACTGTCAGGGGGATTAACAGGGTAAATGTGTGGGGTTATGGGAATAAGGCCTGGATGGGATTGAGGTCGGAGCAGACTCAATAGGCCAAATGGCCTCCTTATGTATTGTAGGGATTCTATGATTCTATGATTTGGAGGTATCCTTGGACAAGTCTATCTTACTGAACTGCCGAGCCGCAGACAATCCAGTGAATAGGTCCTCAATTAATGTTAAAGGGTACCGGTCAACACACAGCACTGGGTTTATCATCATTTTGAAGTCACCGCAAATTCATAGAATCATAGAGGTTTACAGCATGGAAACAGGCCCTTCAGTCCAACTTGTCCATGCCGCCCTTTTTTTTTAAACCCCGAAGCTAATCCCAATTGCCTGCATTTGGCCCACATCACTCCATACCCATCTTACCCATGTAACTGTCTAAATGCTTTTTAAAAGATAAAATTGTACCCGCCTCTACTACTACTTCTGGCAGCTTGTTCCAGACACTCACCACCCTCTGTGTGAAAAAATTGCCCCTCTGGACACTTTTGTACCTTTCCCCTCTCACCTTAAACCTATGCCCTCTAGTTTTAGACTCCCCTATCTCTTGGAAAAGATATTGACTATCTAGCTGATCTGTGCCCCTCATTATTTTGTAGACCTCTGTAAGATCACTCCTCAGCCTTCTACACTCCAGAGAAAAAAGTCCCAGTCTATCCAGTCTCTCCTTATAACTCAAACCATCAAGTCCGGGTAGCATCCTAGTAAATCTTTTCTGTACTCTTTCTAGTTTAACAATATCCTTTCTATAAGAGAGTGACCAGAACTGTACACAGTATTCCAAGTGTGGCCTTACCAATATCTTGTACAACTTCAACATGACGTCCCAACGCCTGTATTCAATGTTCTGACTGATGAAACCAAGCATGCTGAATGCCTTCTTCACCTCTCTGTCCATCTGTGACTCCACTTTCAAGGAGCTATGAACATGTACCCCTAGATCTCTTTGTTCTGTAACTCTCTCCAATGCCCTACCATTAACTGAGTAAGTCCTGCCCTGGTTCAATCGACCAAAATGCATCACCCCGCATTTATCTAAATTAAACTTCATCTGCCATTCGTCAGCCCACTGGCCCAATTGATCAAGATCCTGTTGCAACTGGAGATAACTTTCTTCACTGTCTACTATGACACCAATCTTAGTATCATCTGCAAACTTACTAACCACGCCTCCTATATTCTCATCCAAATCATCAATATAAATGACAAATAACAGTGGACGCAGCACTAACCCCTGAGGTACACCGCTGGTCACAGGCTTCCAGTTTGAAAAACAACCCTCTACGACCACCCTCTGGCTTCTGGGAAGAAGCCAATTTTGTATCCATTTAGATACCTCACCTGGATCCCGTGAGATTTAACCTTATGCAACAACCTACCATGCGGTACCTTGTCAAAGGCCTTGCTGAAGTCCATGTAGACAACATCAATTGCACTGCCCTCATCTACCTTCTTGGTTACCCCTTCAGTGGAGTGAGCAGGGGGCAGAGTGAGAGCTGTAGGGCTTTGGCTCAAAACGGGCTTCAGCGAGAACAGGCAGAGGCGAGAGTAGGTTTTTCTTTTTCAGAAAGTTTATTCCTGTTTTTCCCCAGAGTAAAAACAAATGCCAGGCAAGATGTTGGAATGCTCCTCTTGCAGGATGTGGGAGATCAGGGAGACCTCTGGTATCCCTGACGACAGCACCTGCAAAAGATGCATTCAGCTGCAGCTGCTAGCAAAGCGTGTTAGGGAACTGGAGAAGGAGCTTGATGACCTCCATCTAATTCGGGAAAATGAGAAGTATATAGACAGTAGCTTTAGGGAGATAGTTACATCTAAGCAGCAGAGCACAGGAAATTGGGTAACTGTAAGGAGAGGAAATGGCAGTGTGAAAGGACAGGCAGAGCAGGGTTCCCCTGTGGACATACCTCTCCACAACAGGTATACTGAATTGGATACTGTTGTGGGAGATGCTTTACCTGGGACAAGCTGCGACAGCCGGAACTCTGATACTGAGTCTGGTTCTCCAGCGCAAAAGGGTGGGATGAAGAAGAGGAGAGCAGTAGTGATAGGGAACTCAATGGTCAGAGGAATGGCAGGAGGTTCTGTGGTCGGGACAGAGACTCCCGCATGGTTTGTTGCCTCCCAGGTGCCAAGGTCAGCGATGTCTCTGATCGCGTGCACAGCATTCTAACGTGGGAAGGTGATCAGCCAGATGTCGTGGTACACATCGGTACAAATGACGTGGGAAGGGAGAGTGAGGAGGTCCTAAAGAGTGAGTACAAAGAGCTTGGAAGGAGGTTAAAAAGCAGGACCCCGAGGGTAGTAATCTCAGGATTGCTACCTGAGCCACATGCCAGTGAGGGCAGGAGTAGGATGCTTGGGCGGATGAACACGTGGCTGAGGAACTGGTGCAGGGGGCAGGGTTTCCAATTCTTGGATCATTGGGACCTCTTCTGGGGCAGGTGGGACCTGTACAAGAGAGACGGGTTACACCTAAACTACAAGGGGACCAATATACTTGCAGGGAGATTTGCTCGTGTTATTGGGGAGCGTTTAAACTAGATTTGCAGGGGGATGGGAACCAGAGTGCCAGAGCAGATAGTGGAGCAGGGGTAAAAAGACAGGTTAGTTCAAGCAAAATCACAAATGGAAGGGTTGAGTGTGGTGGAAATAATCTTTTGAGGCGTGTCTGTTTCAATGCCAGGAGTATTGTAGGGAAGGCAGATGAGCTGAAGGCGTGGATAGACACATGGAAATATGACATTATAGTCATTAGTGAAACTTGGCTACAGGAGGGGCAGGACTGGCAGCTCAATGTTCCAGGGTTCCAATGTTTCAGGTGGGATAGAGGCAGAGGGATAAAAGGTGGGGGGGTGGCATTGTTGGTCAGGGAAAATGTTACAGCGGTACTCAGGCAGGATAGATTAGGGAGCTTGTCTACAGAGGCCTTATGGGTGGAGCTGAGAAACAGGAAAGGTATGACCACGTTAATGGGGTTGTATTATAGACCACCCAATAGTCAGCGAGAATTGGAGGAGCAAATCAGCGGAGAGATAGCTGACAACTGCAAGAAACACAAAGTTGTGATAGTAGGGGATTTTAATTTTCCACATATAGATTGGGACTCGCATACTGTTAAAGGTTTAGACGGGGTAGAGTTTGTAAAATGTGTTCAGGAGAATTTTCAACATCAGGATATAGAGGTGCCAACTAGAGAGGATGCGATATTGGATCTCCTATTGGGAAATGAGTTCGGGCAGGTGATGGATGTGAGTGTGAGGGAACACTTTGGATCCAGTGATCATAATGCCATTAGTTTCAACCTGATCATGGATAAGGATAGATCTGGTCCTCGGGTTGAAGTTTTGAACTGGATAAAGGCCAAAATTGATGAAATGAGAAGGGATCTGGGAAGTGTGGATTGGCACAGGCTGTTCTCTGGTAAGGATGTAAATGGAAAGTGGGAGGCCTTCAAAGGAGAAATTTTGAGAGTGCAGAGTTTGTGTGTTTCTGTCAGGATTAAAGGCAAAGTAAATAGGAATAAGGAACCTTGGTTCTCGAGGGAGATTGTAACACTGATTAAGAGGAAGAGAGAGTTGTATGAAATGTACAGGCAGCAAGGAACAGATCAGATGCTCGAGGAGTATAAAAAGTGCAAGAAGCTACTTAAGAGGGAAATCAGGAGGGCTAAAAGAAGACATGAGGTTGCTTTGGCAGACAGAGTGAATGAAAATCCAAAGAGCTTCTATAGGTATGTTAGGAGCAAAAAGATAGTGAGGGATAAAATTGGTCCTCTTGAAGACCAGAGTGGTAGACTGTGTATGGAACCAAAAGAGATGGGGGAGATACTAAATGGTTTTTTTGCATCCGTATTTACTGAGGAAACGGGCATGGAGTCTACGGAAATAGGGCAAACAGGTAGGGAGGTCATGGAACCTTTACAGATTAAAGGGGAGGAGGTGCTCACTGTCTTGAGGCAAATCAGAGTGGATAAATCCCCAGGACCAGACAGGGAATTCCCACGGACCTTGAGGGAAGCTAGTGTTGAACTTGCAGGGGCCCTGGCAGACATATTTAAAATGTCAGTATTCACGGGGGAGGTGCCGGATGATTGGAGGGTGGCTCATGTTGTTCCGTTGTTTAAAAAAGGTTCCAAAAGAAATCCGGGAAATTATAGGCCAGTAAGTCTGACGTCGGTGGTGGGCAAGTTATTGGAAGGTGTGATAAGGGATAGGATCTACAAATATTTGGATAGACAGGGACTTATTAGGTAGAGTCAACATGGCTTTGTGCGTGGTAGGTCATGTTTGACCAATCTATTAGAGTTTTTCGAGGAGGTTACCAGGAAAGTGGATGAAGGGAAGGCGGTGGATGTTGTCTACCTGGATTTCAGCAAGACCTTTGACAAGGTCCCTCATGGGAGGTTAGTTAGGAAGGTTCAGTCGCTGGGTATACATGGGGAGGTAGTAAATTGGATTAGACACTGGCTCAATGGAAGAAGCCAGAGAGTGGTTGTGGAGGATTGCTTCTCTGAGTGGAGGCCTGTGACTAGTGGTGTGCCGCAGGGATCGGTGTTGGGTCCATTGTTGTTTGTCATCTATATCAATGATCTGGATGATAATGTGGTAAATTGGATCAGCAAGTTTGCTGATGATACAAAGATTGGAGGTGTAGTGGACAGTGAGGAAGGTTTTCGAAGCTTGCAGAGGGATTTGGACCAACTAGAAAAATGGGCTGAAAAATGGCAAATGGAATTTAACGCAGACGAGTGTGAGATATTGCACATTGGAAGGACAAACCAAAGTAGAACGTACAGGGTAAATGGTAGGACGCTAAAGAGTGCAGTTGAACAGAGGGATCTGGGAATACAGGTACAGAATTCCCTAAAAGTGGCGTCACAGGTGGATAGGGTTGTAAAGAGTGCCTTTGGTACATTGGCCTTTATAAATCGGAGTATCGAGTATAAAAGTTGGAGTGTTATGGTAAGGTTATATAAGGCATTGGTGAAGCCGAATTTGGAGTATTGTGTACAGTTTTGGTCACCTAGTTACAGGAAGGATGTAAATAAGGTTGAAAGAGTGCAGAGAAGGTTCACAAGGATGTTGCCGGGACTTGAGAAGCTGAGTTACAGAGAGAGATTGAATAGGTTGGGACTTTATTCCCTGGAGCGTAGAAGATTGAGGGGAGATTTGATAGAGGTGTATAAGATTTTGATGGGTATAGATAGAGTGAATGCAAGCAGGCTTTTTCCGCTGAGGCTGGGGGAGAAATAAACCAGAGGGCATGGGTTAAGGGTGAAAGGAGAAAAGTTTAAAGGGAATATTAGGGGGGGGGGGGGGCTTCTTCACGCAGAGAGTGGTGGGAGTGTGGAATGAGCTGCCGGATAAAGTGGTAAATGCGGGGTCACTTTTAACATTTAAGAAAAACTTGGATGGGTTCATGGATGAGAGGGGTATGGAGGGATATGGTCCAAGTGCAGGTCAGTGGGACTAGGCAAAAAATGGTTCGGCACAGACAAGAAGGGCCAAAAGGCCTGTTTCTGAGCTGTAATTTTCTATGGTTCTATGGTTCTAAAAAATTCAATCAAATTTGTGAGACATGATTTTCCACTCACAAAGCCTTGCTGACTATTCCTAATCAGTCCTTGCCTCTCTAAATGCCTGTAGATCCTGTCTCTCAAAATACCTTCCAACAATTTACCCACCACAGATGTGAGGCTCACTGGCCTGTAGTTCCCAGGCTTTTCCCTGCAGCCTTTTTTAAACAAAGGCACAACATTTATCACCCTCCAATCTTCAGGCACCTCACCTGTGACTATCGATGATTCAAATATCTCGTATTCTTATTCTTATTCAAATTCTCATAGAACCATCTGGTTTGATGACAGGGATGATTGTAGTTGCCCTGTCGCTCATGGTTACAAGTTTAATTACTCTGTCCATTACTAGTTTCTCTAGTTCCATTTTCAATTTAATTGCATATGACACAGTTCTTGCCTTTAAGCTTCTAGGGCTGCAATCAGGTTTGATCTTGAGTCTTACTTCAACTCCAGTCATGGACGCTAAGTGTTGTCGAACCCCTTTCCATGCTTCCCTAAAAGCTTTTGTAGTGTGTTCTTGTCATTAACCAATTGGTTAATGCTCCCCAGTTAAGCTTGATTTCATTTAACCGCGGTCTTCCGAAGAGTGCAGGAAAATTTCCTTTCATTATGTACAGTTGCAATTCTGCTGATTGACCATTATCTTCAACTTGAACCATGATATGTCTGTTGTTACCATCACTGAAACCCCCACTGTCAACATCCTTGGGGTTACCATTGACCAAAAGCTCAGCTGGACTTGCCACATAAACACAATGGCTACAAGTGCAGGTAGAGGCTAGGAATACTGCGGCAAGTAACTCATCTCCTGACTCACATAGCCTGTCCAGAATTTGCAAGGCATAAGTCAGGAGTGTGATAGAATAATCCCCACTTGCCCGGGTGAGTGCAGCTCCAACAACACTCAAGAAGCTTGACACCATCCAGGACAAAGCAGCCTGTTTGATTGGCACCACATCCACAAACATCCCTCCACCACGGACAATCAGTAGCAGCAGGGTGTACTATCTATGAGATGATGTGGAGATGCCGGCGTTGGACTGGGGTGGGCACAGTAAGAAGTCTCACAACACCAAGTTAAAGTCCCACAGGTTACCAAATAAACCTGTTGGATTTTAACCTGGTGTTGTGAGACTTCTACCTATGAAAGGCCACTGCAGCAATTCACCAAAGATCCTTAGACAGCACCTTCCAAACCCATGACCACTTCCACCTAGAAGGACAAGGGCAGCAGATACATGGGAACACCACCACCTACAAGTTCCCCTCCAAGCCACTCACCATCCTGACTTGGAAATGTATCGCCGTTCCTTCGCAGTAGCTGGGTCAAAATCCTGGAATTCTCTCCCTGACAGCATTTGTGGGTCATCCCACAGAACATGGACTACAGTGGTTCAAGAAGGCAGCTCACCACCACCTTCTCAAGGGCAACTAGGGATGGACAATAAACACTGGCCAGCCAGCGACGCCCATGTCCCATGAATGAATTTAAAACAAAACTTCTTCAGCGTAAGTTCACAGGATTACGTTCGATGGTTTTGGTGGTAGATGTTTGAGTTTCTGATTATATTTATATTCAGAGATGAGTGATATAGCTGCTCCCAAAACTACTTCCATCTTTACTTCTTTCCCGTTTAACTTTGGATAACATAGAAACATAGAAAATAGGAGCAGGAGGAGGCCATTCAGCCCTTTGAGCCTGCTCCACCATTCAATATGATCATGGCTGATCATCCAACTCAATAGCCTAACCCCGACTTCCCCCCATATCCTTTGATCCCCTTCACCCCAAGTGCTATATTTAACTCCTTGAAAACATTCAATGTTTTGGCCTCAACTGCTTTCTGTGGTAGAGAATTCTGTGGAATGACTATTCTCTGGGTGAAGAAATTTCTCCTCATCTCTGTCCTAAATGTAACTTCAAACTCATTGTCGGAGCTGATAACTTGTTCCATATAAAAGAATCCTGAGGGGTATTGACAGGGTGCATGTGGAGAAGTATTATGATATGTAGATAGGGATGGCATGGTGATACAATGGTTAGCACTGCTGCCTCACAGCACCAGGGACCCGGGTTCGATTCCCGGCCTGGGTCATTGTCTGTGCGGAGTCTGCACATTCTCCCCGTGTCTGCGTGGGTTTCCTCCGGGTGCTCCGTTTTGACGCTATGACAACAGATGAATGAACACCGCTCGACAATCATCAGGCAGGAGTGTTCTCTTCCTGTTGGGGAACACTTCTGCAGTCACAGGCATTCAGCCTCTGATCTTCGGGTAAGCGTTCTCCAAGGCGGCCTTCATGACACACGACAACGCAGAATCGCTGAGCAGAAACTGATAGCCAAGTTCCGCACACATGAGGACGGCCGCAACCGGGATCTTGGGTTCATGTCACACTATCTGTAACCTCCATGACTTGCCTGGGCTTGCAAAATCTCAGTAAGAAGTTTAACAACACCAGGTTAAAATCCAACAGGTTTATTTGGTAGCAAAAGCCACACTTTTGCTACCAAATAAACCTGTTGGACTTTAACCTGGTGTTGTTAAACTTCTTACTGTGTTTACCCCAGTCCAACGCCGGCATCTCCACATCATTGCAAAATCTCACCAACTGTCCTGGCTGGAGACAATACACATCTCTTTAACCAGTGCTTAACCCTCTCTCCACTCACATTGTCTGTGTGCACTATGCAGATGGAGCATATTGTACATGGAGGGGGAGGGGAGAGGGTGCAGAGTGTAGTGTTGCAGTCGTGGCTGGGGTGTAGAGAGAGATCGGCTTGGTGCGGGGTGGGCCCATTTGGGGGTCTGGTGGCAGCAGGGAAGAGGCTGTTCCTGGGTCGGTTGGTGCGTGACCTCAGACTTTTGTATCTTTTTTCTGATAGAAGAAGATGGAAGAGCGTATGTCCGGGGTGCGTGGGGTCCTTGATTATGCTGGCTGCTTGTCTGAGGCAGCGGGAAGTGTGGACAGAGTCAGTGGATGGGAGGCTGGATGGGGCTTCATTCATGACCTTTTGTAGTTCCTTGCGGTCTTGGACAGAGCAGGAGCCATACCAAGCTGTGATACAGCCAGAAATAATGCTTTCTATGGTGCATCTGTAAAAGTTGGTGAGAGCTGTAACTGACATGCCAAATTTTGTTAGTCTCCAGAGAAAGTAGAGGCTTTGCTGGGCTTTCTTAACTATAGCGTCAGCGTGGATGGACCAGGACAGGTTGTTGGTGATCTGGACACCTAAAAACCTGAAGCTCTCGACCATTTCTACTTTGTCCCCATTAATGTAGACAGGGGCATATCCTTCACTATACATCCTGAAGTCGATGACAATCTCCTTCATTTTGTTGACATTGAGGGAGAGATTATTGTCGCTGCACCAGTTCACCAGATTCTCTATCTCTTTCCTGTACTCTGTCTCATCATTGTTTGAGATGGCAGAGTGGATAGGAAGCAGCTGTTCCCCTTAGTTGAAGGGTCAATAATGAGGGGTTATAATTTTAAGGTGAGGGGGCAGGAGGTTTCGAGGGTGGTGGGAGTTTGGAATGCACTGCCTGGGGGTATAGTAGAGATGGGAAACTTCACAACCTTTAAGAAGCACATGGATGAACATGTCTTGACATGTCATAACATTCAATGTTGTGGGCCCAAGTGCTGGAAAGTGGGATGAGTGTAGATTTAGTGTACCTTTGTCGGTGCAGGCTTAATGGGCCGAAGGGCCTCTTCTGTAATGTATAACTATAACGTTACACCAACGACTACACTTACTTAATTGGCTGGAAAATGCTTTGAGTTTTCTGGTGGATGTAAAAAGCGCTATATAAATGCAATTTTTAAATTAAATCTGAACTAATTTGAGCCTCTGTTCCAGATCCCAGAGCAAGCCTCACCCAGTGAAAATCTAGCACTCTCAGTTTTGAAAGTATCGATTGACCTTGTCCATTGACATGGTGGCACAGTGGTTAGCACAGCTGACTCAGAGTGCCAAAGTCCCCGGTTCGATTCCCGGCTTGGGTCACTGTCTGTGTGGGGTCTGCACATTCTCCCCGTGTCTGCGTGGGTTTCCTCCAGGTGCTCTGGTTTCCTCCCATAGCCCAAAGATGTGCAGGTTAGGTGGATTGACCATGCTAAATTGCCTCTTAGTGTCAGGGGGACTAGCTAGGGGATAGGGACTGGGTGGGATTGTGGTCGGTGCAGACTCAATGGGCTGAATGGCCTCCTTCTGCATTGTCAGATTCTATGATACCTTTAAGGCTTGATTACCTGTAAAGACTCGCATTCCAACCATTATCTTGTAAATTGAGTTTGTGTCTATATATGCCCTGTTTGTGAACACAACTCCTCACTCACCTGAAGAAGGAGCGACACTCCGAAAACTTGTGCATCAAATAAACCTGTAGGACTTTAACCTGGTGTTGTGAGACTACTTACTAAACAGTCTACCTGTATTCTCAGACTGTGATCCTGGTTCTGGACATCCCCACCATCAGGAACATCCTTCTTGCATCTGCACTGTCTAGTCCTGTTAGAGTTTTATAGGTTTCTATGAGATCCCTCCTTATTATTCTGAACCCCAGTGAATTCAATCCTAACCGACTCAATCGCTCCGAGTTGAGCATTATTAGACAGGTTATTGCCTGCTTGCCATCCTGGATGGAAGAGAGAGAAAAACCCATAAACGTCTCTGATGATGTCACTACACATCACATGACTAATCAAACAGAGCTGCATTTAAGTTTAAGTTTACGTTTATTGATTAGTGTCACAAGTAGGCTTACATTAACACTGCAATGAAGTTATTGTGAAAATCCCCTAGTTGGCACATTCTGACACTTGTTCGAGTACACTGAGGGAGAATTTAGCATGGCCATTGCACCTAACCAGCACGTCTTTTGGACTGTGAGAGGAAACCGGAGCACCCGGAGGAAACCCACGCAGACATGGGGAGAACGTGCAGACTCCACACAGACAGGGACCCAAGCCGGGAATCGAATCCAGGTCCCTGGTGCTGTGAGGTAGCAGTGCTAACCACTGTGCCAGCGTGCCGCTCCTATCTACATAACATAATACTTCTCCGCATGCACCCGTCAATACCCCTCAGGATTCTTTTATATGGAACAAGTTATCAGCTCCAACAGTGAGTTTGAAGTTACTGCAAGAATTAATCAAAGACCTGTAGTTTGCTGCGATTGGAACACACCTCCATTTTGACAGGGTTGTGGTATCAGGTGGTATCAGCTATCCAGGAGGTAGAGAGGAATTTCCCAGAGCTTTCTTTTCCCAGGGTTGGATGACTTTATTTTTCTCTTTGTGTTTTTTTGCCTATCCTAGTAGATTTCTTGGCTTTGGGAGCGATGGGGTGGGGGTTTGTATGGAAGGATGGGTTAAATAGTGGATAGGCAGGCTTAATGGACCAACCTTATCAGGATTTAATATTATGTTGTGATGATACTGTGCTATTTTGATATATTCCATGTTTAAAGTGGGGTTGCTTTAAGAAGCAGTGCTTTGTTACAAGAGTCGATTTGTCTAGTACACAGACAGCAGATGCTAAGATTGCAGCCTAAGAATTGATTTTAGCTCGGAATGTGTTTCTTTGTAGAGTTAATGTACCTTTTGTTTACTTAGGTTCTCCTGGGATTTTGGACTAGGTATACAGAGTCATATGGTTAATGGGAGGAGCTAAGATTGCAGGGAAGAAACTGTTTCAATTTCATTTTAAAATGTTTGCTGCCTGGACTGTCAGAAGAAAGCAGTATCTCTCTGTCTCTCTCTCTCTGAAAAGGTCTCTCTGAGAGTTCTAGGATTGTTAACCTGTGACTAACGAGTGAGCCTGTGTTTTGCTGACTGATTTTAAAGAGGGGGCTTAAGTCTATCAGAGGAATATTGCCTGAATTGGAACTCCTAGTGAGAGTTAAGAATTATATCTTGCCTTGTTTAAGTATTGTTCAATTGTTACATGTTAAGGTAATTAATTTGTTATAGTTAATCTACATTGTTAAATAAAGTTTGTTTTGATCCCTAGTTGTCAGTACAGGTGTGCCTGGAATGAAACATTCTCTCCTCACACTAATGCCAAAATAGAAAATTGTTGGAGTACAGTCTGGCTTTATAATATACCTTGGAGTTTCTGATCTGGTACCCTAACAATGTTCATAGGTGCATTGGCCATGCTAAATTCTTCCTTAGTGTACCCGAACAGGTGCTGGAGTGTGGCGACTTTCACAGTAACTTCATTGCAACGTTAATGTGAGTCTACTTGTGTCACTAATAAATAAATAAATAAATAACAGAGCACTACCCTGCGTCTCTGGATTACAAATCTAGTGTCAATGCCATCACTTGCTTTGTCCCACTGTGGAGTGTAAGTCAGAGGAGTTCCAAAGGTCCAGTCTCACAGCCATACATAGGTCAGGTGTGAAAGACTTTTGCTTTCCATTGGTCCTGCAAGATGTGATGTAATGACAACCTAAATCTGAGGCCAAAGCCTCACCAACAGCAGCAAGTTGTACCTCGAATGTGATAAAACATCCCAAGCAACTGAAACATCATAGAAGCAAAATCTGATACCGAACCATATCGCACAACTTTAGGACAGCTGTCTAAAAGAATGGGAGACTCTTAAAGCAGTAAAGAGGGGTAGACTGTCACCAGGACAAGATAGCATAAAATCCCTACAGTGCAGAAGGAGGCTATTCGGCCATCTAGTCTGCACGGACCCATAGCCAGGCTTACCCCATAACACCACATATTTACTCCACTAATCTTAACACCTCAAGACACTAAGGGACAATTTAGCGAGACCAATGCACCTAACCCGCACATCTTTAAACTGTGGGAGGAAACCGGAGCACCCGGAGGAAATCCATGCAAACACGAGGAGAATGTACAGACTCCACACAGACACCCGAGGCTGAAATTGAACCCGGGTTCCTGGCGGTGCTAACCATTAAGACACCGTGCCGTCCCAGTAGTGTGGGGTCCCCTGGAGGAAGGATTCTGCTTAATTTTAGTGTTAATTTGGGCCCTAATTGTACTCTAGATTTTGAATCGGTACAAAGCAGTTTGCTTTTGAAGAAACATTGTGGCATATGCACCATTAAATTGACATTTTTTAAAATGCATTTTCTAACTGTTCACTATGCCTTTTAAGCAATGCTTGCTGTTTATTTGACATTTTCGTATTCCTAAGCTTTTCAGTAATGAATGGAATTTTCTTTTACTCAATAATATAACTATGAAGTACATAACTGTGTCAGGAAATCTAAAGAAATCCAGAGAAATGACATAAGATTCCCCCAATTTTTACACCATTTACTTATGGCATCTGCTGACATTTTGCCTTAACTCCAGCAGGAAGCCAGCACAATCCTAAAGAATTTCAGGCCTTAGCTTTGACATTTCCTGGAAGACTGTACTTCATAACAAAGGTGACGGTACAAGATACCATCTTAGTGGCACGGTGGCACAGTGGTTCGCACTGCTGCCTCACAGCGCCAGGGACCCGGGTTCAATTTTGGTCTCAGTTGACTGTGTGGAATTTGCACATTCTCCCCATGTCTACATGGGTTTCCTCCAGGTGCTCCGGTTTCCTCCCACAGCCCAAAGATGTGCAGGTTAGGCGGATTGGCCATGCTAAATTGCCCCTTAGAGTCCAAAGATGTGTAGGTTAGATAGATTAGCCATGGTAAATGTGTGGGGTTATGGGGATAGAGCGAGGGAGAGGGCCTGGTTAAGAGCGTCAATGGGCTGAGTGGCCTCCTTCTGCACTGCAGGGATTCTATGATTCTATGAAGATGAGAGCTTCATGGAAAAGATCAGCCAAAACCTAATTATACCCACAGCCCTCGGCATCCCTCACTGCCAAGTGCCAGGAACAATCACCTCAACTTGCTCTGCACCAGCGAGGTGGAGCTGTGCAATGTAAGAAAGACCGTGCAAATGGCTGGAATGATCACTGCTGTCCTCAACTGTTAAACTTGCAACTAATTTCTGAATAGACTTTTAGTATCAATGAATGTGCCCCCCCACGCCCCGCCCCCTCAATACTGAGCTCAAACAGGTGGCCAATGTGTTAATTCTTCTTGTCTGCACTTGTACTTCCTACGGCACTGGATAGCATGATGGAACTACTCAGTGTCACTGACTCGCTGGTGCGTGATTATTTCCATGTGCCTGGCCTGGTGTCACTAAGTGACAAGGTTTGTGTTTTAATGTCCATGGTAACTGTGTGTACTGTAAAGCTTTCAATTGTACGTTGCATCTTGAATGAGGAACAGATAGGCATGAGATGCAGCAATAGAGCAGGGCTCTGTATGGACGATCCTTACATCTGATCGAAGCAGTATCTAGTAGCATGCAAAGTTGGATTATCTATTTCACAGTAAGAAGTTTAACAACACCAGGTTAAAGTCCAACAGGTTTATTTGGTAGCAAAAGCCACACAAGCTTTCGGAGCTGCAAGCCCCTTCTTCAGGTGAGTGGGAATTCTGTCAATTCCCACTCACCTGAAGAAGGGGCTTGCAGCTCCGAAAGCTTGTGTGGCTTTTGCTACCAAATAAACCTGGTTGGACTTTAACCTGGTGTTGTTAAACTTCTTACTGTGTTTACCCCAGTCCAACGCCGGCATCTCCACATCTTATCTATTTCATGCATAGCACTGTTGGATGGTCTTACCTCGCACACTCCTGCAAATGTGCCACTGTCGCCCACATCTGTGGACCTGGCCATCATTTCCTGTTTATTATATTTCACAGAGGTTTACAGCATGAAATCAGGCCCTTTGGCCCAACTTGTCCATGCCGCCATGGGTGGGACTTTCTATGAAACTCGTTGTGTGTCTCACGGTACTGGGGGTGGATCTCCTGGTCCTGTCGCTGTCAATGTAGTTTTCTGTTGAATGCACCACTCACTGCCGGGGACCCCGCGGCGGGAGTGAGCCATTGGCGGCACTGGAAGATCGTGGACAGCTGGAGAATTCCAGCTCTTGTCAAAGGTTCCCACAGGTTGCAACAACTCAACGTTTCCTTCCAACCTTAGCCCATTGGCTGGATTTCAGATGACAGCTGGCAGCAGCTAAGCATGGGAGGAGTCGTTTGGGAGTACAAAACTTGAGTATTACTAAAAAAAAGAGACATGCAGTCTCTTCACGTGCAGTATACATTGTTGTGTTGTTCCTTTTCTGTTGGCATTCTTGTGATCTGTCCTGATGAGTGAAAGGACAGGAGTGAGTAGAGAGGCGATGGCCTAGTGGTATTATCACTAGACTATTAATCCAGAAACTCAGATAGTATTCTGGGGACCCGGGTTCGAATCCCACCATGGCAGATGGTGGAAGTTGAATTCAATTTTTAAAATGGAATTAAAAATCTCCTGATGACCATGAAACCATTGTCAATTGTCAAAGAACAAAGAACAATACAGCACAGGAACAGGCCCTTCGGGCCTCCAAGCCCGTGCCGGTCCCTGGTCCAAACTAGACCATTCTTTTGTGTCCCTCCATTCCCACTCTGTTCATATGGCTATCTAGATAAGTCTTAAACGTTCCCAGTGTGTCCGCCTCCACCACCTTGCCTGGCAGCGCATTCCAGGCCCCCACCACCCTCTGTGTAAAATATGTCCTTCTGAAATCTGTGTTAAACCTCCCCCCCTTCACCTTGAACCTATCACCCCTCGTGAATGTCACCACCGACCTGGGGAAAAGCTTCCCACCGTTCACCCTATCTATGCCTTTCATAATTTTATACACCTCTATTAAGTCTCCCCTCATCCTCCGTCATTCCAGGGAGAACAACCCCAGTTTACCCAATCTCTCCTCATAACTAAGCCCCTCCATACCAGGCAACATCCTGGTAAACCTCCTCTGTACTCTCTCCAAAGTCTCCACGTCCTTCTGGTAGTGTGGCGACCAGAACTGGACGCAGTCTTCCAAATGCGGCCGAACCAACGTTCTATACATCTGCAACATCAGACCCCAACTTTTATACTCTATGCCCCGTCCTATAAAGGCAAGCATGCCATATGCCTTCTTCACCACCTTCTCCACCTGTGACGTCACCTTCAAGGATCTGTGGACTTGCACACCCAGGTCCTTCTGCGTATCTACACCCTTTATGGTTCTGCCATTTATCGTATAGCTCCTCCCTACATTATTTCTACCAAAATTCATCACTTCGCATTTATCAGGATTGAACTCCATCTGCCATTTCTTTGCCCAAATTTCCAGTCTATCTATATCCTTCTGTCGCTTCTGACAATGCTCCTCACTATCTGCAAGTCCTGCCAATTTTGTGTCGTCCGCAAACTTACTGATCACCCCAGTTACACCTTCTTCCAGATCGTTTATATAAATCACAAACAGCAGAGGTGCCAATACAGAGCCCTGCGGAACACCACTAGTCATGATGTGGAGATGCTGGCGTTGGACTGGGGTGAACACAGTAAGAAGTCTCACAACACCAGGTTAAAGTCCAACAGGTTTATTTGGTAGCAAATACCATAAGCTTTCGGAGCACTGCTCCTTCGTCAGATGGAGTGGAAATGTGCTCTCAAACAGTGCAAACAGACACAAAATCAAGTTGCAGAATACTGATTAGAATGCGAATCCTACAGCCAGCCAGGTCTTAAAGGTACAGACAATGTGGGTGGAGGGAACATTAAACACAGGTTAAAGAGATGTGTATTGTCTCCAGACAGAACAGCTGGTGAGGTTCTGCAAGCCCAGGAGGCAAGCTGTGGGTGTTACTGATAACGTGACATAAATCCAACATCCCGGTTTAGGCTGTCCTCATGTGTGCGGAACTTGGCTATCAGTTTCTGCTCAGCAACTCTGCGCTGTCGTGTGTCGTGAAGGCTGCCTTGGAGAACGCTTACCTGAAGATCCAGGTATCGGAGAAGTGAGCAGGAGTTAATTGGAAATGAAAGGTTAAGCGGTGATTCCAATTTAAGTGCTGTGTCATTTCTGCAATGGAACTAGGGTGAGTATGAACGTTAATAATGGCTTTCCAACAAGTGTCGGAAAAACCCATCTGGTTCACTAATGTTAGGGAAGGAAATCTGCTATCCTTACCCGGTCTGGCCTATCTGTGACTCCAGACCCACAGCAACATGATTGACTCTCAACTGCCCTCAAGCAACTAGGGAAGGGCAATGAATGCTGGCCAACCAGTGACGCCCTTGTCCCATGAATGAAAAAAAAGACAGAAAGTTGTCTACTAATACAGTAAAACAAAAGTAACACACACAAGGAACTCTGCATGAGTTGGATAGAAGCAAGAAGAGGATTGGAATGTGATAAAAGGATCAACATTTATCATGTTTGGTAGTATAGTGGTTATGTCATCGGACTAGCTCTTCAAAGCCCTGGATTAATGATCCAGGGAAATGAGCTCAAATAGCAGCCGGGGAATTTAAATTCAGTTAAATAATTAAATCTAGAATATACATCTGTGATGGTGACCATGAAACTGCGGGGTTATCTTAAAAATCTATCTGGTTCACTAATGTCCTTTCAGGGAAATAAATCTGCAAGATATAAAATATATTATGATTTTCAAAAAGTTTTCAATAATGTATCGCATTGTAGACTCATGTCTAAGGTCAGGGAATGTGGAGGCAGCGGGGAGGTGGCAGACTGGATAGCATGCTGTCTACAAAATCAATAACAGAGGGTAGGGATTAAGGCCAGCTCCTTATACTGGGAAAAGAGAGGAATTAGTGTTCCACAGTCACTGCTGCTGGGGTCACTTCTATTTTATTTATTAGTGTCACTTAGGGACAATTTAGCACAGCCAGTGCATCTAACCAGCACCTCTTTCGGACTGTGGGAGGGAACTGGAGCACCCGGAGGAAACCCACGCAGACACGGGGAGAACGTGCAAACTCTGCACAGACATTGACCCGATGCTGGAATCGAACCCTTATCCCTGGTGTTGTGAGGCAGCGGTGTTATCGACCATGCCACCCTGTTGCCCCCGGGGACCCAGGTTCGAATCCGCCAATAGCACATGGTGAAATTTGAAGTCAATAAAAATCTGGAATTTGATGAGCATGAAACGATTGTCTTAAAACCCATCTGGTTCACTAATGTCCTTTAGGGAAGGAAATCTGCTGTCCTTACCTGGTCTGGCCTACATGTGAATCCAGATCCACAGCAATGAGGTTGACTCTTACATTGCCCTCTGAAATGGCCAAGCAATCCACTCAGTTCAATCATGGATGGGCAATAAGTACTGGCACAGCAGCAACACCCCATAAAAGGGTGAATACAGCTAAAGATTGCGAATACTTGTGTTCATTTTTGCATCAACTCTGGTGCTTCAGTGAGATTAAGGTACAAAATGGTTGTAAATGCTTCAGGTCACTTCTGCCAGAATTGGCACTCATATTTCCTGCAGTAATCTTACAGCTTAATGACCTCTTTCAATAATCATAATAACAGACCTTGTATAGATACAGCAAACTGGCTTAATTGACAGAGGGATAAAGACATCAACATGATTTAACATAATGAGGAAAGAACTGTAATTGTTTCCATTGCCTGGTAATGAAACCCAATCGTCAGATTTCTAAAGTACCATTCAGGTTTCTTAATTGTTCTGCACTCGTCTATTTAACTGTTAGTATATGTAATGGTGCATTAGATTTATACTCAACAATAATTAACTAAGCAATAAGTTTACTATGAAGACAAAGAACAGTACAGCACAGGAAACAGGCCCTTCGGCCCTCTAAAAGACCTACTGCACCATAGTTCATCTGTGTGTACAATGAATGAGGGTAGCACGGTGGCATAGTTGTTAGCACTGCTGCCTCACTGGGACCTGGGTTCAATTCCGGCCTTGGGTCATTGTCTGTGCAATGTCAGTACATTCTCCCCGTGTCTGCATGGGTTTCCTCCGGGTGCTCTGGTTTCCTCCCATACTCCAAAGATGGGGGAGGTTAGGTGGATTGGCCATGCTAAATTGTCCCTTAGTGTCCTAAAATGTGCAGATTAGGTGGATTGGCCATGATCAATGTGCGAGGGTACGGGGATAAGGTGGGGGAGTGGGCATGGGTAGAGTGCTCTTTTGGATGGTCGGCGAAGACTCGATGGGCTGAACGGCCTCCTTCTGCATTGTAGGGTTTCCATGGACAAGCTCCCAGTGTCGCTCAGGCATAGAGGGTTCAACATCACCATGATCGTATCCACACTGTAAGGCATTTATGATTAAATAGAAACCATTTCCTTTCCTTTCAAATGCAAACCCAAACAATCCCACGCACTTCCTCTGACTCCTAACGTTGTTGCGAAAGCCATTATTAACCTTGATACTCACCCTAGTTCCATTGCAGAAATGACACAGTATTTAAATTGGAATCACCGCTTAACCTTTCATTTCCAATTAACTCCTGCTCACATCTCCGATAGCCAACAGGAGTTCGAACCCACTCGAGTTAACAGGAAGTAAACCAGCCAAGTGAGAAATCTGCAGCTGGCTCATATTTTGAACTGCAAAGTCTGTTTTGGTTTACACCAAACTGCAGGAGCCGCCTAACAATTGCTACGGTCTTAATTCATAGCCCAGATCAGACCCCTTCCTTCCACTTGTTTCAGCTCCTTCAAACTCTGCCAGTCTGTTGGAGTAGGGGTGAAGGTAAAGTTAATTATTAATTGGCACCCGCTCTATGCAGTTGTTGATTCAGCCACTACACAATTGATCTCACCTCGCAGCCTTTCACCTTGCACCAAGAACCATCCGCACAGCAGCCAACTCATGTCTTTTGTTTACACATGTCTGCCAATTTTAAAGTGTCTGGATGGTCTGATTAAAGAGCTTTTTGTTAGTCACAGCCACATAAAAAGAGGAATAGGCTAACATTTTGTTTATATGAACTTGTCAGAGTGCAACTGGGTCAATGGCCTGAATTGTAACACAGACCTGAGGACCCTGATCCCACTCCAAATTGTCAGCAGCAAGATCAGCTTGGCAATTAATCACAGTGGGTAAGTTGTCCACCTGTGGGCCCACCGTCCTGTTAAGGGCAACGGGTCAAAACAGAAGGCCAGAACCAGTGGAGAAGTGATGCAGGCTGGAGATGCCAGGAGCCGTTTACAAACAAACAGGGGCCAAGGGTCAAAGGGGAAACCCTTCATGGAGAATATTTGGGCCTATGTGACTGCCTGACCTTCCCATGGCCCACCCTGTAGCAAATGGAGCTTTTGGGTCTGATGATCCAGCTGGCCCACCGCTTGGAAGCTTAGCTGGTGGTCTCCCCATTGTGTCCCAATTTATACAATTTTTCTGGATGCATCACAGCTTGGTATGGCTCCTGGTCTGACCAAAACCGCAAGAAATTACAGAAGGTCATGAACATAGCCCAGTCCATCGCGCAAACCAGCCTCCCACCCATTGACACTTCCCGTTGTCTCGGAAAAGCAGCCAGCATAATCAAGGACCCCACGTACTCTGGACGTACTCTTTTCCACCTTCTTCCATTGAAGAAATCATGAGATCGCATGCCAATTGACTCAAGAACAGCTTCTTCCTTGCTGCCATTGGACTTTTGAATGGACCTACCTTATATTAAGTTGATCTTCCTCTGCACCCTAGCTATGACTGTAACACTACATTCTGCACCATCTCCTTTCCTGCTCCCCAATGTACTCTATGAATGGTATGCTTTGTCTGTATAGCGCACAAGAAATAATACTTTTCACTGTATCCCAATACATGTGACAATAATAAATCGAAACAAATCAAAATCTTATCCACCCAGAGAATTACCCGCAATGGCTTTTCTTTCTGCTCCTACTCCATTACCTCTAGACTCCACCATGTCCATCGATAAGCCCCTTCTGCTTCTGCACTATATCCAGCCCCTGAGCAAAAAACATCCACAATTGGTTCCTCCATCTGAGTGATTAATATAGATTATAAATAGTGGAGGCTCAGCACTCATTCTTGCGACACCCCATAGGGTAATAGCCAACTGCCTGAAAAATAATCTGCTTATTCTTACTTCCTTGTCTTCTGCCCATTAACCTATCCTCTACTCGTACTAATCTATTAACTCAACACTATCAGCCTTTATCTTGTGTAACAAACCTTTCATTATTGAATGCTTTTTGAAAATCCAAACATACTATATCCGCTGGTTCCCCTTTCATTACCCAGCTAGTAACATCCTTCAAACATTTCAGTAAGACTTTTCAAACATAACATCCCTTTCATAAAACTATGTTGACTTTGCCAAACACATTATGATTTTCTAAGTGCTCTGTTACCACTTTCATAATATTTTTCTGAAGACCAATATCTGATTAAATCCCCTGTAGTTCTCTCTCTCTCCTTTCTGCAATATTGATTTGATTTGATTTATTATTATCACATGTATTGGGATACAGTGAAATTTATTGTTTCTTGCACGCTATACAGACAAAGCATACCGTTCATAGAGTACATAGGGGAGAAGGAAAGGGTAGGGTGCAGAATATAGTGTTGCAGTTACTGACAGGGTGAAGAGAAAGGTCACTTTAAGAGGACCATTCAAAAGTTTGATGGCAGCAGGAAAGAAACTGTTCTTGAGTCGTTTGGTGCGTGTTCTCAGACTTTTGTATCTTTTTCCTGACATAAGAAGGTGGAAGAGAGCATGTCCGGGGTGCATGGAATCCTTGATTATGCTAGCTGCATTCCCAAGGCAGCGGGAAGTGTAGACAGAGTCTATGGATGGGAGGCTGGTTTGCGTGATGGACTGGGCTATGTTCACAACCCTTTGTAGTTTCTTGCGGTTAGTCAGAGCAGGATTCATACCAAGCTGTGATACAATTGGAAAGGATGTTTTCTATGGTGCATCTGTAAAATTGGTGAGTGTCGTAGTGGACACGCTGAATTTCCTTAGACTTCTGAGAAAGTAGAGGCTTTAGTGGGCTTTCTTAGCAAGAGCATTGGCGTGGAGGAACCAGGACAGATTGTTGGTGATCTGAATAGTTAGAAACTTAAAGCTCTCGACCATCTGCACTTCATCACCGTTGATGTAGACTGGGACATGTCCTCCTTTACACTTCCTGAAGTCGATGACTATCTCCTTCGTTTTGCTTTCATCGGGGGAGAGATTACTGTCGTTGTACCAGTTCACCAGATTCTCTATCTCTTCATTGTTTGAGATCTGACCCACTACAGTGGTGTCATCAGCAGACTTAAAAGTAGCAGTGTTACAATTGCTACCTACATTTGTTACATCTACAAGGACTATTCCAGAATTTAGATAATTTGATAAGATCACAACCAATGCATCCATTATCTTTACCGTCACCTATTTTGGAAGCTTACTGTGCAAGCTGTCAAAACCAGGGTTTTCAGTCCAATTAATTTCTCCAGTATGTTTTCTATACTAATCCCACTCGGCAGACTCTTCATTCCTGACTATTTCTGCTCTTTTTCTTAATGCCTTTTACTGTGAAGACAGGCACCAACTATCTCTTCAATGTTTCTGACATTTCTTTATTCTGCATTATAACTTCTCCTAGTGCTAGTGAGGCCAGGAACAGGGAGATCCTACAATTGAACACGTGGCTAAAGGACTGGTGCAAGAGGGAGGGTTTCAAATTCATAGATCATTGGGAAGTCTTCAAGAGAGGATGGCACCTGTACGGAAAGGATGGGTTACACCTTAACTGGAAGGGCACAAATATCCTGGCTGGGAGTTTTGCTAGAGTGTTTCGGCAGGGTTTAAACTAGTGTGGCGGGGGGGTGGGGATCAAAACAGTAGGTCAGTAAGTACTGAGGCTGGGGTCGAGCTGGGGCCAGGGCAAGGCTAGCTAAGAAGAAGGGCATTCTGGAGCAGGATGACCTGAGAGGGCCTGGAGGTCTGGAGTGCATCTGCTTCAATGCGAGGAGCGTAACGGGTAAGACAGATGAACTTAGGGCCTTAATGCTTACGCGGAATTTGGATGTGGTTGCGGTGACGGAGACATGGTTAAAAGAAGGACAGGATTGGCAGCTGAATATTCCGGGGTATAAGTGTTTTGGGTGAGACACAGGAGGGGCTAAAAAAGGTGGGGAGTAGCGGAATTAATTAGGGAGCATATTACAGCGGTGCAGAGGGTGGACAATTTAATGGGGTCATGTAATGAGTCGCTGTGGGTGGAGCTCAGAAACAGGAAAGGTGCAATCACTATGCTGGGAGTATACTACAGGCCACCCAACAGCCCATGGGAAGTGGAAGAACGGATATGTCAGGAGATTCTGGATATGTGCAGAAAAAATAGGGTTGTTGTAGTGGGAGACTTCAATTTCCCTGGTATAGACTGGAAAGTGCTGAGGGCTGGGGGTCTGGACGGGGAGGAATTTGTAAAATGTATACTGGAAGGTTCTTTGGAACAGTATGTAGATAGCCCAACTAGAGAGGGGGCTATACTGGATCTAGTTCTGGGAAATGAGCCCGGTCAGGTCGTCAAAGTTTCGGTAGGGGAACATGTGGCAAATAGTGACCACAACCCTGTTAACTTTAGGATAGTAGTGGACAAGGACGAGTGTTGGCCTAAGGGTAGGGTGCTAAATTGGGGGAAGGCTAACTATAGCCGGATTAGGCAGGAATTGGTGGCAGTTGATTGGGAGAGGCTTTTCGGGGGTAAGTCCACGTCTGGCATGTGGGAGTCTTTTAAGGAACAGTTGATAAGGCTGCAGGACAGGCATGTGCCTGTAAAAAGGAAGGATAGGAAAGGTAGGATTCGAGAGCCGTGGATAACCAGGGAAATTGAGGATCTGATCAAAAAGAAAAGAGAGGGGTACGTTAGGTCCAGGCAACTGAAAACAGATGGAGCTCTGGAGGAATACAGAGAGAGTAGGAAAGAACTCAAACAGGGAGTTAGAAGGGCAAAAAGAGGTCACAAAATGTTCTTGGCAGACAGGATTAAGGAGAATCCTAAGGCATTTTATTCATATGTTAGGAACAAAAGAGTTGTCAGGGAAAAAGTCGGACCTCTCAGGGACAAAGGAGGGGAATTATGCTTAGAACCCAAGGGAATAGGGGAGATCCTAAATGAATACTTTGCATCGGTATTCACAAAGGAGAGGGACTTGTTGACTGGGAGTGTCTCAGAGGGAGGTGTTGACCTGTTAGAGAGAATCTCCATTACAAGGGAGGAAGTGTTAGGTTTTTTAGGTAACATTAAAACTGACAAATCCACAGGGCCTGATGGCATCTATCCTCGACTGCTCAGGGAGACAAGAGATGTAATTGCTGGGCCTCTGACGGAAATCTTTGTCTCTTCATTGGACACAGGTGAGGTCCCTGAGGATTGGAGGATTGTGAATGTGGTACCGTTATTTAAGAAGGGTAGCAGGGATAACCAGGGTAATTATAGGTCAGTGAGCTTGACGTCCGTGGTAGGGAAGTTGTTGGAGAGGATTCTTAGAGACAGGATGTATGCGCATTTAGAATGGAACGATCTCGTTAGTGACAGACAACATGGTTTTTTAAGAGGGAGGTCGTGCCTTACAAATTTGGTGGAATATTTTGAGGAAGTGACAAAAACGGTTGACGAAGGAAGGGCCGTGGATGTCATCTATATGGATTTCAGTAAAGCATTTGACAAAGTCCCTCATGGCAGGTTGGTTAAGAAGGTTGAGGCTCATGGGATACAAGGAGAGGTGGCTAGATGGGTAGAAAACTGGCTTGGCCACAGGAGACAGAGGGTAGCAGTCGAAGGGTCTTTTTCCGGCTGGAGGTCTGTGACCAGTGGTGTTCCGCAGGGCTCTGTACTGGGACCTCTGCTATTTGTGATATATATAAATGATTTGGAAGAAGGTGTAACTGCTGTTATCAGCAAGTTTGCGGATGACACCGAAGATGGCTGGACTTGCGGATAGTGATGAACATTGTCGGACAATACAACAAGATATAGATAGGCTGGAAAATTGGGCGGAGAAATGGCAGATGGAATTTAATCCAGATAAATGCAAAGTGATGCATTTTGGAAGAACTAATGTAGGAGGGAGTTATACAATAAATGGCAGAGCCATCAAGAGTATAGAAACACAGAGGGACCTAGGTGTGCAAGTCCACAAATCCTTGAAGGTGGCAGCACAGGTGGAGAAGGTGGTGAAGAAGGCATATGGTATGCTTGCCTTTATAGGACGGGGTATAGAGTATAAAAGCTGGAGTCTGATGTTGCAGCTGTATAGAACGCTGGTTAGGCCACATTTGGAGTACTGCGTCCAGTTCTGGTCACCGCACTACCAGAAGGACGTGGAGGCTTTGGAGAGAGTGCAGAGAAGGTTTACCAGGATATTGCCTGGTATGGAGGGTCTTAGCTATGAGGAGAGATTGGGTAAACTGGGCATGTTCTCCCTGGAAAGACGGAGAATGAGGGGAGACCTAATAGAGGTGTACAAAATTATGAAGGGTATAAATAGGGTGAACAGTGGGAAGCTTTGTCCCAGGTCGGAGGTGACGATCACGAGGAGTCACGGGCTCAAGGTGAGAGGGATGAGGCATAACTCAGATATCAGAGGGACGTTTTTTACACAGAGAGTGGTGGGGGCCTGGAATGCGCTGCCAAGTAGGGTGGTGGAGGCAGACACGCTGGCATCGTTTAAGACTTACCTGGATAGTCACATGAGCAGTCTGGGAATGGAGGGATACAAACAAATGGTCTAGTTGGACCAATGAGCGGCACAGGCCTGGAGGGCCGAAGGGCCTGTTTCCTGTGCTGTTACTGTTCTTTGTTCTTTGTTCCTGTCTCAGTCTGTAAGGGGCCCATATTTACTCCTGTTACCCACTTCCTTTTTACATATGTATATCTACAGAATCTGCTCCAGTACCTGCTCCCACACTTCTTACATTTAATCATTTCATTTTCGAGTATCTATCCTTAAAATTAGATAAGAAGGAAAAACGTGGGAAATATTCAGCAGGTCAGGCAGCACCTGTGGAGAGGGAAAGAGAGTTGATTTCTTCTTCAGATATCAAAGAGGTTAAAGGTGAACAGCTTTTAAACAGGTAGAAAGACAGGTAAGTTTTTTAAAAAGTTTATTTATTAGTGTCACAAGTAAGTTTACAGTGGGACAAAGGGAGGTGATAGCGCAGTGGTATTGATGGTAGATTTGAAATCCAGAGAAATGCTCTGTTTCATTTATTTATTTATTAGCATCACACTAGGCTTACATTAACACTACAATGAAGTTACTGTGAAAATGCCCTAGTTGCCACACTCTGGTGCCTGTTCGGGTGCACTGAGGGAGAATTTAGTATGGCCAATCCACCTAACCAGCACGTCTTTCGGACTGTGGGAAGAAACCGGAGCAGCCGGAGGAAACCCACGCAGATGCGAGGAGAACGTGCAGACTCTGCACAGACAGTGACCCAAGTCGGGAATTGAACCCGGGTCCCTGGCGCTGTGAGGCAGCAGTGCTAACCACTGTGCCACCGTGCTGCCCCAAGAGAACAAAAAGGAAAGGTTTGTGAAAGGGCAGAAGGCAAGATTGATGAACTGACAAAAGTGAGGGTGGTGCAAAGCATAAAGAGGTGATAGCAAGACAAGGATAGAAGCAGAGGATGGGACCAGAGAGGTATAAATGATTACAGCAGAATAGCAGGAGCAGAGGGTAGCATGGAAATGTCTGTCAAGGAGAAGGTGGCTCCCATAACCAGGCAATGTTCCTACTTTGATTCATTATTGTCACATGTATTAGTACACAGTGAGAAGTATTGTTTCTTGTATGCTATACAGACAGAGTATGCCGTTCATAGAGAAGGAAAGGAGAGAGTGCAGAATGTAGTGTTACAGTCATAGCTAGGGTGCAGAGAAAGATCAACTTAATGTGAAGTAGGTCCATTCAAAAGTCTGATGGCAGCAGGGAAGAAGCTGTTCTTGAGTCAGTTGGTACGTGTCCTCAGACTTTTGTATCTTTTTCCCAAGGTGGAAGAGAGTATGTCCGGGGCATGTGGGGTCCTTAATTATGCTGGCTGCTTTTCCAAGGCAGTGGGGAGTGTAAAGAGGGTCAATGGATGGGAGGCTGGTTTGAGTGATGGACTGGGCTTTGTTCATGACCTTTTGTAGTTTCTTGCGGTCTTGGACCGAGCAGCAGCCATACCAAGCTGTGATACAACCAGAAAGAATGCTTTCCACGGTGCATCTGTAAAAGTTGGGTGAGAGTCGTAGCCAAATTTCCTTAGTCTTCTGAGAAAGTAGAGGCATTGGTGGGCTTTCTTAACTATAGTGTCGGCGTGGGGGGGGACTAGGACAGCTTGAAGGAAGCAAGGGTCTATCTTAATTGTACGGTTAATATTACAGCAATCTTCCTGAAAAAGCAAAGCATCTCCTATTGAAGCAGGTTTAAAACTGGAACATTGGAGTTCCTCTAGGGACTGCTAAGCATTTCAAACCTCATGTTCCAGGAATCCTGGGTCTGCTAGTCACATTTAGGGACGTGAAGATACAACAATATTCTGCTTCTGAATAAATTTTCACTGAGTGAGAGCATGATTTGGCTGTAGCACTCAAGGGACGAAACTACAACCCTACAACTCCTCCTTGTAAAATGATCTAATGCCTATAAACAAACAGCGGTATGTTTGCAATTTCTCTTGTTTCACTGCCCCATGCTCTGTGATCTAAATGAAAGGTTCAAAAGTTTCTAACGTCAGCAATTATACTTAGCAGAGCAAATAGTCTGCGATATATTTCCTCAAATGTACTTCCAGGTAGCATTTTCCCCTGATCCTCCCAAAATCTTAATGGTCTTGTGAAAACAAACTCACTCCCATCCTCCAAACTGTTGCTGTCAATCTCCAAGTCACCCAAGGTCTCTCACAGGGTCTGCACCTCCATCATTCAGCAGTGCCCAGGAAGACTGCAGGCCTAACCTGGAGCTTCAGTAACAGAGGAGGTCAGATTCCCAGCCTTCACTCAGCACTCCGCCTGTGGTGCCTTTGCATTGCATCATAGTTCCTTGGGGAAGCAGATAGTTTTAACCCAGACTACTGGCCAGTTACAGTCCAAGTAACTGAGGGGACTCGGTCTTCCAAATCTCCCGGCGCGGAATATTTGAAGGAGGTTGCTGCAGCTTCGAATTTCCAGGCAACAAAAATCTTGTGGTCGCGACCCCTTGCACTCAATCTCCCCTGCGTTGGATCAGGCAGCTTTCTGTCATGCGCTGTTGAGATGTTATTGAAATCATAGAATCTACAGTGCAGAAGGAGGCCATTCGGCCCATCGAGTCGGCATCGACCACAATCCCACCCAGGCCCTATCCCTATAACCTCATGCACTTACCCTAGCAAGACCCCCTGACACTAAGGGAGAATTTGGCATGGCCAATCCACCAAATCTGCACGTCTTTGGAGTGTGGGAGGAGGCCCGAGCGCCTGGAGAAAACCCACACAGACACGGCCGCACTTGGAGTATTGCGTACAGTTCTGGTCACCGCATTATAGGAAGGATGTGGAAGCATTGGAAAGGGTGCAGAAGAGATTTACCAGGATGTTGCCTGGTATGGTGGGAAGGTCTTATGAGGAAAGGCTGAGGGACTTGAGGTTGTTTGCGTTAGAGAGAAGAAGGTTAAGAGGTGACTTAATAGAGGCATACAAGATGATCAGAGGATTAGATAGGGTGGATATTGAGAGCCTTTTTCCTCGGATGGTGATAGCTAGTATGAGGGGACATAGCTTTAAATTGAGGGGTGATAGATAAAGGACAGATGTCAGAGGTAGGTTCTTCACTCAGAGAGTAGTAAGGGCGTGGAATGCCCTGCCTGCAGCAGTAGTGGACTCGCCAACATTAAGGGCATTTAAATGGTCATTGGATAAACAGATGGATGATATTGGAATAGTGTAGGTTAAATAGGCTTTAGATTGGTTTCACTGGTCGGTGCAACATTGAGGGCCGAAGGGCCTGTGCTGCACTGTAATGTTCTATGTTCTATGTTCTAAGTAAAGGCTTCAGGGTGTCAGCGGCAGTCCTCAGGGGGTGGGGCCTGAGGGGGTGGGATCTGATAGGGGCGGGGCATGAAGGGGGCATGAAGGAAGCAGAGCATGAAGTGTGACCCATTTGGGAGGGTCCCAATGCCCTGATGCCAGTGCTCTATGTTGGGGGGGGGGGCATAAACATACCACCAATGGGGAAGCGGAGGGGGGGATAGCCCGATGTTCATGGAGGGGGCTTCAATTTCACTTTACAAATGGCGCCCAATGTCTGAGAAGCCAGGCTTGCCGTTGTGTTTAGGCCCCGCTCCTCTCCAAAGCAGTGTAAAATTTGCCCCCTCCAAAAAAACGCCTAAGGGCGGAGTTTTACCATCCCATCCGCCATGGGGATTGTAACGGATGGTACACGGATCATACAAAGGTCCGTTGACCTCGGGAGGATTTTTTGGCCTTGGGGCGAACGCGGCCAGAAAATCCCACCCTAAATGCGGAAAGATCGCGGTCCAATTTGCACCAAACATGCCAGTTTTTTTAATGACACTTGGGCCAGAGTTCTGTGACCTCGCCTATGGCTGGGATTCTCCAGCCCCGCTGCAGTGAATAGAGATTTGGCTGAGCACTATATTCTCTGTTCTCACTGGCAGCGATGACGGGACATGCGAGACCGGAGAATTCTTAGTCATCTTTTGGGAAAATCCCGTCAAAGGTTTCTTTATGTCACTGACATCAAATCTGTGTAAACCTTGAAGGGAAAGAATAACTCCATAAAATCAAATCAAATCAAAAGCTTTGTGTCAGTTTATTCCCTCATCTATTTTAATTCTAAAACGAAAGAACTTCCATAGATTCTTCACTGAGAAAAGACTGCTGGATTAGCCAGTGATGAACAGTAAGGGCATATATTCAAAAAATGATTTAGTTTGCAAGAGATTATCTCAACATCTTTTATTTATTTCTGTAACTTCATTTCTGGTTAGAATGTATTGCAATTTCCAATTGATTCCTGTTTATGTTTTTAAAGTCATGATGTGGAGATGCCGGCGTTGGACTGGGGTAAACACAGTAAGAGTTTTCACTCACTCACTCACTCAGAGTTTTCACGGCACTCACATTGTCTGTATCTTTAAGACCTGGTTGGTTGTAGAGATTCGCATTCTAATCAGTATTCTGTAACTTGATTTTGTGTCTCTGTAAGCCCTGTTTGAGAGCAGATTTCCACTCCATCTGACGAAGGAGCAGCTCTGCTATTTGTAATTTTTATAAATGACTTGGAGGAGGGGCTGAAGAGTGGATCAGTAAATTTGCTGATGACACCAAAATTGGAGGAGTAGTGGATGAGGTGGAGGGCTGTTGTAGGCTGCAAAGGGATATAGCTAGGATGCAGAGCTGGGCCGAAAAATGGCAAATGGAGTTTAACCCTGATAAATGCGAGTGATTCATTTTGGCAGGACAAATTTGAATGTGGATTACAGGGTCAAAGGTAGGGTTCTGAAGAATGTGGAGGAACAGAGAGATCTTGGGGTTCATATCCACAGATCTCTGCAAGTTGCCACTCAAGTGGATAGAGCCGTGAAGAAGGCCTATAGTGTGTTGGCGTTCATTAACAGGGGGTTTGAGTTTAAGAGCCATGGGGTTATGCTGCAACTGTATAGGACCTTGGTGAGACCACATTTGGAATATTGTGTGCAGTTCTGGTCACCTCACTATAAGAAGGATGTGGAGACACTGGAAAGAGTGAAAGGAGATTTAGCAGGATGCTGCCTGGTTTGGACGGTAGGTCTTATGAGGAAAGGTTGAGGGAACTTGGGCTTTTCTCTTTGGAGCGGAGGAGGTTGAGAGGAGACTTGATAGAGGTTTATAAGATGATGAGGGGGATAGATAGAGTGAACGTTCAAAGACTATTTCCTCGGGTGAATGGAGCGGTAACTAGGGGCATAACTATAGGGTTCATGGTGGGAGATATAGGAAGGATGTCCGAAGTAGGTTTTTTACTCAGAGAGTGGGTGGGGTGTGGAATGGATTGCCTGCAGGGATAGTGGAGTCAGAAACTTTAGGAACATTTAAGAAGCTACTGGATAGTCACATGGAGTACTTCGGGATGATAGGGAGGAAATAGCTTGATCTGAGTTTCAGACAAAGCTCGGCACAACATCGTGGGCCGAAGGGCCTGTTCTGTGCTGTACTGTTCTATTTTCTATGTTCTAATGCCATTTGCTCCCAAATAAACCTGTTGGACTTTAACCTGGTGTTGTTAAAACTCTTACTATGTTTTTAAACACAGTAAGAAGTCTCACAACACCAGGTTAAAGTCCAGCAGGTTTATTTGGTAGCAAAAGCCACTAGCTTTCGGAGCGCTCGCTGCTCCTTCGTCAGGTGAGTGGGATTTCAGTTCACAAACAGGGAATATAAAGACACAAACTCAATTTACAAAATAATGGTAGGAATGCGAGTCTTTACAGGTAATCAAGTCTTAAAGGTACAGACAATGTGAGTGGAGAGAACGTTAAGCGCAGGTTAAAGAGATGTGTATTGTTTCCTGCCGGGACAGTTAGTGAGATTTTGCAAGCCCAGGCAAGTCGTGGGGGTTACAGATAGTGTGACATGAACCCAAGATCCCGGTTGAGGCTGTCCTCATGTAGGCGGAACTTGGCTATCAGTCTCTGCTCAGCGACTCTGCGCTGTCATGTGTCATGAAGGCCGCCTTGGAGAATGCTTACCCGAAGATCAGAGGCCGAATGCCCGTGACCACTGAAGTGCTCCCTGACTGGAAGGGAACACTCTTGCCTGGTGATTGTCGAGTGGTGTTCATTCATCCGTTGTTGTAGCGTCTGCATGGTCTCTCCAGTGTACCATACCTCGGGACATCCTTTCCTGCAGCGTATCAGGTAGACAACGTTGGCCGAGTTGCAAGTGTGTGTACCGTGTACCTGGTGGATGGTGTTCTCACGTGAGATGATGACATCCGTGTCGATGATCCGGCACATCTTGCAGAGGTTGCTGTGGCAGGGTTGTGAGGTGTCGTGGTCACTGTTCTCCTGAAGGCTGGGTAGTTTGCTGCGGCCAATGGTCTGTTTGAGGTTGTGCGGTTGTTTGAAGGCAAGAAGTGGGGGTGTGGGGATAGCCTTGGCGAGATGTTCGTCTTCATCAATGACATGTTGAAGGCTCCGGAGAAGATGTTGTAGCTTCTCCGCTCCGGGGAAGTACTGGACGACGAAGGGTACTCCGTCCACTGTGTCCCGTGTTTGTCTTCTGAGGAGGTCCGTGTGCTTTTTCCCTGTGGCGCGTCGGAAGTGTCGATCGATGAGTCAAGCGCCATATCCTGTTCTTATGAGGGCATCTTTCAGCATCCGTAGGTGTCTGCTGTGATCCTCCTCATCTGAGCAGATCCTGTGTATACGGAGGGCTTGTCTGTAGGGGATGGCTTCTTTAATGTGTTTCGGGTGGAAGCTGGAGAAGTGGAGCATCGTGAGGTTATCCGTGGGATTGTGGTACAGTGAGGTGCTGAGGTGACCGTCCTTGATGGAGATGCGTCTGTCCAAGAATGCAACCAATTCCGGAGAGTAGTCCATGGTGAGTCTGATGGTGGGATGGAACTTGTTGATGTCATCATATAGTTGCTTCAGTGATTGTTCACCATGAGTCCAAAGGAAAAAAATGTCATCAATAGAATTTTTTGAGGAGGTAACTAACTGTGTTGATGAAGGTAGGGCAGTTGATGTCATATACATGGATTTTAGTAAGGCGTTTGATAAGGTCCCCTATGGTCAGCTTATGATGAAACTGCGGAGGTGTGGGATAGAGGGAAAGTTGGCCGATTGGATAGGTACCTGGCTGTCTGATCGAAGACAGAGGGTGGTGGTGGATGGAAAATTTTCGGATTGGAGGCAGGTTGCTAGCGGAGTGCCGCAGGGATCAGTGCTTGGTCCTCTGCTCTTTGTGATTTTTATTAATGACTTAGAGGAGGGGGCTGAAGGGTGGATCAGTAAATTTGCTGATGACACCAAGATTGGTGGAGTAGTGGATGAGGTGGAGGGCTGTTGTAGGCTGCAAAGAGACATAGATAGAATGCAAAGCTGGGCTGAAAAATGGCAAATGGAGTTTAACCCTGATAAATGTGAGGTGATTCATTTTGGTAGGACAAATTTAAATGTGGATTACAGGGTCAAAGGTAGGGTTCTGAAGGCTGTGGAGGAACAGAGAGATCTTGGGGTTCATATCCACAGATCTCTAAAGGTTGCCACTCAAGTGGATAGAGCTGTGAAGAAGGCCTATAGTGTGTTAGCTTTTATTAACAGGGGGTTGGAGTTTAAGAGCCGTGGGGTTATGCTGCAACTGTACAGGACCTTGGTGAGACCACATTTGGGATATTGTGTGCAGTTCTGGTCACCTCACTATAAGAAGGATGTGGAAGCGCTGGAAAGAGTGCAGAGGAGATTTACCAGGATGCTGCCTGGTTTGGAGGGTAGGTCTTATGAGGAAAGGTTGAGGGAGCTAGGGCTGTTCTCTCTGGAGCGAAGGAGGCTGAGGGGAGACTTAATAGAGGTTTATAAAATGATGAAGGGGATAGATAGAGTGAACGTTCAAAGACTATTTCCTCGGGTGGATGGAGCTATTACAAGGGGGCATAACTATAGGGTTCGTGGTGGGAGATACAGGAAGGGTATCAGAGGTAGGTTCTTTACGCAGAGAGTGGTTGGGGTGTGGAATGGACTGCCTGCAGTGATAGTGGAGTCAGACACTTTAGGAACATTTAAGCGGTTATTGGATAGGCACATGGAGCACACCAGGATGATAGGGAGTGGGATAGCTTGATCTTGGTTTCAGATAAAGCTCGGCACAACATCGTGGGCCGAAGGGCCTGTTCTGTGCTGTACTGTTCTATGTTCTAATGTATCTACTGTATAGCATCGGTTGAAGGTACTGTGCAGTGAAGAGGTCTTGTTCGAACCTGTGTATGAAGATGTTGGCATATTGAGGTGCGAATTTGGTCCCCATGGCTGTTCCGTGCGTCTGGATGAAGAACTGGTTGTTGAAGGTGAAGACATTGTGGTCCAGGATGAAGCGGGTGAGTTGTAAAATTGCATCTAGAGATTGGCAGTTGGCGGCGTTGAGTACTGATACTTTTTGCCACCAAATAAACCTGTTGGCCTTTCACCTGGTGTTGTGAGACCTCTTACTGTGCTTAACCCAGTCCAACGCCGGCATCTCCATATTATGTTTTTAAAAACAGAATTGTGCTCTATAAGGTATTGCGTTATCAGGAGTTCAGAATGATACCTTACTAACATTGTTTTGGCCTGAAGGCTTATGTTTTGCACTTTTATTTGTAGCGTCAGGCATCAGCTACCATCATTATGAGCTTGTTGGTAAATATTTCTTCTTCCATTCCCCGATTTTTCTCCTGTTGTGACTTTAAGAACATTGGGCAGAATTGGACCACGCTGGTCTAAAAGCTGGAAATTCTCGTCCAACTATCCATGAATCTTCACATTGTCTGCAACCCGCCCGTTGCAATTGGAGGGTGGGAGAATTCCGGCCATTGTTAACTGAAAGTACCGGACTTGGGTAGCAGTCTCGATTTTGTGTTCAGGGGTGAATTTTACACGGGGGTTGTGTTTATTTTCCCTCGTGTAAAAGTCAGAGGCCACCTCCATTTATGAGAATTATATCTTCGAAGATGGTAGCACAGTGGTTAGCACTGCTGCTTTACAGCTCCAGGGACCCAGGTTCAAATCCGGCCTTGGGTGACTGTGTGGAGTTTGCACGTTCTCCCCGTGGCTCTGTGGGTTTCCTCCGAATGCTCTGGTTTCCTCCCACACTCCAAAGATGTGTGGGTTAGGTGGATTGGCCATGCCAAATCGCCACTTAGTGTCCAAAGATGTGTCGGTTAGTAAAGCTTATTTATTTACTAGTCACAAGTAAGGCTTATATTAACATTGCAATGAAGTTATTGTGAATTTCCCCTAGTCGCCACATTCCAAAAGAACATAAGAACTAGGAGCAGGAGTAGGCCATCTGGCCCCTCGAGCCTGCTCCGCCATTCAATAAGATCATGGCTGATCTTTTCGTGGACTCAGCTCCACTTACCCGCCCACTCACCATAGCCCTTAATTCCTTTACTGTTCAAAAATTTATCTATCCTTGCCTTAAAAACATTCAATGAGGTAGCCTCAACTGCTTCACTGGGCAGGGAATTTCACAGATTCACAACCCTTTGTGTGAAGAAGTTCCTCCTCAACTCAATCCTAAATCTGCTCCCCCTTATTTTGAGGTCATGTCCCCTAGTTCAAGTTCATGCCCCTTCTTCTGACATCTGTTCGGGTCTATGCGCCTAACCAGCATGTCTTTCAGACTGTGGGAGGAAACCAGAACACCCGAAGGAAACTCATGCAAACTCTGCACAGACAGTGACCCAAGTGGGGAATTGAACTCAGGTTCCTGGCGCTGTGAGGCAGCAGTGCTGAGCACTGTGCCGCCGTGCCGCCCCGATGGATGGATGGCATAGTGAATGTGCAGTGTTGTGGGGATAGGGTGGCGGAGAGGCCCTGGATAAGACACTCTGTCAGAAAGTCAGTGCAGACTCAATGGGCCAAATTGCTTTCTGCATTGTAGGCATTTTACGATTCTACGATTCCATGAAGGATTGCTCCAAAAATGACCGCAGGAATGGTAAAATCCTACACTACAGGAGGCAAAGGCAACAGCTGAAAGCAGAAAGTTGTAGGGGAATGAAGGGGGCTGAAATGGAACCATGCAATATTGTGAGATAGAATTTCATAGAATCCCGACAGTGTAAAAGTAGGCCATTCGGCTCATCAAGTATGCACTGACCACAATCCCACTCAGGCCCTATCCTCATAACCCCATGCACTTACCCTAGCTAGTCCCCCTGACACTAAGTGGCAATTTATCATGGCCAATCCACCTAACCCACACATCTTTGGACTGTGGGAGGAAACTGGAGCACTCAGAGAAAACCCACACAGACACAGGGAGACTGTGCAAACTCCACACAGAGAGTCACCCAAGCCGGGAATTGAATCTGGGCGCCTGGCGCTGTGAGGCAGCAGTGCTAACCACTGTGCCACCCGTGCTGCCCAGAAATGGCACAGGCTCCAGTAGGTACAAAGCCTGACAAAAACACGTGGGCTAGAGGTACCAACACTCTGTCCAGGTGGGTCTCATAGAATCATAGAGTCATAGAGGTTTACAGCCTGGAAACAGGCCCTTCGGCCCAACTTGTCCATGCCACCCTTTTTTTTTTAAACCCCTAAGCTAACCCCAATTGCCCGCATTTGGCCCATATCCTTCTATACCCATCTTATCCATGTAACTATCTAGATGCTTTTTAAAAGACAAATTTGTACCCGCCTCTACTACTACCTCTGGCAGCTTGTTCCAGACACTCACCACCCTCTGTGTGAAGAAATTGTCCCTCTGGACACTTTTGCATCTCTCCCCTCTCACCTTAAACCTATGCCCTCTAGTTTTAGACTCCCCTACCTTTGGGAAAAGATATTGACTATCTAGCTGATCAATGCCCCTCATTATTTTATAGAACTCTATAAGATCACCCCTCAGCCTCCTACGCTGCAGAGAAAAAAGTCCCAGTCTATCCAGCCTCTCCTTATAACTGAAACCATCAAGTCCCAGTGGCATCCTAGGAAATCTTTTCTGCACTCTTTCTAGTTTAATAATATCCTTTCTATAATAGGGTGACCAGAACTGCACACAGTATTCCAAGTGTAGCCTTATCAATGTCTTGTATAACTTCAACAAGACGTCCCAACTCCTGTATTCAATGTTCTGATCGATGAAACCCTAAGCATCCGCCCACTTCTTCCTTCTACTCCAAAAATGATAGCTAGTGTGATGACTTATGCACTGGGAGCAGTGTGGTAAGGAAAAATAGTCATTTCTTTTGAAATGTTTGTGGAATTTTTAATAGTTTTCAAGAATGTGTGAAAATGACTTCTAAAAGTTTGCATCAATTGCAAAGGGATCAATTATAATTTTATTGGATAACAAGAAATACCAGCTCCTATAACCTGGTGACCCTTGACCTGCAAGTACTACCAACAGGAAGTTAAGAAAGAAACCATGTGGTTGGCAGTCACAAAGGAGAGCTCCAAGCAGAGAAGCTGGGGGTTTAAGGTGATCAACACACAGACATGGTCACACAAGGAGAAAGCAGGCAGGGAAAGAGGAACATAGAATTCTTATGAGGAGGAGAAGCAAATCTCTCTCAGGAAGAGATTAGTTTTCCTGTTTAGCAGAAAAGGAGACAGGAGCTCTAGGGGGCAATATGTCAGCGGGCTAAAACCTGGAAAGCTGTGTGAAGAGCTTGGAGATGTTAAATAGCTGGATGGTTTTATTCACAGGGTCCAAAACATGAGCTAGAGTGTTATTGGTTGGTCAGTTGAAAAGGAACTCCGGACAGCTACACCATCAGGACTATCGTGACCCAGCGAAGGTTTGTCAATGTGTGCCTTACTGATGATAATTGAACCAGTAAATGTGGGGAGGTGATGGCCCAGTGGTATTATCACTAGACTATTAATCCAGAAACTCAACTAATGTTCTGGGCACCCAGGTTCGAATCCTGCCACGGCAGCTGGTGGAATTAAGTGTCGATTGATGACCACGAAGCCATTGTCGATTCATGGGGCATTGGCACCAGTATTTGGGCAGATGGGACCTGTATAGATGGGATGGTCTCCGTTTGAACTGTGCTGGGACCAGAGTCCTGGCGAATCGTATCACTAGGGCTGTAGATAGGGCTTTAAACTAATTTATGGGGGAGAGGGTGCAGAGGTAAGAGGAATTACAAAATCAATGGTAGAGGAGAGGGAGCGAGTGCAAGTGAATGAGGGCATTCAAGTAGTTAAAGGAGTAGAGGGCGAGGGAGAGGTTAATAGCGTTTGATCAAATCGGGTCCAGATAAAAGCTGGAATAAAGACACTTTGCCTGAATGCACGAAGCATTCGGAACAAAGTTAATGAGTTGATGGTGCAAATCAGCACAAATGGGTATGATCTAGTGGCCATTTCAGAAACGTGGCTGCAGGGAGACCAGGACTGGGAGATGAATATCCAGGGGTATCAGGCATTTAGGAAGAATAGACAGGAAGAAAAAGGTGGTGGGGTAGCTCTGTTAATAAAAGATAATATCAGGGTAGTAGTGAGGGATGACATAGGCTCTAAGGAACAAAACGTGGAATCGTTATGGGTGGAGATAAGGAATAGCAGGGGGAGAAAGACACTAGTAGGCATGGTCTATAGGCCCCCAAATAATAATGTTGAGGTGGGGAGGGCTATAAACAAGCAAATAATGGATGTGTGCAAAAACGGAACGGCAATAATCATGGGGGACTTCAACCTGCATATTGATTGGCTGACTCAAGTTGGAAGGGGTGGGATGGCGGAAGAGTTCTTAGAATGCTGTCGGGATAGTTACCTTGAACAGTATGTTACAGAACCGACGAGGGAACGAGTTATCTTAGATCTGGTAATGTGTAACAAGGTAGGTAGAATTAAGGATGTTCTTGTGAAGGACCCTCTTGGGTCAAGTGATCACAATATGGTCGAATTTCTGGTACAAATGGAAGAGGAGAAAGTAGGGTCCCATACCAGTGTCCTCTGTTTGAACAGAGGGAAGTACGATAGGATGAGGGCTGAATTGGCTAAGGTGGACTGGGAGAGCAGACTGGTAGGTAGGACAGCTGAGGAACAGTGGAGGATTTTTAAGGAGATCCTTTTCAGTACTCAGCAACAATATATTCCGGTGATAAAGAAGGACTGAAAGAAAAGGGATAACCAGCCGTGGATAATGAAGGAAATTAAGGAGAGTATTAAATTAAAGACCGATGCGTACAGAGTGGCCAAAAATAGTGGAGAATTTGAAGATTGGGAAAACTTTAAGAAACAACAAAGAACGACTAAGAAAGCGATAAAGAAATGAAAGATAGGTTATGAAACTAGGCTAGCTCTAAATATAAAAAATGATCGTAAAAGCTTTTACAAATATATAAAAAGGAATAGAGTGGCAAGAGTGAATGTTGGACACTTGGAGGACGAGAGGGGGGATTTAGTAATGGGAAATGAGGAAATGGCTGAAACTTTAAATAAGTTTTTTGTGTCGGTCTTCACGGTGGAAGACATAAATAGTTTACCGAATATTAACGAGGGTTGGTAGGAGGAGAGGTACTCAATACAATTAATGTTACCAGGGAGGCAGTGCTTGGTAGACTAACGGGACTGAAGGTGGACAAGTCCCCGGGCCCGGATGGAATGCATCCCAGGGTACTGAAAGAAATGTCAGAGGTAATAGTGGATGCGTTAGTGGTTATTTATCAAAATTCGTTGGATTCTGAGGTAGTGCCGGTGGATTGGAAAACGGCTAATGTTACGCTGCTGTTTAAAAAAGGAAATAGACAAAAGGCGGGTAACTACAGGCCGGTTAGCTTAACGTCTGTAGTTGGGAAAATGCTGGAATCCATCATTAAAGAAGAAATGGCAGGCCATCTGGATAAGGATGGTTCGATTAAGCAGACGCAGCATGGATTCATGAGGGGAAAGTCGTGCTTGACGAACTTGTTGGATTTTTATGAAGATGAGACTAGTGCGGTTGACGGAGGGGAACCGGTGGATGCGGTGTTTTTGGATTTCCAAAAGGCGTTTGATAAGGTGCCTCACAAAAGGTTGCTGAAGAAGATTGGGTCACACGGAGTTGGGGGTAGGGTGTTAGCGTGGATTGGGGATTGGCTATCCGACAGGAAGCAGAGAGTCGGAATAAATGGGTGCTTTTCTGGTTGGCAGATGGTAACTAGTGGCGTGCTGCAGGGATCGGTACTGGGGCCTCAACTATTTACCATTTATATAGATGATCTGGAGGAGGGGACTGAGTGTAGGGTAACAAAGTTTGCAGACGACACAAAGATAAGTGGAAAAGTGAATCGTGTGGAGGGCGTAGAAGGTCTGCAGAGAGATTTGGACAGGCTGAGTGAGTGGGCGAGGATCTGGCAGATGGAGTATAACGTTGACAAATGCGAGGTTATTCACTTTGGAGGAAATAATAGCAAATTGGATTATTATCTAAATGGAAAAAAATTACAACATGCTACTGTGCAAAGGGACCTGGGGGTCCTTGTGCATGAGACGTAAAAACCCAGTCTGCAGGTGCAACAGATGATCAAGAAGGCAAATAGGATGTTGGCCTATATCGCAAGTGGGATAGAATATAAAAGCAGTGATGTCTTGCTGCACCTGTACAGGGCATTGGTGAGGCTGCAGGTGGAAGACTGTGTGCAGTATTGGTCCCCTTATTTGCGGAAGGATATATTGGCCTTGGAGGGAGTGCAGAGAAGGTTCACCAGGTTGATACCAGAGATGAGGGGTGTTGATTATGAGGAGAGACTGAGCAGATTGGGTTTGTACTCGTTGGAATTTAGAAGGCTGAGGGGGGATCTTGTAGAGACCTATAAGATAATGAAGGGGCTGGATAGGGTAGAGGTGGAGAGATTCTTTCCACTTAGAAAGGAAGCTAGAACTAGAGGGCACAGCCTCAAAATAAAGGGGGGTCAGTTTAGGACAGAGTTGAGGAGGAACTTCTTCTCTCAGAGGGTGGTGAATCTCTGGAATTCTCTGCCCACTGAAGTGGTGGAGGCTACCTCGTTGAATATGTTTAAATCACGGATAGATGGATTCCTGATCGGTAAGGGAATTAGGGGTTATAGGGATCAGGCGGGTAAGTGGAACTGAGCCACTTCAGATCAGCCATGATCTTATTGAATGGCGGGGCAAGCTCGAGGGGCTAGATGGCCTACTCCTGCTCCTATTTCTTATGTTCTTATGATTGCTGGAAAAATCCATCTGGTTCACTAATGTCCTTTAGGGAAGGAAGTCTGCTGTCCATACCTGGTCTGGCCTACATTGACTCCAGAGCCACAGAAATATGGTTGATTTTTACTGCCCTCTGAAATGGCTTAGCAAGCTACTCAGTTCAAGGGCAACTAGGGATAGGCAATAAAGGTTGGCCCAGCCCATGTCCTGTGAATGATTAAGAACATAAGAACATAAGAAATAGGAGCATTTGTCAACGTTATACTCCATCTGCCAGATCCTCGCCCACTCACTCAGCCTGTCCAAATCTCTCTGCAGACCTTCTACGCCCTCCACACGATTCACTTTTCCACTTATCTTTGTGTCGTCTGCAAACTTTGTTACCCTACACTCAGTCCCCTCCTCCAGATCGTCTATATAAATGGTAAATAGTTGAGGCCCCAGTACCGATCCCTGCGGCACGCCACTAGTTACCATCTGCCAACCAGAAAAGCACCCATTTATTCCGACTCTCTGCTTCCTGTTGGACTTGAAAAAGACTTGAAGGTGACGGTTATTGTTGGTTTGGACTCCATAGCTATCCTGCTTGAATAAAGAACAGCATATTGTGGAACTGTGGAGCTATGTAGTGCCACAATTATGTGGAGAACGATATGGGTGCTCATGTTTGCACAAGACATATTCTTGATGTATCGACTACTGAAAGTGACAGTTACCTCTTTGTTGTTGTTACTTCATTTGTGATTTGTATTGGTTCTAATTCAGGCTAAAGTGCAGCAAGTGAAATCTTGTTGGTAATTTCTTCATTTGGTAAATTGGGTTATATTTTGGTTTCCAGTTACCCCACAAAGATTATAACACCAGCCATGACTCAGTGCTCCTGCTACTGAGTCACAAGGCTATGAATTCAAGTTTCACTCCAAAGAGTTGAGCGCATAGTTTGGCTGATACCCAGCAACCAGTAGCTGGAAGATTACTGTTGTGGCCGGAATTCTCTGGCCATTTACACCTTGCCGCCGCTGCCAGCGAGAATGGAGAACTTGGTGCTCAGCCGAATCTCTGTTCGCTGCAGCGGGACTGGAGGATCCCAGCCATGGGCAAGGTCGGAGAATCCGGCCCACAGAGCAAGGCAGAGATTCCATGAGTTTCTAAGGGGTGGAGTTCTTCATTTTTGTTTTTGCTGGCCAAATGGCCTGAAGCTTTTTTTCAAAGTTTATTTATTTGTGTCACAAGTAGGCTTACATTAACACTGCAATGCAGTTACTGTGATAATCCCCTAGTCGCCACATTCCGGTGCCTGTTCAAGTACACTGAGGGAGAATTTATCATGGCCAATGCACCCTAACCAGCACGTCTTTTGGATTGTGAGAGGAAACCGGAGCACCCGAAAAAAACCCACGCATACATGGGGAGAACGTGCAGACTCCACACAAGCAGAGACCCAGGGCTGGAATCGAACCCGGGTCCTTGGCGCTGTGAGGCAGCCGTGCTAACCACTGTGCCACAGCGCTGCACTGTGCCCCGGTGCTGCACAGTGACTGATTCAGTGCTTGGAGCCTCATTAATTATGCATGAGTGAGTATCTCTCTGAATCACCTGGCGTGTCAGGAGCTGATTCGTACACCCACTGTCAGCTGGTGGATTCGAAGCTCTGGTCGCACCAGTGCAAGATACTCATATCACTCTCTCCACTTGATTTCACCAGCTGGTGCAGGGTGTAGGCAACCCAGAGGCAAAAGGCTCGAAGAAGTCTGCACCCCCTTCCAACCGCCATGCCCTCGAGGCCTTGATTTGAGGAGTCTGGGCACAGAGTCAGGTCCACTACCCTGAGGATGGCTCCAGGAAGCACAGCAGCCTCACCTCTCCAGCCTGGGAGGCTGTTTCCCGGGAGGTCAGGGCGGCTGGCAACTGTGCCAGAAGTGCCACGCAGTGCAGAAAATGGATGAATGATCTCATCCGCTCCGCGAAGGTAAGTCCTCTCTCAACTCCCTCCAGTCTCAAACTCTCAGCATGGCATCGCATAATCAAACGGCCATTCTTTTTCTATTCATTCGTCGGACGTGGGCGTCGCTGGCTGACCAGCATTTATTGCCCATCCCTAGTTGCCCTTGGGAAGGTGGTGGTGAGCTGCCTTCTTGATTCGCTGCAGTCCATGTGCTGTGGGTTGACCCACAATGCCATTAGGGAGGGAATTCCAGGATTTTGACCCGGCGACTGTGAGGGAACGGCGATATATTTCCAAGTCAGGATGGTGAGTTGGGGTGAGTACGCAGAGAGTGGTTGGGGTGTGGAATGGACTGCCTGCAGTGATAGTGGAGTCAGACACTTTAGGAACATTTAAGCGGTTATTGGATAGGCACATGGAGCACACCAGGATGATAGGGAGTGAGATAGCTTGATCTTGGTTTCTGATAAAGCTCGGCACAACATCGTGGGCCGAAGGGCCTGTTCTGTGCTGTACTGTTCTATGTGAGTGACTTGGGGGGGAATTTGCAGGTGGTGGTGTTTCCATTTATTTGCTGCCCTTGTCCTTCTAGATGGAAGTGGTCCTGGGTTTGGAAGGTTATTTGGTGAATTGCTGCAGTGCATCTTGTCTCTTAATGGATCTCACACACCCATTAGCGGGAGGGGGGCACAGATCAACACTAATTACCTCACGGACACTTTCACATCACTACCATCCCAACCATCCCATCTGTTATGTGACTCACATTCCATCCTCTGGCCCAACTAGGGAGGGGGTTCGGGGCCTGAATCGGGAGGCTAGCGACCAGAGGGGAGGCATACGTCAACCGATCTCCCAGTATACACAGTGGCCCCTCAGCACTCTGCTGCTGGCCTCTCGGGTGGGATTAGGTTCCCCCTCCCCTGGCAGAAACCCCCTGACGGCCTCTCTGCTGCGTAGAGTGCTGGAAATTCTCGCTTTTCTGCGCGTTGGGCACTGAGTTGGGATCTAGTGTAACTTCATAATATAGCTTGGGATTTCTAATCTGTAACCTAATGCTCTTCCCACCAAAATCTCATTTCCAATTAAAATTCCCCTTTGTCAGCATGTTTTTCTATTAACCTGTTTATCCATGTCTTTGAGCATGTACAGTGATTTTTGATAAAGAGACAGTGATGCACGTCAATTGAACTCAAGGCACGAGGCTTCAGTAACTGAAGGCTTTTATTGTCTAACAATGGAACTACTAGAACGTAAGTACACCATCCCAGACTGACGAGGTCCCGCCCGAGCAGGGGGTCTTATACCTCTCCCAGGAGGCGGAGCCCGACTGGGATGTGCCACAACAGTAACAACCACAGGTGTATTAATCCCACCCTAGCCCAACAACAACATTAGAACAACCCCACAGTGGGAACCAACGATGGTTCACCACATTCACCCCTCCTTTGAGAACAAAGGCCGGCGGGGTACGAAAACAGACTAAAAAAAAGTCAACAGATTATAAGTCCAGACGATCTGGAGGACCGCACCGTCGTTGTGACCTCCTCACTACCGGCGGTGACACCGGAGTAGGTGCTTGCGGTGGCGTTCTCCCCAAAACAGCGTCCGGCTGTCCTCCCACAGACTCACAGACCGGTTGACCCTGATGAAGCGGTAGTGCAGGGGATCCCGGTACATTCTGCGATGGCGCCGATCTCCGGGGCTCAGGCAAGCTGTGCATTGGAGTATAACTGTTAAGCACTGGTCCCGGTGCTGACCGCGCCACGTCCGGGGGAGAAATAAGGGATAAGGGATTCGTCACTGGGGGTATAGGAGCGACAGGAGTTGCTACGTCCCCTGCGGGCGCCAGGTCTCGGATCGAGACTGTGTCCTCTCGCCCGTCAGGATATGCCACATAGGCATACTGAGGGTTGGCGTGGAGGAGGTGGACCTGTTCGACCAAGGGGTCGGACTTGCGGGCCCTTACATGTCGCCGCAGGAGGACGGGTCCTGGGTACGTCAACCAGGCTGGTAAAGATATCCCCGAGGACGACTTCCGAGGGAATGAGAACATCCTCTCGTGGGGAGTAGCATTGGTTGCCGTACACAGGAGGGAGCGAATGGAGTGAAGCGCATTTGGGAGGACCTCCTGCCAATGGGAGACTGGAAGGCCTTTGGACTTCAGTGCCAATAGGACAGCCTTCCAGACTGTAGCATTCTCTCTTTCCACCTGTCCATTACCCCTAGGGTTGTAACTCGTGGTCCTACTAGAGGCAATCCTGTATGAGAGCAGGAATTGCCTCAAGTCATTACTCATGAACGACAAGCCCCTGTCGCTATGGATATAGCTGGGGTACCCGAACAGGGTAAAAAGATCACGGAATGCCTTGATCACTGTGGCAGTCGACGTGTCCGCGCAGGGGACAACAAACGGGAACCAGGAGTACTCGTCTATTATGTTCAGAAAGTACACGTTCCGATCTGTTGAGGGAAGGGGGCCCTTAAAATCCACACTCAGCCTCTCGAAGGGGCGAGTGGCCTTGACCAAATGTGCCCGGTCAGGTCGGTAAAAGTGCGGTTTGCATTCCGCGCAAATCCGACAGCTCCTTGTCACCGACCTGACGTCCTCCACCGAGTAAGGCAGGTTGCGGGCTTTGATAAATTGGTAGAGCCGAGTGACCCCAGGATGGCACAGGTCATTATGGAGGGCGTTCAAGCGATCCTCCTGCATAGTAGCGCATGTTCCGCGCGAGAGGGCATCCGAGGGCTCATTGAGTATCCCTGGACGATACATGATATCGTAGTTATAGGTGGAGAGTTCAATTCTCCACCGCAAGATCTTATCATTCTTGATCTTGCCCCTCTGCGTGTTGTTGAACATGAACGCCACGGACCGCTGGTCCGTGATCAGGGTGAACCGCTTCCCCGCCAGGTAATGGCGCCAGTGTCTGACGGCCTCCACAATGGCCTGGGCCTCCTTTTCCACCGCTGAATGCCGAATTTCGGGGCCTTGGAGGGTGCGGGAAAAAAACGCGACGGGCCTGCCTGCCTGGTTTAGTGTGGCGGCCAGGGCGAAATCAGATGCATCACTCTCCACCTGAAAAGGGATGGATTCGTCTACCGCGTGCATCGTGGCTTTCGCAATGTCGTGTTTCAATGCCTTGAAGGCCAATTGGGCCTCTGGCGTGAGTGGAAAAGTCGTGGACTTAATAAGCGGACGGGCTTTGTCCGCGTAGTTGGGGACCCACTGCGCATAATAGGAGAAGAAGCCTAGGCATCTCCTCAGTGCTTTTGCGCTAGCGGGCAAGGGAAGTTCAGCAAGGGGGCGCATACGGTCGGGATCAGGGCCAATGACCCCGTTTTCCACCACGTATCCCAGGATGGCTAACTGGCGCGTACGGAATACACACTTCTCCCTGTTGTAGGTCAAATTCAGGCGAGATGCAGTGCGTAAAAAGTTCTGGAGATTTGTGTCATGGTCCTGCTGATCACGGCCGCAGATGGTGACATTATCCAGGTACGGGAAGGTAGTCCGCAGCCTGTTCTGGTCCACCATTCGGTCCATAGTACGCTGGAAGACCGAGACCCCATTGGTGACACCAAATGGAACCCTAAGAAACTGATACAGATGACCATCTGCCTCAAAAGCCGTGTAGTGTCAGTCCTCTGGGCGAATGGGGAGTTGGTGGTAGGCGGACTTAAGGTCTATGGTGGAGAACACCCAGTACTGCGCAATCTGATTGACCATATCAGATATGTGCGGGAGAGGATACGCATCCAGCTGCGTATATCGATTAATGGTCTGACTGTAATCAATGACCATCCGGGGTTTGTTCCCGCTCTTGACCACCACAACCTGTGCTCTCCACGGACTAACACTGGGCTGTATGATCCCTTCTTTGAGGAGTCGCTGAACCTCAGATCTGATGAAGATCCGATCTTCAGCGCTGTAATGCCTACTTTTAGTAGCGATGGGCTTGCAGCCTGGTACCAGATTCTTGAATAAAGAGGATGTGGTGATCTTTAATGTAGAAAGATTGCATGCGGGGCGCTTTGGACAATTTGGAGACTGCAGTTGTTCCCCTACTGTCAGCGAAGGGAGTGGCCCACCGTACTGTAGGATCACACTCTTCATGTGGACCATAAAGTTTAGTCCGAGGAGAATTGGTGCGCAAAGATGCGGCAACACAAGGAGCCTGAATCGCTCGTAAATTGTGCCTTGCACTATCAGAGTTACCACACAACGTCCTTGAACAGGGACAGACCGGGACCTTGATGCCATAGAGATTGTCTGTTTGGCAGGTTGAATCTGGAGTCCACACCTCTTTACAGTGTCAGGGTGAATAAAGCTCTCAGTGCTCCCGCTGTCAAACAGACAATAAATTGCACGACCATTTACCTCTATGTCCATCATTGAACAGTCAAGCCTGTGGTGCTTAGCTTGGTTCAGGGTGATCGATGCCACCGTTGGTCCTTGAGCGTCACTGCAGGCAGCTGAGGTCGATGCTGAGGACCCCCGCTGGTCGTTCCTGGTCGTCGTTTACCAAAATGGCCGCCCCCATGAATCGCACATGGTTGAGGGCGTCAAGCGTAGCGACTCCTGATGGTCATCCTCCTCCGACTCCGTCGACCACAATGGCGTCGTCCTGGACTCGCACGTGGACAAACCTCGTGGGTACTTCGACGTAGATGGTGACGATCCCCGTTCCGAAGGGTCACAGGCTGCACTGCCATTCTTGGGCTTCGATCTGCACACCTTCGCATAGTGCCCCTTTTTACCACATTGGTTACAGACCACCGCTTTAGCGGGACACTTTTGTCGTGGATGCTTGGCTCCTCCGCAGAAGTAGCCCCGCGGGCCGCATGGGGCTGCAGCCGTCGTCGCGTCTACATGGGAGCACGCCATAACACTGCACTTCGAGCCCGTGGGGCGAGGAGGGATTTGCGACTGCTCCTGCCACGTTGTCTCCACGTGGTCCTCCGGATACAGGACCAAGCTCTTCGAAGCCGCCTCAAGCATTTCAGCCAATTCCATAGCTTGGGTCAGATTGAGATTCCCCTTTTCCAGCAGCTTGAGACGGATGTACGAAGACCCTACCCCTGCCACAAACGCATCTCGGGCGAGGTCATACATATACTGCTCAGCCGACACAGCTTTGCAGTCGCAGCCCCTGGCAAGCTGCAAGAGCTCATTGGCGTAATCCTCCATGGTTTCGCCCGACTGCCGACGTCGTGTAGCGAGGAGGTAACGAGCGTGGATCTCGTTGGGAGGTCTCGTGTAGCGCTTTTTTAAAAGCTCGAGGGCCCTCGGGTAAGTGGTGGCCCCACGGATCGCGAGGTAGACTGTGTCGCTTACCCTCGCATGGAGGACCCGGAGTCTGTCATCATCTGTGGTGACCGCTGTGGAGGCTGCCAGGTAGTCCTCAAAACACTTCAGCCAGTGGTCGAAGGTGTTAGAGGCGCCCACCGCACGTGGATCCAGCGTCAGACGTTCTGGCTTTAAGATTTGCTCCATACTCTCCTTTCCGTCGAGAGCTTAGTGTTGGACAATAAAATTGATGCACGTCAATTGAACTCAAGGCACGAAGCTTCGGTAACAGAAGGCTTTTATTGTCTAACAATGGAACTAATAGAACGTAAGTACACCATCCCAGACTGACGAGGTCCCGCCCGAGCAGGGGGTCTTATACCTCTCCCAGGAGGCGGAGCCTGACTGGGATGTGCCACAACAGTAACAACCACAGGTGTATTAATCCCACCCTAGCCCAACAACAACATTAGAACAATCCCACAGTGTGAACACCCTTGCCCAACAACAACATTAGAACAACCCCACAGTGGGAACCAATGATGGTTCACCACAGACAGCAACACCATCCCTGGAGCTAATAAGATTGACAAGAGTTACTGATCCCATCAGCACCACCCCTTCAATTCAATGTATTGGGGGCACTGGTGATGCCAACTCAAGGGGCGCGATCTTAGCGGCCGTTCAAGCCTCGCTCTCACTGCAGCGAGGCTGGAGAATTTGGTACCCCGCCAGATCTCCATTCACTGCAGCGGGATGGGAACACCTGCTTTAAAGTAAATGGGTTCAAATAGCAGTTGGGGGGATATTATAAGGTGAAAACGAGTATGATCGGCTCTAATTTCTAAACTCCTTTGAAAATGCAATGTTGGTTAAAAATCACAAGGTGGCTCCTCTGTCCATCATTAGCAATAATTTACAACAAAGTGATCATTTTATTTGACTTGAAAGTGTTAGTCCATCGCTCGGACATAAAAATCCAGTCATTTTAATCTCTCTTAAGGGAAACACTTGTAGAGGAACCCAAAAACTGAGAGTTTGCTTCATTGGAGAATGACTGCAGTGTTACTATTGAAACTGAGAAGAAAGCTATGGCTCTGATTTTACCGGCACGGCCAGCCTGAATTCGGGGTGACTGAGGCTCGCAGAACCACATTCCCCCTTGGCCTCGGGCGGCTATGCCGGTAGAAACAGGGCCTATATGTTGAAAACATACATCAGCATAGAAACAGGTTTTTCTTCAGGCGCACAAAACAATTGGAAGAACAGTGTAATCTCGTTTGAATTACAACCTTTAGGATGTAATAGATCAAATTTAGGTGTGAATTACACTGTAATTGGCAGAACGCTTTGGAATATTAACATGCAGAGGGATCTGGGCGTGCAGGTCCACAGTTTCCTAAAAGTGGCAACACAGGTGGCTAAGCTGACTAAGAATGCACATGGCATGCTTACCTTCATCGGCTGGGGCATTGAGTACAGGAGTACACAAATCATGTTGCAGCTATATAAAACCTAAGTTAGGCTGCATTTGGAGTGTTGCGTGCAGTTCTGGTCACCACATTACCAAAAGGACATGGAAGCTTAGGAAAGAGTGCAAAGAATGTTGCCTGGTCTCAAGGGCATTGACTATGAGTTGAATAAACTAGGATTGTTTTCACTGGAAAGACGGAGGATGAGGGGAGACCTGATAGAGGTCTACAAAATTGAGAGGTATAAACAGGGTGGATAGTCAGAGGCTTTTTCCCAGTTTGTAATAGATCAAATTTAGGTGTGAATTATACTGTAAATGACAGAACTCTGAGGAACATTAACCAGGGGGCACAGGTTCAAGGTGAGAGGGGGAAAGGTTAAGGGAGATGTGTGGGGGAAGTTTTTCATGCAGAGAGTGGTGGGTGTCTGTGGTGAACCATCGTTGGTTCCCACTGTGGGATTGTTCTAATGTTGTTGTTGGGTTGTTCTAATGTTGTTGTTGGGCTAGGGTGGGATTAATACACCTGTGGTTGTAACTGTTGTGGCACATCCCAGTCGGGCTCCGCCTCCTGGGAGAGGTATAAGACCCCCTGCTCGGGCGGGACCTCTTCAGTCTGGGATAGTGTGTTAAAGTTCTGATAGTTCCATTGTTAGTTAATAAAAGCCTTCTTTTACCGAAGCTTTGTGCCTCGTGTCCAATTGATGCGCATCAATTTTATTAACTAACATTAAACTCTCGACGGAAGAAAAAAAAGAAAGGAGTATTGTGGTGAACCATCGTTGGTTCCCACTGTGGGGTTGTCCTAATGTTGTTGTTGGGCTAGGGTGTTCACACTGTGGGATTAATACACCTGTGGTTGTTACTGTTGTGGCACATCCCAGTCGGGCTCCGCCTCCTGGGAGAGGTATAAGACCCCCTGCTCGGGCGGGACCTCGTCAGTCTGGGGTGGTGTACTTACGTTCTAGTAGTTCCATTGTTAGGCAATAAAAGCCTTCAGTTACCGAAGCCTTGTGTCTTGAGTTCGATTGACGTGCATCAATTTTATTGCCTAACACTAAGCTCTCGACGGAAAGGAGAGTATGGAACAAATCCTAAAGCCAGAGCGTCTGACGCTGGATCCACGTGCGGTCGGCGCCTCTAACACCTTCGACCACTGGCTGAAGTGTTTTGAGGACTACCTGGCAGCCTCTGCAGCGGTCATCACAGATGACGACAGACTCCGGGTCCTCCATGCGAGGGTAAGCGACACTGTCTACCTCGCGATCCGTGCGGCCACCACTTACCCGAGGGCCCTCGAGCTTTTAAAAAAGCGCTACACGAGACCTCCCAAAGAGATCCACGCTCGTTACCTCCTCGCTACACGACGTCGGCAGTCGGGCGAAACCATGGAGGATTACGCCAATGAGCTCTTGCAGCTTGCCAGGGGCTGCGACTGCAAAGCTGTGTCGGCTGAGCAGTATATGTATGACCTCGCCCGAGATGCGTTTGTGGCAGGGGTAGGGTCTTCGTACATCCGTCTCAAGCTGCTGGAAAAGGGGAATCTCAACCTGACCCAAGCTATGGAGATGGCTGAAATGCTTGAGGCGGCTTCGAAGAGCTTGGTCCTGTATCCGGAGGACCACGTGGAGACAACGTGGCAGGAGCAGTCACAAATCCCTCCTCGCCCCACGGGCTTGAAGTGCAGTGTTATGGCGTGCTCCCATGTAGACCCGACGATGGCGGCAGCCCCAGGCGGCCCGCGGTGCTACTTCTGCGGAGGAGCCAAGCATCCACGACAAAAGTGTCCTGCTAAAGCGGTGGTCTGTAATCAATGCGGTAAAAAGGGGCACTACGCGAAGGTCTGCAGATCAAAGCCCAAGAACGGCAGTGCAGCCTGTGACCCTTCAGAACGGGGATCATCAACATCGACGTCGAAGTACCCACGGGGTTTGTCCACGTGCGAGTCCAGGACGACGCCATTGTGGTCGACGGAGTCGGAGGAGGATGACCACCAGGAGTCGCTACGCTTGGCGCCCTCAACCATGTGCGATTCATGGGGGCGGCCATTTTGGTCGACGACGACCAGGAACGACCAGCAGGGGTCCTCAGCATCGACCTCAGCTGCCTGCAGTGACGTTCAAGGGCCAACGATGGCGTCGATCACCCTGATCCAGGCTAAGCACCACAGGCTTGATTGTTCAATGATGGACATAAAGGTAAATGGTCGTGCAATTTATTGTCTGTTTGACAGCGGGAGCACTGAGAGCTTTACTCACCCTGACACTGTAAAGAGGTGTGGACTCCAGGTTCAACCTGCCAAGCAGACAATTTCTATGGCATCACGGTCCCGGTCTGTCCCTGTTCAAGGACGTTGTGTGGTAACTCTGAAAGTGCAGGGCACAATTTACGAGCGATTCAGGCTCCTTGTGCTGCCGCATCTTTGCGCACCAATTCAACTCGGACTAAACGTTATGGTCCACATGAAGAGTATGATCCTACAGTATGGTGGGCCACTCCCTTCGCTGACAGTAGGGGACCAGCTGCAGCCTCCAAATTGTCCAAAGCGCCCCGCATGCAATCTTTCCACATTAAAGATCACCACACCCTCTTTATTCAAGAATCTGGTACCAGGCTGCAAGCCCATCGCTACTAAAAGTAGGCGTTACAGCGCTGAAGATCGGATCTTCATCAGATCTGAGGTTCAGCGGCTCCTCAAAGAAGGGATCATACAGCCCAGTGTTAGTCCGTGGAGAGCACAGGTTGTGGTGGTTAAGAGCGGGAACAAACCCCGGATGGTCATTGATTACAGTCAGACCATTAATCGATATACGCAGCTGGATGCGTATCCTCTCCCGCACATATCTGATATGGTCAATCAGATTGCGCAGTACCGGGTGTTCTCCACCATAGACCTTAAGTCCGCCTACCACCAACTCCCCATCCGCCCAGAGGACCGACACTACACGGCTTTTGAGGCAGATGGTCGTCTGTATCAGTTTCTTAGGGTTCCATTTGGTGTCACCAATGGGGTCTCGGTCTTCCAGCGAGCTATGGACCGAATGGTGGACCAGAACGGGCTGCGGGCTACCTTCCCGTACCTGGATAATGTCACCATCTGCGGCCGTGATCAGCAGGACCATGACACAAATCTCCAGAACATTTTACGCACTGCATCTCGCCTGAATTTGACCTACAACAGGGAGAAGTGTGTATTCCGTACGCGCCGGTTAGCCATCCTGAGATACGTAGTTGAAAACGGGGTCATTGGCCCTGATCCCGACTGTATGCGCCCCCTTGCTGAACTTCCTTTGCCCGCTAGCGCAAAAGCACTGAGGAGATGCCTAGGCTTCTTCTCCTATTATGCACAGTGGGTCCCCAACTACGCGGACAAAGCCCGTCCGCTTATTAAGTCCACGACTTTTCCACTCACGCCAGAGGCCCAATTGGCCTTCAAGGAATTGAAACACGACATCGCGAAAGCCACGATGCACGCGGTAAACGAATCCATCCCTTTTCAGGTGGAAAGCGATGCATCTGATTTCGCCCTGGCTGCCACACTAAACCAGGCGGGCAGGCCCGTCGCGTTTTTTTCCCGCACCCTCCAAGGTCCCGAAATTCGGCATTCAGCGGTGGAAAAGGAGGCCCAGGCCATTGTGGAGGCCGTCAGACACTGGCGCCATTACCTGGCGGGGAAGCGGTTCACCCTGATCACGGACCAGCGGTCCGTGGCGTTCATGTTCAATAACACGCAGAGGGGCAAGATCAAGAATGATAAGATCTTGCGGTGGAGAATTGAGCTCTCCACCTATAATTACGATATCATGTATCGTCCAGGGAAACTCAATGAGCCCTCGGATGCCCTCTCGCGCGGAACATGCGCTACTATGCAGGAGGATCGCTTGAACGCCCTCCATAATGACCTGTGCCATTCTGGGGTCACTCGGCTCTACCACTTTATCAAAGCCCGCAACCTGCCTTACTCGGTGGAGGACGTCAGGTCAGTGACAAGGGGCTGTCGGATTTGCGCGGAATGCAAACCGCACTTTTACCGACCTGACCGGGCACATTTGGTCAAGGCCACTCGCCCCTTTGAGAGGCTGAGTGTGGATTTTAAGGGCCCCCTTCCCTCAACAGATCGGAACGTGTACTTTCTTAACATCATAGACGAGTACTCCCGGTTCCCGTTTGTTGTCCCCTGCGCGGACCCGTCGACTGCCACGGTGATCAAGGCATTCCGTGATCTCTTTACCCTGTTCGGGTACCCCAGCTATATACATAGCGACAGGGGCTCGTCGTTCATGAGTAATGACTTGAGGCAATTCCTGCTCTCATACGGGATTGCCTCTAGTAGGACCACGAGTTACAACCCTAGGGGTAATGGACAGGTGGAAAGAGAGAATGCTACAGTCTGGAAGGCTGTCCTATTGGCACTGAAGTCCAAAGGCCTTCCAGTCTCCCATTGGCAGGAGGTCCTCCCAAATGCGCTTCACTCCATTCGCTCCCTCCTGTGTACGGCAACCAATGCTACTCCCCACGAGAGGATGTTCTCATTCCCTCGGAAGTCGTCCTCGGGGATATCTTTACCAGCCTGGTTGACGTACCCAGGACCCGTCCTCCTGCGGCGACATGTAAGGGCCCGCAAGTCCGACCCCTTGGTCGAACAGGTCCACCTCCTCCACGCCAACCCTCAGTATGCCTATGTGGCATATCCTGACGGGCGAGAGGACACAGTCTCGATCCGAGACCTGGCGCCCGCAGGGGACATAGCAACTCCTGTCGCTCCCATACCCCCAGTGACGAATCCCTTATCCCTTATTTCTCCCCCGGACGTGGCGCGGTCAGCACCGGGACCAGTGCATAACAGTTATACTCCACTGTACAGCTTGCCTGAGCCCCGGAGATCGGCGCCATCGCAGAATGTACCGGGATCCCCTGCACTACCGCTTCATCAGGGTCAACCGGCCCGTGAGTCCGCGAGAGGACAGCCGGACGCTGTTTTGGAGAGAACGTCACCGCAAGCACCTACTCCGGTGTCACCGCCGGTATTGAGGAGGTCACAACGACGGTGCGGTCCTCCAGACCGTCTGGACTTGTAATCTGTTTACTTTTTAAGTCTGTTTTCGCACCCCGCCGGCCTTTGTTCTCAAAGGAGGGGTGAATGTGGTGAACCATCGTTGGTTCCCACTGTGGGGTTGTTCTAATGTTGTTGTTGGGCTAGGGTGTTCACACTGTGGGATTAATACACCTGTGGTTGTTACTGTTGTGGCACATCCCAGTCTGGCTCCGCCTCCTGGGAGAGGTATAAGACCCCCTGCTCGGGCGGGACCTCGTCAGTCTGGGGTGGTGTACTTACGTTCTAGTAGTTCCATTGTTAGGCAATAAAAGCCTTCAGTTACCGAAGCCTTGTGTCTTGAGTTCGATTGACGTGCAGGGCTAGGGTGGGATTGATACACCTGTGGTTGTAACTGTTGTGGCACATCCCAGTCGGGCTCCGCCTCCTGGGAGAGGTATAAGACCCCCTGCTCGGCCGGGACCTCTTCAGTCTGGGATAGTGTGTTAAAGTTCTGATAGTTCCATTGTTAGTTAATAAAAGCCTTCTTTTACCGAAGCTTTGTGCCTCGTGTCCAATTGATGCGCATCAATTTTATTAACTAACATTAAACTCTCGACGGAAGAAAAAAAAGAAAGGAGTATGGAGCAAATCCTAAAGCCAGAACCTCCTAACGAGATCCACGCTCGTTACCTCCTCGCTACACGACGTCGGCAGTCGGGCGAAACCATGGAGGACTACGCCAATGAGCTCTTGCAGCTTGCCAGGGACTGTGACTGCAAAGCTGTGTCGGCTGAGCAGTACATGTACGACCTCGCCCGGGATGCGTTTGTGGCCGGGGTCGGGTCTTCATACATCCGTCTCAAGCTGCTAGAAAAGGGAAATCTCAACCTGACCCAAGCTATGGAATTAGCTGAAATGCTTGAGGCGGCGTCGAAGAGCTTGGTCCTGTATCCGGAGGACCACGTGGAGACAACGTGGCAGGAGCAGTCGCAAATCCCTCCTCGCCCCACGGGCTTGAAGTGCAGTGTTATGGCGTGCTCCCATGTGGACCAGACGACGGCTGCAGCCCCATGCGGCCCACGGTGCTACTTCTGCGGAGGAGCCAAACATCCACGACAAAAGTGTCCCGCTAAAGCGGCAGTCTGTACCTCATGCGGTAAAAAGGGGCATTATGCGAAGATGTGCAGATCCAAGCCCAAGAACGGCAGCGCGGCCTGTGACCCTTCGGACGGGGATCATCAGCATCGTCGTCGAAGTACTCACGGGGTTCGTCTACGTGCGAGTCCAGGACGACGCCATTGCGGTTGACGGAGTCGGAGGAGGATGACCACCAGGAGTCGCTACGTTTGGCGCCCTCACCCATGTGCGATTCATGGGGGTGGCCATTTTGGTCGACGATGACCATGAGCGACCAGCAGGGGTCCTCAGCATCGACCTCAGCTGCCTGCAGTGACGTTCACGGACCAACGGTGGCGTCGATCACCCTGGACCAGGCGAAGCATCACAGGCTTGATTGTTCGATGATGGATATGCAGGTAAATGGTCGTGCAATTTATTGCCTGTTTGACAGCGGGAGCACTGAGAGCTTTACTCACCCTGACACTGTGAAGAGGTGTGGACTCCAGATTCAACCTGCCAAACAGACAATCTCTATGGCATCAAGGTCCCGGTCTGTCGCTGTGCTAGGACGTTGTGTGGTAACTCTGATAGTGCAAGGCACAATTTACGAGCGATTCAGGCTCCTTGTGTTGCCGCATCTTTGCGCACCAATTCTCCTCGGACTAAACTTTATGGTCCACATGAAGAGTGTGATCCTACAGTACGGTGGGCCACTCCCTTCGCTGACAGTAGGGAAACAGCTGCAGTCTCCAAATTGTCCAAAGCGCCCCGCCTGCAATCTATCTACGTTAAAGATCACCACACCCACTTTATTTCAGAATCTGGTACCAGGCTGCAAGCCCATCGCTACTAAAAGTAGGCGTTACAGCACTGAAGATCGGATCTTCATCAGATCTGAGGTTCAGCGACTCCTCAAAGAAGGGATCATACAGCCCAGTGTTAGTCCGTGGAGAGCACAGGTTGTGGTGGTCAAGAGCGGGAACAAACCCCGGATGGTCATTGATTACAGTCAGACCATTAATCGATATACGCAGCTGGATGCGTATCCCCTCCCGCGCATATCTGATATGGTCAATCAGATTGCGCAGTACCGGGTGTTCTCCACCATAGACCTTAAGTCCGCCTACCACCAACTCCCCATTCGCCCAGAGGACCGACAGTACACGGCCTTTGAGGCGGATGGTCGTCTGTATCATTTCCTTAGGGTTCCATTTGGTGTCACCAATGGGGTCTCGGTCTTCCAGCGTGTTATGGACCGAATGGTGGACCAGAACAGGCTGCGGGCTACCTTCCCGTACCTGGATAATGTCACCATCTGCGGCCGTGATCAGCAGGACCATGACACAAATCTCCAGAACTTTTTACACACTGCATCTCGCCTGAATTTGACCTACAACAGGGAGAAGTGTGTATTCCGTACGCGCCGGTTAGCCATCCTGGGATACGTGGTGGAAAACGGGGTCATTGGCCCTGATCCAGACCGTATGCCCCCTTGCTGAACTTCCCTTGCCCGCTCGCGCAAAAGCACTGAGAAGATGCCTAGGCTTCTTCTCCTATTATGTGCAGTGGGTCCCCAACTACGCGGACAAAGCCCGTCCGCTTATTAAGTCCACGACTTTTCCACTCACGCCAGAGGCCCAATTGGCCTTCAAGGAATTGAAACACGACATCGCGAAAGCCACGATGCACGCGGTAAACGAATCCATCCCTTTTCAGGTGGAAAGCGATGCATCTGATTTCGCCCTGGCCGCCACACTAAACCAGGCGGGCAGGCCCGTCGCGTTTTTTTCCCGCACCCTCCAAGGCCCCGAAATTCGGCATTCAGTGGTGGAAAAGGAGGCCCAGGCCATTGTGGAGGCTGTCAGACACTGGCACCATTACCTGACGGGAAAGCGGTTCACCCTGATCACGGACCAGCGGTCCGTGGCGTTCATGTTCAACAACACGCAGAGGGGCAAGATCAAGAATGATAAGATCTTGCGGTGGAGAATTGATCTCTCCACCTATAACTACGATACATGTATCGTCCAGGGAAACTCAATGAGCCCTCGGATGCCCTCTCGCGCGGAACATGCGCTACTACGCAGGAGGATCGCTTGAACGCCCTCCATAATGACCTGTGCCATTCTGGGGTCACTTGGCTCTACCACTTTGTCAAAGCCCGCAACCTGCCTTACTCGGTGGAGGATGTCAGGTCAGTGACAAGGAGCTGTCGGATTTGCGCGGAATGCAAACCGCACTTTTACCGACCTGACCGGGCACATTTGGTCAAGGCCACTCGCCCCTTCGAGAGGCTGAGTGTGGATTTTAAGGGCCCCCTTCCCTCAACAGATCGGAACGTGTACTTTCTGAACATAATAGATGAGTACTCCCGGTTCCCGTTTGTTGTCCCCTGTGCGGACACGTCGACTGCCACGGTGATCAAGGCATTCCGTGATCATTTTACCCTGTTCGGGTACCCCAGCTATATCCATAGCGACAGGGGCTCGTCGTTCATGCGTAATGACTTGAGGCAATTCCTGCTCTCATACGGGATTGCCTCTAGTAGGACCACGAGTTACAACCCTAGGGGTAATGGACAGGTGGAAAGAGAGAATGCTACAGTCTGGAAGGCTGTCCTATTGGCGCTGAAGTCCAAAGGCCTTCCAGTCTCCCATTGGCAGGAGGTCCTCCCAAATGCGCTTCACTCCATTCGCTCCCTCCTGTGTACGGCAACCAATGCTACTCCCCACGAGAGGATGTTCTCATTCCCTCGGAAGTCGTCCTCGGGGATATCTTTACCAGCCTGGTTGACGTACCCAGGACCCGTCCTCCTGCGGCGACATGTAAGGGCCCGCAAGTCCGACCCCTTGGTCGAACAGGTCCACCTCCTCCACGCCAACCCTCAGTATGCCTATGTGGCATATCCTGACGGGCGAGAGGACACAGTCTCGATCCGAGACCTGGCGCCCGCAGGGGACGTAGCAACTCCTGTCGCTCCCATACCCCCAGTGACGAATCCCTCATCCCTTATTTCTCCCCCGGACGTGGCGCGGACAGCATCGGGACCAATGCTTAACAGTTTTACTCCAATGCGCAGCTTGCCTGAGCCCCGGAGATCGTCGCCATCGCAGAATGTACCGGGATCCCCTGCACTACCGTTTCATCAGGGTCAACCGGCCTGTGAGTCCGTGGGAGAACAGCTGGACGCTGTTTTGTGGAGAACGCCACCGCAAGCACCTACTCCGGTGTCACCGCCGGTATTGAGGAGGTCACAACGACGGTGCGGTCCTCCAGACCGTCTGAACTTATAATCTGTTGACATTTTAGTCTGTTTTCGTACCCCGCCGGCCTTTGTTCTCAAAGGAGGGGTGAATGTGGTGAACCATCGTTGGTTCCCACTTTGGGATTGTTCTAATGTTGTTGTTGGGCTAGGGTGGGATTGATACACCTGTGGTTGTAACTGTTGTGGCACATCCCAGTCGGGCTCCGCCTCCTGGGAGAGGTATAAGACCCCCTGCTCGGGCGGGACCTCTTCAGTCTGGGATAGTGTGTTAAAGTTCTGATAGTTCCATTGTTAGTTAATAAAAGCCTTCTTTTACCGAAGCTTTGTGCCTCGTGTCCAATTGATGCGCATCAGTGTCTGGAACGCGCTGCCAGATGTGGTGGCAGAAGCAGACACATTAGCAACATTTAAGAGGCATCTGGATGGGTGCACAAATAGGGAGGGAATAGAGGGATACGGACTGAGTATGGGCAGCAGTGTTTTTGTTAGTTTAGTTGGGACATCATGATGGGCACAAGCTTGGAGGGGAAGAGGATCTGTTCCTGTGCTGTACTGTTCTTTGTTCTTTGTTGACAATAAATAAAGGGAAACAGCAACTTGAAGATTAGTGATCACCTTGAGGAAAAAAACCTTCACCAAAATGAGGTGATGGTGGCGTAATGTCACAGAGGTAGTAATCCAGCAGCATAGGGGACATGAGCTCAAATGCTACTATGCCAGCTGGTGGAATTTAAATTCAATTAATAAATTAAAAATATAAGGCTAGTCTCAATAATGGTGTCCATGGCAACTATCACTGATTGTGCTTAAAAACTCATCTGGTTCACAACTGTCCTTTAGGGAAGGAAATCTGCAGGTGGAGAAAGTAGTCAAGAAGGCATACGGCATGCTTGCCTTCATCAGCCAGGGCATTGAGTTTAAAAATTGGCAAGTCATGTTGCAGCTTTATAGAACCTTAGTTAGGCTGCACTTGGAATATAGTGTTCAATTCTGGTCGCCACACTACCAGAAAGATGTGGAGGCTTTGGAGAAGGTACAGAAAAGATTTACCAGGATGTTGCCTGGTATGGAGGGCATTAACTATGAGGAGAGGTTGGAGAAACATGGTTTGTTCTCACTGGAACGACGGAGGTTGAGGGGCGACATGACAGAAGTCTACAAGATTATGAGGGGCATGGACAGAGTGGATCGTCAGAAGCTTTTTCCCAGGGTGGAAGAGTCCATTGCTAGGAGGCATAGGTTTCAGGTATGAGGGGCAAGGTTTAAAGGAGATATACGAGGCAAGTTTTTTACCCAGAGGGTGGTGGGTGCCTGGAACTCGCTGTCGGGGGAGGTAGTGGAAGCAGATACGATAGTGAGTTTTAAGGGGCGTCTGGACAAATACATGAATAGGATGGGAATAGAGGGATATGGTCCCCGGAAGGGTAGGGGGTTTTAGTTCAGTCGGGCAGCATGGTCGGTGCAGGCTTGGAGGGCCGAAGGGCCTGTTCCTGTGCTGTAATTTTTTTTGTTCTTTGTTCTTACCTGGTCTGGCCTACATGTGACTCCAGACTCACGGCAATGTCTTTGACTCTTAACTGTCCTCTGAAATGGCCCAGCAAGCCATTCAGTTTAAGGGCAATGAGGGATGGGCAACAAATGCAGGCCTTACCAATGATGCCCATATCCTGTGAAAGAATAAAGAAAACTAAAGTTTTAAGTTATTTTCCAGTTTTTAGAAAGGTTGTATGAGGTGAAGGAGGTGGCTGACAAACCAATGGATGAGAGGACAAATTCTCAGATAGGAAATAGTCAGGGAGCAAGTAACTGGCGGATTGGTGGCACAGTGGTTAGCACTGCTGCCTCACAGCGCCAGGGACCCGGGTTCAATTCCCGGCTTGGATCACTGTCTGTGTGGAGTCTTGATGTGGAGATGCTGGCGTTGGACTGGGGTAAACACAGTAAGGAGTCTAACCACACCAGGTTAAAGTCCAACAGGTTTATTTGGTAGCAAATGCCACTAGCTTCCGGAGCAGTGCTCCGAAAAGTAGTGGCGTTTGCTACCAAATAAACCTGTTGGACTTTAACCTGGTGTTGTTAGACTCCTTACTGTGTGGAGTCTGCACATTCTCCCAGTGACTTGGGTTTCCTCCGGGTGCTCTGGTTTCTTCCCACAGTCCAAAAGACGCGCTGGTTAGGGTGCATTGGCCACGCTAAATTCTCCCTCAGTGTACCCGAACAGGCGCCGGAGTGTGGCGACTCAGGGATTTTCACAGTAACTTCATTTCAGTGTTAATGTCAGCCTTACTTGTGATCCTGATAAATAAACTTTTAAAAAATTTACCGGTGAAGCAGGCAGCTGCTTGGAGCTTATCAGGAAGTGTCTGATTGACCTTTCTGATCACCCTCTGTGAAAGACAATGACGCAGCGTGTGGGTGGGAGTTGACCTCCAAGGTCTCGGTCCCCAGGACCTGGCTGAAGCATCAATGTGATCGTTTCTCCACTGTTCATTTTCCTTTCTCGTCTTTATGGGATTTCGTGGTTTAAAATGGATTCTCTTGAAAATCTGTCACTTAAATAGGGGGCCACGCAAGAAAGAGCCTTTATATCATTCCAGAATCAGGATTATTAAAAAACCTACCTGATAAAATAAAGATTTCTTAATTTAAACACAAAGTTATTAACAACTAATGTACCGCAAATGGGACTGGGATTGGGTGCCATGGTAACGAATCAGTGGTCTTAAACACAAATGATATATATTTTAACAGATTCTGCTGGCTGCCATCTAAAGACCTTTTCTGTTTGCATGTGGTGAATTGTTAGCCATTTTGTTTCTTCCCCAGAATGGCCTTCAAAGCAGGAATGTTTTTCCATTGGGATTTCTGGGTATAAAAATCATTTTTAGGACAAAAGGGTGGGCCTAATTTGATTCTATCAAAATGGCTAGCATAGACAGAATGGGCTGAGTGGCCTCATCATTCAAAGATTCTCTGATCTTGTTCGCCTTGGCCCCGCTGCCAGCGAAGATGGAGAATTTGACATCCGGCCAAAACTCCATTCACTGCAGCGACACTGGAGAATCTCAGCCGCGGGCAAGATTGATGGTTTCCGACATCTATTAAAATGTTGGTCAGTCCAGTTCTTATTAAACCAAAATATTGCACATGATGAAAAACAAGAACATTCTGGAAAGGTCAGGCAGCATCTGTAGAAAGAAAAACTGACTGAACGATCCACATGTTTTATGTTCGTGGCGAGAATTGAGATGGGACTAATCTCGCTGTCTCCATCTCGAGCCTGTTAGGAGGTGGGCACTTTTCGGGGCCCTGTGTGACCTGTAGACTGATCTGCTGCAAGGCCAAAATGGAGTCAGACCAAGTTCAGAGGTTGCAGGTTAAAAGGTTCCCCTCCATTCCCAAAGAACCTTGACCCAGCATCGCGATGTAATCAGTGGCTCATCTGTACATATTGTTGAACCTCTGACCACTTTACCTCCACCCTCATCTAAACCTCCTCAATATCCGTTATCCACTTTATGAAAAAAACTGACAAGCCTCATTATAACAGTTGGAAGCCATTGAATAGAAATCATAGAAACCCTACAGTGCAGAAGGAGGCCATTCGGCCCATCGAGTCTGCACCGACCACAATCCCACCCAGGCCCTACCCCCACATATTTTACCCACTAATCCCTCTAACCTACACATCCCAGGACTCTAAGGGGCAATTTTTTTTTTTTTTTAACCTGGCCAATCAACCTAACCCGCACATCTTTGGACTGTGGGAGGAAACCGGAGCACCCGGAGGAAACCCACGCAGACACGAGGAGAATGTGCAAACTCCACACAGACAGTGACCCAAGCCGGGAATCGAACCCGGGACCCTGGAGCTGTGAAGCAGCAGTGCTAACCACTGTGCTACCGTGCTGCCCGTCGATACAATAGTCGATCAAGTAAGCAAAAAGACTTTTCAAACCAACTGCGTAAACAAAGTCAAGCACTTGTAAAATGATTAGGCAGTTGAATTGCTGGAAAGAGCCCATAAATCCCCTAAGTAAACAAACAGACTTCTGAACTGCTCTCTCCATAGAACCATAGAAAATTACAGCTCAGAAACAGGCCTTTTGGCCCTTCTTGTCTGTGCCGAACCATTTTTTGCCGAGTGCCACTGACCTGCACTTGGACCATACACCTCCACACCCCTCTCATCCATGAACCCGTCCAAGTTTTTCTTAAATGTTAAAAGTGACCCGCATTTACCACTTTATCCGGCAGCTCATTCCACACTCCCACCACTCTCTGCGTGAAGAAGCCCACCCTAATATTCCCTTTAAAATTTTCTCCTTTCACCCTTAACCCATGCCCTCTGGTTTATTTCTCCCCTAGCCTCAGCGGAAAAAGCCTGCTTGCATTCACTCTATCTATACCCATCAAAATCTTATACACCTCTATCAAATCTCCCCTCATTCTTCTACGCTCCAGGGAATAAAGTCCTAACCTATTCAATCTCTCTCTGTAACTCAGCTTCTCAAGTCCCGGCAACATCCTTGTGAACCTTCTCTGCACTCTTTCAACCTTATTTACATCCTTCCTGTAACTAGGTGACCAAAGCTGTACACAATACTCTAAATTTGGCCTCACCAATGCCTTATATAACCTTACCATAACACTCCAACTTTTATACTCGATACTCCGATTTATAAAGGCCAATGTACCAAAGGCACTCTTTACGACCCTATCCACCTGTGACGTCACTTTTAGGCAATTTTGTACCTGTATTCCCAGATCCCTCTGTTCAACTGCACTCTTCAGAGTCCTACCATTTACCCTGTACGTTCTACTTTGGTTTGTCCTTCCAATGTGCAATATCTCACACTTGTCTGCGTTAAATTCCATTTGCCATTTTTCAGTCCATTTTTCTAGTTGGTCCAAATCCCTCTGCAAGCTTTGAAAACCTTCCTCACTGTCCACGACAACTCCAATCTTTGTATCATCAGCAAATTTGCTGATCCAATTTACCACATTATCATCCAGATCATTGATATAGATGACAAACAACAATTGACCCAACACCGATCCCTATGGCACACCACTAGTCACAGGCCTCTACTCAGAGAAGCAATCCTCCACAACCATTCTCTGGCTTCTTCCATTGAGCCAGTGTCTAATCCAATTTACTACCTCCCCATGTATACCCAGCGACTGAACCTTCCTAACTAACCTCCCATGAGGGACCTTGTCAAAGGCCTTGCTGAAATCCAGGTAGACAACATCCACCGCCTTCCCTTCATCCACTTTCCTGGTAACCTCCTCGAAAAACTCTAATAGATTGGTCAAACATGACCTACCACGCACAAAGCCATGCTGACTCTCCCTAATAAGTCCCTGTCTATCCAAATATTTGTAGATCCTATCCCTTATCACTCCTTCCAATAACTTGCCCACCACCGACGTCAGACTTACTGGCCTATAATTTCCCGGATTTCTTTTGGAACCTTTTTTAAACAACGGAACAACATGAGCCACGCTCCAATCATCCGGCACCTCCCCCGTGAATACTGACATCTCAACAGATGTCTAGATTGAATACATAAAAATAATTGGAAAATGTTAAACATTTATGCTTGATTATCATACTAGGCATCTTTTGAATAATGTGAAGTGTACTCTGTTTTTTTTATCTATTAGGAGAATTAAAAAATAAAACCGATCTGAAGACTTTGCCAAATTTACAATGTTGTGTTTTTTTACTTAACACCTTGCCAGTTGGCAGAAGTAACAATCTGCAAGCTCATTGTTTTGGGGGTAGTTACATCTTCTGATCACAGCTGTCATAACTCACCTGACTGAACATAGGTACAACTCATACGACAGGATTTCAAGATGAACTGTAATAGGGGCAAAACCATTTTATTTTCCTTTTAATCTCTTCCTTCCTCCGATCCATGGCTCACATCTCCACACAACTGCTAGAGTCCGTCTATCTCCATGAAAACCACCCTGAGGTGAGCTGCCAATGGGCCCACAATGCTGGGAGTTGCCTATTGTATTGGAGTGGGTGAGCTGCTCTCTCTCCTGCCCTTGTGAAAATGGGCAGAAACAGAGGTTGGCAGCCATTTTTTTCCCTCTGTCTGGATCTGATCAAGACCATGTAAGACAGAAAAGAGGAGGAATTCTTTCTCCCAGAGGGTTGTTAGTCTTTGGAATTCCCTCCCCGGGAGAGCAGTGGGGCTGAGTCATCGAATATATTCAAGGTTGAATTGGATGAATTTTTGATCTACTTGGGGTTCAAGGTATATGGAGGGCAGGCAGGAAGGAAAGTGAAGTTAAGGTCATAATCAGAACAGCCATAGCCTTATTGAATGGTGGAGTGGGCTTGATGGTCCAAATGGTTTAATCCTATTCCTATTTCCATTGATCTTATGATCTTATCAATGAGCTTCTGCAGTGTGGTAGCTCTTAAATGTGTCTCATCCTAGAGGTGCCATACCTCAAAAATGTTAAATATCCATCAGGCAAAAAGATTGTGACTAGTGACAGTGGATGGTGATCTCTGAGATGATTACTTAGTGAACTGATTAAATGTGAACAAATCAGGAACAGCTCAATGCATACGACAGTACCATAAGATACCAATGACGATGGAGGATTGGCATGAAACCACATGATAAAATCATAGAATCCCTACAGTGCAGAAGGAGGCCATTTGGCCCATCGAGTCAGCATTGACCACAATCCACCCATCCCCTATCCCTTTAGCCCCACGTATTTACCTTGTTAATCCCCTGACACTCAGTGGCAATTTAGCATAGCCAATCAATCTGACCCTGCACGTTTTTCAGACTGTGGGAGGAAACTGGAGCACCCGGAGGAAACCCACGCAGACATGGGGAGAACGTGCAAACTCCACACAGACAGTGACCCAAGCCAGGAGTCGAACACTGGTGCCTGACACTGTGAGGCAGCAGTGCTAACTATAAAAACCACAATAATTTCTTCAAACTCATCGTTCATGGGCCAATAAGCACCACAAAACTGACTGATCTAATTGCGGGAAAAATGATGGTCTAGCTTTTTACAGCAGCTGTTTGCTTACCCAGCCACTTCCCAAATATCACTAACAATTCGATTTACAATTCGCTGGATACGTGAAAAATAAAGATTCTTCAAAGAAATGTAACCATAAAATTAACTGTAGAACTGATTGTTTAAAAAACAAAATCTTCAAATACATATCTGGTCCATTGAAATCTGAAAGGTATTTTTTAAACAGAGTGATTGTGAATCTTTTAATGACACGCTGTTTGACAATACCAGGGGAGGTCCGTAGACTCGCATTATTGCTGAGCTGCTGATTTGAAAGGTAGGAAGGTGGCAAGGTATCTGAGTTGGCTAAATATGAGCCCATTCTTACTGTAAATGCAGCAATTTGCCTTTTATGACATTCATTTACAGGATGCAGGCATCACTGACTCGGCCAACGTTTATTGCCCACCCCTAGTTGCCCTTGAGAAGATGGCAATTTGCTCAGGATGGATAATTTCTAACCTGATTTTTACATATTATTGTAAAGTGGCCATAGTCCCTGATGGCCACAGGCTGCTCTGCCCTTTGAGGGGGAGATCTGACTGCGGTGATCCAACCTGAGGATCACCACACCTCAGGCGAGGGGCAAGATTGAGAAGGTGGACCCTCATGAATAACCATAGCTGGTACTGGAACTGAATCTGCACTGATGGCTTTGCTCTGTATCACAAACCAGGCATCCAGCCAACTGAGCTACCAACTCCCCTTTACATATCATATATACTAAGCAAATCTATTATGAGAACAAGTCATTTTTAAAGCCCTGTTCATCAATTCATTCAAAAAGACTAATATTGCTTATTCCTTCTAATGAGTTGATAGATTGGGAAAGGCTGATTGGGATGGCACGGTGGCACAGTGGTTAGCTTCATAGTGCCAGGGACCCGGGTTCAATTCTGGCCTTGGGTGACTGTCTGTGTGGAGTTTGCACCTTCCCCCCGTGTCTGTGTGGGTTTCCTCCGGGTGCTCCGGTTTCCTCCCACACTCCAAAGATGTGCAGGTTAGGTGGATTGGCCATGTTAAATTCTCCCTCAGTGTCAGGGGGATTAACAGGCTAAATCTGTGGGGTTACAGGAATAGGGTGGGATTGTGGTCGGTGCAGACTCGATGGGCAAATGGCCTCCTTCTGCACTGTGGGGATTCTATGATGAGGACAATCCCTTCATTTCTAGGTGTTTAAGCCTAAATTCAGTTTGCAAGGCCAACAATCAGTGTTCATAAACTCCAGTACAAGTCACTTCCAAGTGTGACTACAAGATTATGAAGCAGCTTCTGACTAACTGTTGTCTTTCCAACACCAATGTTGGAGCTATTACAAGGGGGCATAACTATAGGGTTCATGGTGGGAGATATAGGAAGGATATCAGAGATAGGTTCTTTACGCAGAGAGTGGTTGGGGTGTGGAATGGACTGCCTGCAGTGATAGTGGAGTCAGACACTTTAGGAACATTTAAGCGGCTATTGGATAGGCACATGGAGCACACCAGGATGATAGGGAGTGGGATAGCTTGATCTTGGTTTCAGATAAAGCTCGGCACAACATCGTGGGCCGAAGGGCCTGTTCTGTGCTGTACTGTTCTATGTTCTATGTTCTATGTTCTAATGAAATACTTACCTGCTCTCAGAGTTCACGGTTGTTGTTGCTATATTAACCAATCGATGTTTTTGGACATTAGAGATGGGAAACAGTTGCAATGCGGTAACTGTTCATTTTGACAACCTTGACTAACATCAAAGAATACCAAGGGTTTTGGTTCAATGTCCTTTCTCTAAATACCATTAGCTTTCGGAGCGCTGCTCCTTCGTCAGATGGAGTGGAAATGTGCACATTTTGCTACCAAATAAACCTGTTGGACTTTAACCTGGTGTTGTTAAAACTCTTACTGTGTTCACCCCAGTCCAACGCCGGCATCTCCACATCATGACTCCTGGGATGGCAGGACTAATGTATGAGGAGAGATTGAGTTGGTTAGGATTGTATTCACTGGAGTTTTGAAGAATGAGGAGGAGATCTCATAGAAGCCTATAAAATTCTAACAGGACTAGACAGGGTTGATGCAGGAAAGATGTTCCCAATGGTGGGGGTGTCCAGAACCAGGGGTCATAGTCTAAGGATGTGGGGTAAAACTTTTAAGACTGTGATGAGGAGAAATTTCTGCACAGAGAGAGTGGTAAGCATGCGTAATTCACTACCACAGAAAGCAGTTGAGGCCAAAGCATTGTATGTTTTCAAGAAGGAGTTGGTTATAGCACTTGGGGGCGAAGGGGATCAAATGATATGCGGGAAGGCGGGATAAAGATATTGAGTTGGATGATCAGCCATGATCATAATGAATGGCAGAGCAGGCTTGAAAGGTCTAATGGTCTCCTCCTGCTCCTATTTTCTATATTTCGAAATAATAACTGGAAGGAATGGCACTCCTTTGAGCATGTAGTTTTGGGCTAGATCTCTCCTCCACTGCATAAACCTAGCTGGTAGGCAATTGCAAAACTTTATTTCATGCAAAGGATCTGGGCCTTGTCTCAGGGTTTGTTTTTATGAAATGAAAAATTAGTGATTTATAGTCCGACGGCTTCACAGCTAAACTAAAATGGAAGATTGCTAGGACCATGTTGGATCCATGCTATATGGGGTAGTAACAAGAAGGTCCATCTTTACAACAACTGGCAAGACAAAACCTGAGAGAGAATGAGAAAGACCTGTTTCTTTATTCAGCAAGTTGTGGTGATCTGTAATGTGCTGTCTGAAGAGTTGTTGGTAACAGATTCAATTGTAATGTTGAAAAGGAAAGAACTTGGGCAGTGGGACTAGTTGGATTACTCTGTTAGTTGAAAGACTAGATTAGGCACGATGGACTGAATGGCCTCTTTTTTTAATTTGTGGGGCATGGGACTTCGCTAGCCAGCATTTATTGCCCATCCCTAGTTGCCTAAGAGTAGTTGAGAGTCAACCAAATTGCTGTGGCTTTGGAGTCGCATGTAGGCCAGACGAGACTGCGCTATCAGATTGAATGAATGAGGTGGATCACGCTATCAATAATGATATGTATTATATGTTTAGACCGCAAGGATCTACAAAGGGTTGTGAATGTAGCCCAGTATATCACTCAAACCAGCCTCCCATCCATTGACTCTGTCTACACTCCCCACTGCCTCGGCAAAGCAGCCAGCATAATTAAGGACCCCACGCACCCCTGTACATTCTCTTTTCCACGTTCTTCCATCGGGAAAAAGATACAAAAGTCTGAGGTCACGTACAAACCGACTCAAGAACAACTTCTTCCCTGCTGCCATCAGGCTTTTGAATGGACCTTTCTCTACACCATAGCTATGACTGCAACACTACATTCTGCACTCTCTCCTTTCCTTCTCTATGAACGGTATGGTATGTGTGCATAAAATGCAAGAAACAATACTTTTCACTGTATACTAATACATGTGACAATAATAGATCAAATCAAAAAGTTGCAATGCCCATGTGACAGTCTGTTACAATATACAATAGATTTTACAGCTGTTTTATGGTCTGCTAAGCTCATTATTTTACCACACATTGTGGCATTTTGACCTCTCTTCCAGTCAAATCCCTCTTCAATGTCTGGAAGAGGAGCAGTTTATTCCTATTGTGGTCTGACCAAGCTGTGACCATGGTTAGAGAAATCAAACACAATTGTTCAGAAATGACTAGCACATCTACACAGCCAAGGCAATGATTTGAGTTGCTATTCACAGTGTTAGTGAGCTAAACAAAGAACAAAGAAAATTACCGCACAGGAACAGGCCCTTCGGCCCTCCAAGCCTGCACTCACCATGCTGCCCAACTGAACTAAAACCCCCTACCCTTCCGGAGCCCATTTCCCTCTATTCCCATCCTATTCATGTATTTGTTAAGATGCCCCTTAAAAGTCATTTTTGTATCTGCTTTCACTACCTCCCCCAGCAACGAGTTCCAGACACCCACCACCCTCTGCGTAAAAAAACTTGCCTCGTACATCTCCTTTAAACCTTGCCCCTCACACCTTAAACTTATGCCTCCTAGTAATTGATACTTTCATCCTGGGAAAAAACTTCCGACTATCCACTCTGTCCATGCCCCTCATAATCTTGTAGACTTCTATCAGGTCGCCCCTCAACCTCCGTTCCAGTGAGAACAAACCAAGTTTGTCCATCCTCTCCTCATAGCTAATACCCTCCATACCAGACAACATCCTTGTAAATCTTTTCTGTACCCTCTCCAAAGCCTCCACATCGTTCTGGTAGTGTGGCAACCAGAATTGAACTCTATATTCCAAGTGTGGCCTAACTAAGGTTATATAAAGCTGCAACATGACTTGCCAATTTTTAAACTCAATGCCCCGGCTGATGAAAGCAAGCATGTCGTATGCCTTCTTGGCTACCTTCTCTACCTGCATTGTCACTTTCAGTGACCTGTGTACCTGTACACCCAGTTCCCTCTGCCTATCAATACTTTTATGGGTCTGCCATTTACTGTATATTTCCTATCTTTATTAGACCTTCCAAAATGCATTCCCTCACATTTGTCCAGATTAAACTCCATCTGCCATCTCTCCGCCCAAGTCTCCAACTGATCTATATCCTGCTGTATCCTCTGATGGTCCTCATCGCTATCCGCAAATCCACCAACTTTTGTGTCATCCACAAACTTACTAATCAAACCAGTTACACTTTCCTCCAAATCATTTATATATATTACAAACAGCAAAGGTCCCAGCACTGAACCCTGAGGAATGCCACTTGTCACAGCCCTCCATTCAGAAACGCACCCTTCCACTGCAACCCTCTGTCTTCTTTGACCGAGCCAGTTCTGCACCAATCTTGCCAGCCAACCTCTGATCCTGAGCCACTTCACCTTCTGTACCCCAGTCTGCCATGAGGGACCTTGTCAAAGGCCTTACTGAAGTTGCATTTGTATTTTCCTGTTCCTTGCTCAAATCAATCCATGAGGCTGGGATAGACATAAGGGCTGAGTTTATGGGTGGGATTTTCTGGCCACGCTCACCCCAAAACCGGAAAATCCCGCCCAAGGTCAACGAACCTTTGCATGGTCCTCCCCCGCCCGCCACGATTCCCGGGGCAGGCAGGACGGGAAAATTCCCCCAATGAGTCTCCATCAAAATACTTACGTACCCAATTTGCAGCATGCCCATGTATTCCAGGTTCATTGTTGGGGGTCAATCTGAGGCTCATTTAAATTGCACATTTGGGAAAATAAGATCTCATGTTGAATATCATAGTGATAAATGAAGCTCCATGCCCCAGGGACATCTCATCTTCTCTCCCCTTCTCCCCCACCATCCCTGAATGTTGCCTGTCTCCAGAACATTACTCAATTAAGTATTGCCTGAGCTCAGCCCGTCTCTTATTGTTATTATGTTCCAAGTTGCTCAATCCCTCTTATCCCCAGCAACAGCTGCAGTCTGTCCTCCTATCCCGAGGAACTGCTCAATCTTGCAAGTTAACACAAATAATTCCTCTATCGACATTGATAAAAGGGAAATGAAATGCAGGGGAAGTACTTTTTTGATTAGAGCACTCTCCTTAGCAAGTGGAGCGACCTATTGTGAACCTTTCAAATCCCTACAGTGCAGAAGGAGGCCATTCGACCCATTGAGCCTCCACCGACTCTCCAAAAGAGCATTTTACCCAGGCCAATCCCTCTGTCCTATTTGTGTAACCCCATGTATTTACCATGGCTAATCCAGCTAATCTGCACATTTTTGGACACCAAGGGGAAATTTAGCATGGCTAATCCTCCTCACCTGCACATCTTTGGACACTAAGGGACAATTTAGCATGGCCAATCTACCTAAGCTGCGCATCTTTGGACAGTAAGGGACAATTTACCATGCCCAATCTACCCAACCTGCACATCTTTGGACTGTAAGGGACATTTACCACTTTCTGAATCTACCCAACCTGCACATCTTTGGAAGGTAAGGACAATTTACCATGGCAAATTTACTAACCTGCACATCTTTGGATACCAAGGGACAATATAGCATGGCCAATTTAGCTAACCTGCACACCTTTGGACACTAAGGGACAATTTGGCATGGCTAATCCTCCTAACCTGCACATCTTTGGGTATTAAGGGGTAATTAAGCACGGCAGTCCACTTAACCTGCACATCTTTGGACTAGCCAGAGATCACTCTGAAATCTTTTATTCCCTACTTTGAATTTCCAGCCCAACTTATAATCAGAAGGGTTCCTGCTTCAGGTCGATGACCTTCCGCCATATAGCTTTCCAGTCTGTCACATTTAGCTGTTCTGAATTCACAGCCTAATTGTCTATTCTCAATCACAGCCTTAAAATTTGTCACCAGAGTGATCTAACTGGTAGCATGATTCCAATCGAGGAACCCATTGGAACCCATATTTGGAACAAGATGAATTTCCACTATACATTCCAGTCCCCCTCCAATAGCTTTCCTCTGCCCAGCTTTGCAATTAATTGCTGGGAATGCAATGGTTATTAAAACCATAACTCAAAGATTAAAGTTTCTTAAGAAATAAATTGTAGAAATTTCTGCTCAGAGCAAAGGCTTCCTCTGTTGGGGATTAGTTTGAACATCCTCATTGATGATGTTTACATCCCTAAATAGTATGAAATATGCCAACTTCTCGAGACTATGGATCGAGTTCCCACAAGGAGGTGATGGCCTAGTGGTATTATCGTTAGACTATTAATCCAGAAACTCAGCTAATGTTCTGGGGACCTGGGTTCGAATCCTACCACAGCAGATGGTGGAATTTAAATTCAATAAAAAAAATCTGGAATGAAGAATCTACTCATGACCATGAAACCCTGTCAATTCTTGCAAAAACCCATCTGGTTCAATAATGTCCTTTAGGGAAGGAAATCTGCCATCCTTACCTGGTCTGGCCTACATGTGACTCCAGAACCACAGCAATGTAGTTGACTCTCAACAGCCCCTCTAAAATGGCATAGCAAACCATCCAGTTCAAGGGCAACTGGGCATGGGCAGAAAATGCTGGCTTACCCTTATAGAGAACATTATTACACTCCCACATCAAGGCACTTCATCAATTGATTATTTTTTGAAATATACCCACTGTTCTTCTGTCATCAAATGCAGTGGACACGATGCACTCAGCAAGTGGATGTAGAGGCGGCTCGGTGGCACAGTGATTAGCATTTCTGCCTCACAGCGCCACGGATCCTGGATCGCTTCCCGGATTGGGTCGCTGTCTGATTTGATTTTAATTTGATTTATTATTGTCACATGTTTAAGTGTATCGTGAAAAGTATTGTTTCTTGTGTGCTATACAGAAGTAGCATGCCGTTCATAGAGAAGGAAAGGAAAGAGTACAGAATGTAGTGTAACAGTCATATCTAGGATGTAGAGAAAGATCAACTTAGTGCTGGGTAGGTCCATTCAAAAGACTGATGGCAGCAGGGAAGAAGCTATTCTTGAGTCGGTTGGTACATGACCTCAGACTTTTGTATCTTTTTTGTGCAGAGTCTGTACGTTCTCCCTGTGTCTGTATGAGTTTCCTGTGGGTGTTCCGGCTTCCTCCCACAGTCCGAAAGATGTGCTGATTAGGTGCATTGGCCATGCTAAATTCTCCCTCAGTGTACCCAAACAGGTGCCAGAGTGTGGTGACTAGGGGATTTCACAGTAATTTCATTGCAGTGTTAATGTAAGCCTACTTGTGACACTAATAAATAAACTTTTAAACTTTAAAAAGTATCCCACAGACAGTGAATGGATGAATAATCAACAAATCTGCTTTTTGTGTGATTTTGGTTGAGGGAGGAAGGAAGTTTGAGATGAAATTACTCGGAAAAAATACAGACAATGGAAAACGGTGAATAATAGGGAAAATTAATTAAGAATAAAATGAGAAAAGCTTACGGGAAACAAACCACAGAGAGCTGACAACTGGAAATCTCAAGCAGATGGGATGTTGTGGGATGCTTAGTTCCTTTGAAGTGTACCTGGAATGAGAAGCCACAATTTCTCCTTTTAAAATAAATCAATTAAAGCTGTTGTTTGAATAACCAGCAGTGCATTCCACATGAATGTATCTGTGGTCCCCCCACGGACTTCAGAATTGTTACAGTGCAGAGAGAGGCCATTTGGCCCATTGTGTCTTCACCGGTTCTCCAAACAAACGTAATGGCTTAGTGCCATTCCCCTGCCTTTTCCCTGTACCCCTGCATATTGTTTTGGTTCAAATAATCATCCAATGCCCTCTTCAATGCCTCGATTGGACCTGCCTCCACCACACTTTGAGGCAATGCATTCCAGACCCAAGCCAATCGCTGTGCGAATACGTTTTTTTTTCTCATGTCACATTTGCTTCTTTTGCAAATCACTTTAAATCTATGCCCCCTTGTTCTTGATCCTTTTACGAGCAGGAACAATTTTCCCAATCTATTCTTTCCAATCCCTTCTTGATTTTGAGCATCTTTATTAAATCTCTTCTTAGGCTTCTTCTTTCCAAGTCAAAGACTCAACCTCTCCAATCTATCCTCCAAACTGAACTTTCTTATCCCTGGAACCATCCTTATAAACCTCTTCTGTGCTTTCCCCAATTTATTCACATCCTTCCTATAATGTGGCACCCAGAATGTGCACAATATTCCATCTGAGGTTTAACTAGCGTCTTGTATAAGTTCAGTATAACCTCCTTGTCCTTGTACTCTATCCCCCTGTTAATAAAGCCCAGATTACTATATGCTTTATTGACTGTTCTCTCAACCTGTCCTGCCACCTTCAATAATCTATGCACATATACGCCCAGTTCGTTCTGCAACTGGACTCCTTTAAGAATTTTACCCCTTCTTTTATATTGTCTCTCCATGTCCTTCCTACCAAAAGGAAGGGCCTCACACCTCTCCACATTGAACTTTATCTGCCACCTATCTGCCCACTCCACTAACTTTAAGTTCTACACTGTCCTCCTCACAGTTTAAAATACTTTTAAGTTTTGTGTCATCCACAAACTTTGAAATTGCCTTCTGGACACCAAGGTCTAGATAATTAACATATATCAGCAAAAGCAAAGGTCCCAATGCAAACCCCTGAGGAACATCACTACAAACCTTCCTCCAGCATGTGGTTGACTCTCAACTGCCCTCTGAAATGGCCTGGTAAGCCATTCAGTTCAAGGGCAATTAGGGAGGGGTAACAAATGCTGGCCAGCCAGCGACGCCCATGTCCCATGAATGAATAAAAAACAGTTATTAAGTAAAACTGAGACATTTCTTTGAGACTGGAGTAACATATAGGTCAGACCAGGCAAGGCTAGCAGATTGCTTTCCCCGAGAGTACATCCATGAACTAGATAGATTCTTGCAACAATCTGGCAGTTTCAAGGTTCACTCTTTTTTAAACAAAATTCTAGATTTTATTTAATTAAATGAGTTTACATTTCCCAGCTGCTGTGGTGGGATTCAAACTCGTAATTCTAGATCATTAGCCGCTGGATTACTAGTCCAGTAACACAATCACTATGCACCATACCACACTACCTGGCTTCACAAAGAAAATTTTAGCAAATTAACTCCAAAACATCTTCAGCTTCCCAATTTTCTTCATTTGTTGTAAGGTGTTGGTTATTATTTGGTACATCTCAAAGAATTCTTCATAGTCTTAAATGGGTTAACTAAGTGTTTATTAACTACAAGAATTACGTACATACAGGAAAGAGTTAAGCTCAGAGCTGTCTCCATACTTGCTTGTACACGCAGCTCTATCCAACACAGGCCTGATCCCGAGGTGTGGGTCATGTGTTCTCTTATATCATTGTGGGTGGGACTGTACTCAGTCCTGCATTAACACTATATGTGCCAGACCCTCACATTACAGCCTTCACATGATTTGATTTGATTTATTATTGTCACATGTATTAGTATACAGTGAAAAGTACTGTTTCTTGCATATTATACAGTCAAAGCATACCGTTCATAGAGAAGGAAACAAGAGAGTGCAGAATGTAGTGTTACAGTCATAGCTAGGGTGTGTAGAGAAAGATCAACTTAATGCAAGGTAGGTCCATTCAAAAGTCTGACAGCAGCAGGGAAGAAGCTATTCTTGAGTCGGTTGGTACGTGACCTCAAACATTTGTACCTTTTTTCCCATTGGAAGAAGGTGGAAGAGAGAATGTCCGGGGTGCGTGGGGTCCTTAATTATGCCGAGGCAGCGGGAAGTGTAGACAGAGTCAAAGGATGGGAGGCTGGTTTGTGTGATGGATTGGGCTACATTCACGATCTTTTGTAGTTCCTTGCGGTCTTGGGCAGAGCAGGAGCCATACCAAGCTGTGATACAACCAGAAAGAATGCTTTCTATGATGCATCTGTAATAGCTAACATGGTGGGGCCCCTGCAGCATTCTCCCTGCTCAGGTCAAAGTTGAAATTGTTATCAGAGTCCAAATTCCATAATCAGATCCTGATTATTATTTGTGATTTAAGAGCTCCCTGGCTTTGTGAGGATAGCGACCTGTGCAGAAGAATCCTTCAAAATCCAAAACAGTGGAATCGGGCAAATTTCCTGCAGGTATTTAGTCCAAGGCACTTTAATTGCTTACTTGCCCAGTCTCTGCTACGCGGGTAGAGTTTTACTGCTACTATGGCTATTGGCAATATCTCAGCAGTTGGCACCAGTGCTATTCCAGAGATGTATCAGAACATTGAACAACATTGTGGTTGGTCAGTGCCAGTGGTTTGTATCAATAAAGTAATGGGTCATTCTACCTTCACACAGTAAGTCGCCTCACAACACCAGGTTAAATTCAACAGATTTATTTGGTAGCACGAGCTTTGGGTGTGTTGCTCCTTCATCACCTGATCAGGTGATGAAGGAGCAGTGCTCCGAAAGCTCGTGCTACCAAATAAACTTGTTGGACTTTAACCTGGTGTTTTGAGACTACTTACTGTGTCTACCCCAGTCCAACGCCAGCAACTCCACATCATGGCTACCTTCGCAATCTGAACATTTTCTGCTACTGGTTGTCATTTAGCAGAGCACAGTTGGTGCATTTTCATCCATTCAAACAACATGCATAACTTTACTTTCATAATCGTTATTCTGATTTTCTATCATACAGTTTGGATTTTCTGATTACCCTGGCTTGCGTTGACTCCACAGAACACTCTTTCTAATCTGCTGAAGGAGCATTTGGTCTTTCCGATGCCCACAAGTGTGATGATACTGTGCCTTTAAGAAATGTATTTGTGTCATTTTTCTAGTGCAGGATTTGTTTTAACAGTCAGTTCCATTAACTGGTGCCACGTTGTCTGTAACTGGCAGCCCTCATTTAATATTGCAGCAACATAATTGATGTTAATTGCTAAAATGTTTGTTTTAATCTGGGCTAATGCTGTTCTGTTATTTTAGTGTTTTCCCCTGGAGGGCTCGAATAGGTTGATTGACAGGAAAAATAATGTGATTGGGCAGGACCAGGCTTACACAGAGAAATCAAGTTCGTTGCTGCTTGGGATCTTTGGAGAGAGGCAGCTTTCTCTGTGTCTCTTTCACTCCCTGGATTAGGAAACTTGGATCTTACAGGAAATAAGTCCCATTCTCTGGAGGCTGCTGTATGGAAGTCAGAAGACAAGTGTCTTTCTGTATCTGTCCAGAGGGGTTAAAAGGCTGGAAATCTAGTATCCTCATGAGCCTATATGTTTTTGCGCTAACTGATTCTGAGGAAGGATGTATGCCTGCGGGGATATTGCTTAAATTGAAACTATTGTCGTGTGAGTGTACCTTTTAAGAATTTTTTTTATCATGCAGGTTATAGCTTCAGCTATGTCATTGGGGCTTTCACTATCGTTTGTGGCAGTCAGGTGAGAGAAGTTTTTTTCCTTTGGGCTTTCATTTTGAGAAACAGTTTATCAGCAAGCTAAGAAACAGCCTCTTTCTCGCCCTGTTTTTTTTTTCACTTTGTTTGGTTCTGCCTTAAAGAAGCTGTGTCTTGAGAAACAGATTCGATTACAACCTCTCCTGAGTATCTTCACAAGGGATTTTCAGCACTCACCCCAGGAGGTGGGATTCCTGTAGTAAGTGGGCATTGACCCATGCTGTATTGTGTTTACTTGGAGGGTTTTGTGTATTGGATGTTGGCTTTGGTTGGAACACATTAGAGATATTCCTTAAGAGTTAAACATTATCGTGGTTGTTGTGTTTCTTGTTTGTAATTGTTAAAAGTTCTTCCGAATTGTCTTTCTGTACATGTCAACAATATTCTTAATTAAACTTTGTTTTTGATAAAAGCTCCTCGTGGGTCAGTTAAATCAAACCTGAAGTGAAACTTCTCACGCTCATCCTAGCCAAATTCAATGTAAAATGTTACAGGTCAGGCGAGCTTCATAGAACACCTTGAAGTATCCGACCTGACTTGTAACACTGCAGAGATAGAAAGCTGTTAAGAATTATAACTTGTCTGGTTTAAGTATTTCAGTTGGTAAAAGTTTTGCTAATTCTTTTGTTATATTTTAACCATGTTGTTCAATGAAGTTTATTTTGATAAAAACTACCTAGTGGGTTAATAGAATCACACCTGGAGTGAAACACCTTATGTTCACACACTAATGCCAAAATCAGATAAAGTTGGAATCTAGGCTAACTTCGTAATATACTTTGGAGTTCCTGGTCTGCTCTTTCACACAAGTAATCAGTCCTGTGTCATTAGGAATACAGTTAAATGGTATCTTTCCAAGCCCAGTAAAGGCCATCATTACATTTAACGCCACATAGGGTGTCACGATGGCACGATGGTTAGCATTGCTGCCTATAGTGTCAGGGACCTGGGTTCAATAGCTGGCTTGGGTCACTGTCTGTGTGGAGTTTGCACATTCTCCCGTGTCTGTGTGGGTTTCCTCTGAGTGCTCCGGTTTCCTCCCACACTCCAAAAATGTGCGGGTTAGGTGGATTGGCCATGCTAAATTGCCCCTTAGTGTCAGGGGGACCAGCTAGGGTAAATGCATGGGGTTATGGGGATAGGGCCAGGGTGGGATTGTGGTCGGTGCAGACTCGATGGGCTGAATGGTCTCCTTCTGCACTGTAGGATTCAATGATTCTATGATTCATATTCATGACCTTAGCTTTCCTGTTCACTGGGTGTAGGCTAGTACATTGCCTCTGATGTTTTCAGGCTCATAGCCAGACTGTAATAATACACTCTGGCTGTAACTCTGTCCGTAATAAGTTGCAGATCCTCTTTGTTCTGCACTTCAAGTGCAAACCGAGGGTCATACATGTGCTCTTTGTTGATCTGGGTGGAAGTGTCAGGTGTTCTCCAGTTGAAGAACTTGCCAGATGTTTGAAACCTGATGCCCAAGCCTCCATTCAGATCTCTTGTGCCGTTTATTAATCATTCCTGTGAAACAGAGAATAAGACGACCTGTGCACAGCACTATTGCACCACCTGACCCCCGTGTAAGGAGTTAAATGGTTTGGAAAGGGTGGCATTTCACACATTTTGTCCACGCAGCGTATCGTCAAGTAGCTCATTAAATCCAAAATATAGTGGAAAATACCAGCAAAGCCCAATCAAAGGTGAATTAGGTTAAGTGCTTTGAGCGAGGATTTCAGCCAATCGCCTATGCTTCAAAGGAATTCAACACTCCTGTCTTAATTTTACTTAATTACTCCATTTGATTTGATAATAAATCAAGTCAACTCAAATCATTCTTCTTGAAAGGGGGTGAGTTGTCCTCAATAGTGTGAAATCTGGAATCCCTTTAGCAGTTGTGTGTCTGAAGTTAATAAGAAATTTATTATACATCAATGTTTGAAAAGCTGAGGTCATCCAGATGCATTGAATGTTGTTAAAATCTAAAATACTGCTCAGAGAAGTTTTCTCGTTGACTCAGAGCTCCGTAACACGAGCATCATGGATTATGGCTTATCGTGAACAAATGATCTGAAAACCACAACAACTTGTGTTTATACAGTACCTCTAATGTGATGACATGTTCCAAAGTTTGTCACAAGAGCTTTGATTTGATTTATTATTGTCACAAGTATTAGGATACAGTGGGTGGGATTCTCCCAAAAAAATTCTAAGTGTCAAATTTGCGTAAAAACTGGAGTAAATCACGTTGGTTTCTTCAATGGGATTTTCAGAATGAATCTCCCACACCCTGGGCACTGCAGAGTGCATTAGTGTGAATCATGCTGAAATTCAGTGGATGGGGCCTATTCTTGCTGGAGAGACTGACAGCATAGCGCTGAGCGGGACACTGTGAATGCCCCGATCTGTCAGCACCGAGATCAGCATCTGCGCAGTGGCCCGTACTGCTGGCCTCCCGATCACCGGCCACCTTGATTGTTTGCCAGCCTCGCGGTCCCTGCATTGCTGGCTGTGTGAACCCTCCCCATGGCCCCCCAGGCGTGTCCGGGATCGACGCCCCCCCCACCCCCCCCCCACCACCTCCAGCCCACTTCAATCTCCCCCCAACCCCTGACAGTCCCAATCTTTTTGACAGCCCCCCTGTAGGTCAACGCCCCTCCCCCCCACCCCGATGGCCAACCTCAATCACTGGCCTCCCTCCCTCTGTTACTGCTGAGTGCAGAGTGCCAGCGGGACCCCACCCCCACTGATCTCCCCCCCACAGAGGCTCCGCCCTCCTATAGTCCCTGGCTCCACTCCCTTGGCACTTCCCGATGCACGGTGGGCATTGCCAAGGTGCCCCTGGGCATTGCCACTTTGCTCCTTGGGCACTGCCAGGGGACGAGGCTGGCACTGCTAAGCTGGTAAACCTCTGGCGGGGGGGGGGGAGATGCTAGTGGGCCCGCTGGAAATCCGGCGCCCGGATACTCATGGAGGCCGTGGCATCCAGTGGGAAGCTTGCAAAATGGCCTCCGCTTGAGTGTCCCAGCCCACTGGGAGAAACGCCCCCACTGTTTCTTGCGTGCTATACAGACAAAGCATGCCATTCATAGAGTACATACGGGAGAAGGAAAGGAGAGGGTGCAGAATGTAGTGTTACAGTCATAGCTAGGGTGTAGAGAAAGATCAACTTAATATAAGGTAGGTCCATTCAAAAGTCTGATGGCAGCAGGGAAGAAGCTGTTCTTGAGTCAGTTGGTACGTGACCTCAGACTATTATATCTTTTTCCGGATGGGAGAAGGTGGAAGAGAGAATGTCCGGGGTGTGTGAGGTCCTTGATTATGCTGGCTGCTGTGCCGAGGCAGCAGGAAGCCGAGACGGAGAGAATGGATTTGAGCTTTATGAAACAAAAGTTTGATGCTAAACCACATAAGGAAAAATAACGGCAAAAAGATGTGGTTTAAGGGGACTTATAGAATGCTGGGATTTTTCGGAAATCCGCCCGCCCCTTCAAGGTATGTATTCCTGCAGTGAAGGCAGCTTGCCATTGGCCATCGTTGAAATCATCTTGTCCCACCAAAGTCAATGGCAATTTTCATGGTTCGCCTGTCCCACCACCAGGAAACCTACAGCAGTGTCGACTTTAGCAGGACCAGAAATTCCCACCGGCAGGAAGAGCCAGAAAATCCTGTCCCTAAGGGATAGAGAGGCAGAGAATTTTAGGGAGGGAATTCCAGAGCCTCAGGCCTTGGCAGCTGAAGGCACAGTCACCGATGGTGAAGTGATAGAAATCAGGAATTAACAAGAGTCTAGAATTGGAGGAAAGCAGAGACCTCTTGCTTTGTCAGGCTGGAGGAGTTTACAGAGCTAGGAAGGGGAAACACCATGGAGGGATTTGAAAATGAGCATGTTCGTTTTAAAATCGGAGCCAGCGTATGTCAGTGATGGGTGAATGAATCATGGCGTCAATTAGGATAGAGTTTGAAATGACCTTAGTTTATGAAGGATGGAGGCCAATCAAGGCTAGAGATATCATAGGCATTCATGAGGGTTTCAGCAGCAGAGGCTGAGTAGGGCAATGTTACAGACATGTAAATAGCCTTAGTAATCATAGCATGGGACCGTAGGGGGTGAGGTCCTTAAAACAATTACTATTACTAAAGAGGTAGTGCTTGGTAGGCTAATGGGACTAAAGGTAGACAAGTCCCCAGGCCCGGATGGAATGCATCCCAGGGTACTGAAAGAAATGGCAGAAGTAATAGCAGATGGGTTGGTTGTAATTTATCAAAATTCGCTGGACTCTGGGGAAGTGCCGGCTGATTGGAAAACAGCTAATGTGATGCCACTGTTTAAAAAAGGAGGTAGACAAAAGGCGGGTAACTACAAGCCGGTTAGCTTAACGTCCGTAGTTGGGAAATTGCTGGAATCCATCATTAAAGAAGAAATAGCAGGACACCTTGAAAAAAATGGTTCGATCAAGCAGACGCAGCATGGATTCATGAAGGGAAAGTTGTGTTTGACGAATTTACTGGATTTTTACGAAGATGTAACGAGTGCGGTTGACAGAAGAGAACCGGTGGATGTGGTGTTTTTGGATTTCCAGAAGGCGTTCGATAAGGTACCTCACAAAAGGTTGCTGCAGAAGATTAGGGTACACGGAGTTGGGGGTAAAGTGTTAGCGTGGATTGAGGATTGGCTATCTAACAGGAAGCAGAGAGTTGGAATAAATGGGTGCTTTTCTGGTTGGCAGTTGGTGACTAGTGGCGTGCCGCAGGGATCGGTGCTGGGGCCTCAACTGTTTACCATATACATAGACGATCTGGAGGAGGGGACCGAGTGTAGGGTAACAAAGTTTGCGGATGATACAAAGATGAGTGGGAAAGCGAATTGCGTGGAGGATGCGGAAAGTCTGCAGAGAGATTTGGATAGGCTAAGTGAGTGGGCGAGGATCTGGCAGATGGCGTATAATGTTGACAAGTGTGAGGTTATCCACTTTGGAAGGAATAATAGTAAAATGGACTATTATTTAAATGGTGAAAAATTACAACATGCTACTGTGCAGAGGGACCTGGGGTCCTTGTGCATGAATCGCAAAAACTCAGTTTGCAGGTGCAGTAGGTGATCAAGAAGGCAAATGGAATGTTGGCCTTTATTGCGAAGGGGATGGAGTATAAAAGCAGGAGGTCTTGCTGCAACTGTACAGGGTACTGGTGAGGCCGCAACTAGAGTACTGTGTGCAATTTTGGTCCCCTTATTTGCGGAAGGATGTATTGGCCTTGGAGGGAGTACAGAGAAGGTTCACCAGGTTGATACCGGAGATGAGGGGGTTAGTTTATGAGGAGAGATTGAGTAGATTGGGCCTGTACTCGTTGGAGTTTGGAAGGCTGAGGGGAGATCTTATAGAGACATATAAGATAATGAAGGGGCTCAACAGGGTAGAGGCAGAGAGATTCTTTCCACTTAGAAAGGAAACAAGAACTAGAGGACACAGGCTCAAAATAAAGGGGGTCAGTTTAGGACAGAGTTGAGGAGGAACTTCTTCTCTCAGAGGGTAGTGAATCTCTGGAATTCTCTGCCCATTGAAGCAGTGGAGGCTACCTCGTTAAATATGTTTAAGTCACAGGTAGATAGATTTCTGATCAATAAGGGAATTAAGGGTTATGGGGAGCGGGTGGGTACGTGGAACTAAACCACTATCAGATCAGCCATGATCTTATTGAATGGCGGGGCAGGCTCGAGGGGCTAGATGGCCTACTCCTGCTCCTATTTCTTATGTTCTTATGTTCATCCCTATAGTGCAGAAGGAGGCCATTTGGCCCATCAAGCTTGCACTGACAACAATCCCACCCAGGCCCTATCCCAGGTACACCACATATTCATCCTGCTAATCCCCACGATGCTAAGGGGCAATTTAGCATGGCCAATCCATCTAACCTGCACATCTATGGACTAGGGGAGGAAACCGGAGCACCCGGAGGAAACGCACACAGACACGGGGAGAATGTGCAAACTCCACACAGACAGTGACCCGAGGCTGGAATCGAACCCGGGTCTCTGGTGCTGTGAGGCAGCGGTGCTAACCAGTGTGCCACCGTGCTGCCCACAAAGATGGTGTGGGTATGTGGTCAGAAGGGCATTGCAGTAATTCAGCCACATCCCAGTTCCGTCACTAACACCCCTTATTGTGCACTAAAGGAAAAGACCACTCCCGTGGTTTACAGTCAGGTAGTCTTCACCTCAGGACCTACGACCCCAGTCCAGGTAAATTTACAGGCTTAAAAACCTCTGCTGGCTGCTTCTCATTGGGCGAACCTGCACTCGCTCAATAAGGCAGCATATATTCTCTGAAGCCCACAGATAGATCTATTGATGATCCCATGTGACCTTCGTAGCCTTCATAATATCCTACCCTCCTTAGGTCCATGTTTCTCCTGGCAATTTCACTCTGAGGATGTCTGGGTGGATGTCTGTTGCAGGTGGGCCTGGGTAAGACAGAGCATACTGATCAGGGGACCTTCTTTTACAGGGGCAGCATTGCAGAATTACTGAAGCAGATTCTCCCTCAGGTCCCACGACAGCCCAGGGACCCGCTTCTTCAACCTCCATGTCAGAGTGGCTCAGGCACAAACTCCCTGATAATGGCACAGACTAGTGGTGATTTCCAGAACATGGTGGTATCTGACACATGGACTGCACCTTATCACCCATCGTCAAACGGACTGGCAGTGCTTTTTTAGGGTTTCACCCCGAACTTTGACCTTGTAAGATACTGGTCCTGTTTTCTCCATAATAATCCCAAGGACCCATCTGGGACCATCCCTGAAGTTCCTCACATGAACTACATCACCCGTTGCAAAAGTGGAATCGATGTTTCTGTTTTGGTTTTCCTGTTGGGACTCCACCTTCACTGTCAAGTTTGGGAATAATGGGCTCAATCTGGTACGAAGCCGTCATCCCATCAACAGCTCTGCTGGAGCAACACCTGTTGTGGTTCTGTAATCGGACAAAAGTCGTGCCAGTTTAGTCTCCATGGAGACCACCATAGTTTCTTCATGCTATTTATGGAGGTTTGAAATGTCCGTTCTGCCAGTCCATTTGACGATGGGTGATAAGGTGCAGTCCATATGTCAGATACCACCAAGCTCTGGAAATCACCACTAGTCTGTGCCATTATCGGAAACCAGGACATCCGGTATTCCGTGTGTGCTGAAGCTTGGCTGCAATTTTTCGATCGTAGCCTGAGTAATCCTGGAGCCCATGAAACGCACCTCCAACCACTTGGAGTGTGTGTCCACCATGATTAGAAACATGGAACCCATAAAGGGCCCAGAAAGTCCACATCTACACGTATCCATCGCCTGCCAAGCCACTCCCATGGATGTAGGGAGGCTCAGGGTGGGAATTATTGATTTTTCTGGTACTGGTCACATTGCTTTACTAAGTCTGTGATGTCAGAATTCAAGACCAGGCCACCAGACGTAACTCCTAGACAGCATCTTCATTTTTCAGACTCCTGGGCAGCCATTATGTTGTCCTGTTAATATTGCACCTCGTCCAGGGGGCGGAATGAGTACTCAGGATCCCCAAAGAATGATCCTGTCCTCAACACTAAGTTGAGCTTTCTTAATGAGGTGGCATTTCATTTCTTCAGAGGGTCATCCTTAGAATCCACCGTGTAAAACCACATGCCTACTTTTGGATAAGGTTGGACCTTTTTGGATGCAGGCTTTAATCTGCCTTGCTGACACTGACAAGGTCTCCAAAAAGTTCAGGGTCATCACAACCTCTTCTACTGCTGGTAAAGGAGACAGGCTTGTGGGCAACGGGAGGCAACTCGGTGCATCAACATTAACTATCCGGGTTCTAGGGCGGTCTTCCATGATATACTCTTCGGCTGCCAATAACAAGGCCCAGCTCTGTAACCGAGCGGAGGTGATGGGGGGAATTGCATGGTCCTCTTTGAAGAGGCCCAGAAAGGGTTTATGGTTGGTAACTATTAGAAAACCACTGTCTCTTGATGCATCGATAGAGCTTCTTCACACCAAATATGACCACCAATTCTTCCTTCTCAATTTGAGAATATTGTCGCTCTGCATCCGAAAGGGTCCTGGGTATCATGATGGGTTCTCCATCCCATCCCGCCAGCGATGTGACAGCACTGCACCAACTTCGTCTGGGAAGGCGTCACAAGTCAAAACCAATTCTTTCTTTGGGTTGAAATGGGTCAGTACGTTGGGTGACAGTAACTGACATTTGACCTGAGAAAAAGTCTCTGACTGCGGAGTTTCCCAAGACCATCTGTGGTATTTTCCTCATCGGGTATGCAAGGAGGCCAGCATGGAACCCAAATTCAGGATACATTTTCCGTAATAATTGACTAACCCCAGGAAGGATTTTAACTCCAAGATGTTCCTCGCAGTCAGTGACTCCTTGATGGTCTTCACTTTATCCTCTACTGGATGTAACCCAATGCCATCTACGAGGGTTAGTCTAAATAGATTACTTCAGCCACCTGGAATTTCTTCCTCTTCAAGCAAACTCCCGCCCTGGAAAATCGCTGCACGTGTTCCTGTTCTGAATCCCCCGTGACCTAGATGTTATCTAAATATATTGCTACCTTGGGTAGCCCTTGAAGGATGCTCTCCATAACTTTTTAGAAGATGGCACACGCTGATGAGACCCCGAAAGGCAGATGGGTATACTTGTGGAGTCCCTCATGTGTGTTGATTGTCACATATTTCCAGCAGGACACATCCAATTCAAGCTGGAGGTAGGCACGGCTCATGTCCAACTTGGAGACCATCTTGCCACCTTGGTGTACAGATCTTTGATCTGGGGCATAGGGTACTTATCGAGTTTGGAGACCTGATTGACTATCAGTTTATAGTGCCTGCAAAGATGAACTGATTTGTCAGGTTTAAGAACAGGGACTATAGGCACAGCCCATTCTGCACATTGCACCGGCCTTATTATATCCAAGCTTTCAAGATGTTGTAGTTCAGCTTCCATTTCCTCCAGTATGGAGTAAGGGCCTGGCTTGGCACTGAGGTACCCAAGTATAGCATCAGGGTCAATGTAGATCTTGGCCTTGGCTCCTTCTATTTTCCCCACACATCCGTGAAGAACTCCAGGCTATCTACGATACCTCATATCATCCATGCATACCTTCCTGAAGATCTCCAACCAGTTGAGCTGAATCTGCTGGAGCCTTTCTCTCCCCATAAAGCTTGGCCCATACCCCTGTACGGCAATGAGTGACAGACAGGCTGATTGCTCTCTATAAGTCACCAGACCACTATTTATAAAGGTTTCCCCGTGGCTAGCCTGGCCTTCGTATCTTCCAACCTCAGGAGTTGGATGCCCGATTGGAGATGCTTATAGGTGTATTCTCCGATAACGGAGACTGCGGCTCCCGTGTCCATCTCCATCTTCAAAGGATGGCCATTCACTAGTAATTCCACATTATTGGGGCAGCTTTTGTTGTTACAGTACGATTTGGTTGTAGTGTCCCTGTCTCTGGAAGAGGGGATACCTGCATGGTACAGTCGGGTACCAGCCCTGGTTTCCTTTCTAGGTAGCATGGGTTTGCCTGTCCCTGAAACATGGCCATGGCTGTGTCCTTTGACAGTACTTGTAGTAATCCATCCACTGACAGCTACACCTTTCTAGAGTGTATTCTTTCATACTATCAGTGTCGGTATTGCCATTCCTTGACTGTCTAGTGGTGACATTAGGGTTCCTATATCGGCTGGGGCCCTTTAACACCTGATTGACACAAGTACACTCCATTGAGGACTGGTTGCATGACGTCCCTCACCCTAGTTGGAAGACATTGCAGCCTGATGCCTCTTCTAGCACCTCTTGTGACAAGGCTCTCTGCAGCTTTTTTCTGAGTCCAAATTGGGTCCTACCAATAGACTCTTTTAGATGGTTAGGTCATTTATGCCTCATACCAATCTGTCCCACAGCATTTCATTAAGAAGTGGTCCAAATTTGCAGTGTTTGGCTTATTTCCTCAACCTAGCCAAGAACTCAGTGACAGGTTCCCCAGGGATTCTTCCAGCCATGTTGAAGCGATATTACTGGGGGCTTCATGTGAAGTGTATTTTTTGAGTTCATTAAGGGTTAGGGTTAGTTCGTTAAAGGTTTTTGAGTTGGGCTTCTGGATAAGTCAGACTTTTTATTACACTGAAAGTTAATATCCCGCATGCTGTTATCAATATCACTTTGTGCTTTTCATCTCCTTCAATGTTGTGCTCAGTATATTGGGCCCAGTCTTCCCCACTGCTGTCATTGGACTCGATTTTTCCAAAAGAGGCATAGTGGCTTTCTCCTACTGGAGAAAGTCTTGACATTCATAGGTTGTCCAGAGGGAAAGATGGAAGAAGAAAATAACTTTATCCCATCCTTGTCGCCAATGCAGTAATTCAGCCACACGCTGGTCTCCTGTCAACAACACCCAAGATTGTGAACCAAAGGAAAAGGCCACTCCCATGGCTTACAGTCCGTAAGTCTTCACCTCGGGGCTTACAACTCCGGCCCGGGTAAAGCTACAGGCTTAAAATCCCCTGTTAGCTGCTTCCCATTGGGCGAACCTCTGCTCCTCATTAAGCATTCTCCACAAATCCCACGGGGAGATCTATTGATCCTTTGTGGCCATCATAACAGTCATATTGAGGTCAAGTGCTGAGCACGTAAGTCAACTAACATTTCAAATGAACCACCTCATTAGCACTCTCATGGGATTTCCTTTGTGATATTGCACAAAAGGGAGATTCAGCACTATTCACAAATATCGAAACAAAAGTGCTGATTTGATCATGATGGACTTTCAGCTCTGTTGCTGTTACAGTTTTCTCTATCAGTTTTAACCTGTGTCTGTAACTTAACCAGTTGTTGTAAACAGGCCGGTGAACTGATACTTTCACTCTCCATTGTGATGGGATGACCCATGATCAAAATGAATGGCGGAGCAGGTTCAAAGGGCTGAATGGCCAACTCCTTCCTCTAGTTTCTATGACCCAGATCTAATGATTAACCATGACCAAATTAAATTACTAAAAGAACACAAAGGTGCCCATTTCATTGTCTGTTAATTGGAAAGGTGGTAGATACCTGTATACGAAACATAGAATCCCTCCACTGCAGATGGAGGCCACTCAGCCCATTGAGCCTGCACCAATAACAATCCCACCCAGGCCCTATCCCCGTAGCCCCACGTATTTACCCTGCTAATCCTCCTGACACTAAGGGGCAACTTTGCATTACCAATCCACCTAACCTGCACACCATTGGAATGTGGGGGGAAACTGGAGCACCCGGAGGAAACCCATGCAGACACTGGGAAAACATGCAAATTCCACACAGACAGTGACCTGAGTCTGGAATAGAACCTGGGTCCCTGGCGCTGTGAGGCAGCAGTGGTAACGACTGTGCCACCGTGCCACCCTCATCTGGCAGTGGCACAGTTTGTAGCATCTCAGCTTTGAATGTGTGTTCAGATCACTCCAGCGACCTCATTGCAACACACCGACTCTGGTCAAACACTCCAGTATTCGGACAGTTGACTGCTGTCTTTCAAATGAGACGTCAAACTCAGGCCCTTGCCTGCACTTTCAGGTGAACATAAAAGATCTGATGACATTTTGAATAGTTACAGGGGAGTTATTCCTGATGTCCTAGCCACTGTTTCCCCCTCAGCCAGCATCATTATTGTCATTGTTATGTTGCTGTGTACAATGGCAAAAATACATCAAAATGCTTAATTGGTTCCGAAGGGTATTGGTCTGTCCTGAGTTGTTGAGAAGAGTTATATAAAACACAAGACTATTTTTTTTAAAGGTGTGATGGTCAGTAGAGGGATTTCTATGTCACCGTGCCTCAAATATATTTTGCGGCTACCTTTTCCCCACATTCTTAGTGGACTCCAAGCAGAGATGTGTTTGCAGTCAAAGTTATGCAGCATGTGGCACCATGATCCTCGAGAGCATAATCTAACTCGCACCATGCTTCCAGATTGATGTAGACAACCGGAAAACCGTCATGGCGAGGCTAATGGTGACCCTAGTGGCTGAATGGGTTTTAAGGCTATTAGAATCATAGCATCCCTACAGTGCAGAAAGAGGCCATTCGGCCCATCGAGCCTGCACAGACAACAATCTCACCCAGGTTCTATCTCCATAAACCCATGTATTTACCCAGCTAATCCCCCTGACATTAAGGGGCAATTTATCATGGTCAATCCACCTAACCAGCACATCTTTGGACTGTGGGAGGAAACCGGAGCACCCAGAGGAAACCCACGCAGACACAGGGGGGACATGCAAACTACCCAGACAGTCACCCGAGGTTGGAATTGAACCCAGGTCCCTGGAGCTGTGAGGAAGCAGTGCTAACTGCTGTGCCACCGTGCCGCCCATTGGTGCACTCAATGGGCTGAATGGCCTCCTTCTGCACTGTAGGGATTCGATGGCACGATGGTTAGCACTGCCAGCTCAAAGTGCCAGGGACCAGAGTTCAATTCTGGCCTTGAGTGACTGTGTGGAGTTTGCACATCCTCCCCATGTCTGTGTGGGTTTTCTCTGGGTGCTCCGGTTTCCTCCCACACCAAAGATGTGCATTTTTAGGTGGATTAGCCATGGTAAATGCGTGCCATCACAGCATAGGGTGGAGGAGTGGGCCTGGTTAAGATGCTCTTTTGGAGAGTCAGTGCAGGTTCGATGGGCTGAATGGCCTCCTTCTGCACTGTAGATATTCAATGGTTATATGTTGCAATTATTACAAGATCACAGTCTGCTGGGCGATTTCTAATAATGTTGGCTTCTGAAGCAGGTAATACACTTGTTCCAAGAGAGAGAGAGAGAGACCAGCTTTCAGCCTGTTTCCTCTACTGAAATATTCCTTGCAATTGTTATAACCTGGTCTTATGCTTCATCCTTAGTGTATTTCAAAGGGGTTTTGGATGGCTGTTTGTGGTCGCCATTATTTCCCCTCAAGTTGTGACCCCAATGATATAATACACCTCGGCTGGAATACTGCCCCGCCCACCACAGCAATCGGAGTGGGCGAGGGGCAGACAATGGGAATGCCCTATGACCTTGGGCAGGATTTTACGGTTTTGGGACGAATGAGGCTGTAAGATCCAGCCCCTAATCTCTTGTCCAAAGTCTGAGGATTCACAGAGTTAGTCTGTGGTGACCTGATTTGGTTCGGGTTTTGTTTTGAGGTAAGGGCAAACTGCACTAGTATTGTTTGATCGGAGTGTGGAGCTCTTTCTGTTACAATGCAGACTTTCTGTTGATTTTCTTTCCACTCTCTCTCTCTGGGCTGTAACACTTTCAAGCCTTGTGTTCTGTGCCTGAAGTTGAAATTACGAATTTAACTGTCCCTTTTTTGCTTCCTAACTTCTTCATGATCTTCTGAGGTAATGTTGGGTTGTAGTGTTTCTTGTGGAGCTAGAAGTTATGTTCACAGTCATGTTCTCATGGTGAGGGCCTGTTTTTTAGCAGTGTAAGTTCTGTAGTTAAGAAGGGCTATATCTCCATTCTTTTACATCAATTCCTTGATTAATCAAACTCCTCTTCCTGCGTCTCCATTTGACTGTGGATATCTAGGTGAACTAGTCACATGACTGTGGATATCCAGGTGAACTAGTCACATGACTGTGGATATCCAGGTGAACTAATCACGTGCATGAAACCATATTCTTGCTCAAAGGTTTTTATTCATTTGTGGGACTGATGCGCGTCAATTGAACACGAGGCATGAAGCTTCGGTAACAGAAGGCTTTTATTGTCTAACAATGGAACTTAATAGAACGTTAACACACTATCCCAGACTGACGAGGTCCTGCCCGAGCAGGGGGTCTTATACCTCTCCCAGGAGGCGGAGCCCGACTGGGATGTGCCACAACAGTAACAACCACAGGTGTATCAATCCCACCCTAGCCCAACAACAACATTAGAACAATCCCACAGTGGGAACACCCTAGCCCAACAACAACATTAGAACAATCCCACAGTGGGAACCAACGATGGTTCACCACAGGGACATGGGCGTCGCTGGCTGGGCCAGCATTTATTGCCCATTCCTAGTTGCCCTTGGAGTGCAGTTGAGAGTCAACCACACTGCTGTGGCTCTGGAGTCACATGTAGGCCAGACCGGGTAAGGACGGCAGATTTCCTTCCCTAAAGAACATTAGTGAACCATATGGGTTTTTCTGAGAATCGACAACGGTTCTATGGTCATCAGTAGATTCTTAATTCCAGATTTTTTTTATTGAATTCAAATTCCACCATCTGTCGTGGTGGGATTTCAACCTGGGTCCCCGGAACGTTAGCTGAGTTTCTGAATTAATAGCCTGGCGACAATGCCACTAGGCCATCGCCTTGTTAACAAACTGAGGTCTGTTGTCTGATACCACAGCACCTAGGATGCCATGTGTCCATGAGGATACTCCTTAGTGATGTAATAACTGCCTCCACTGTAATGCAATGCAACTTCAAACCAGTAGTCAATGAGGATGGTGAAAACTTTGTCTTCAAACTCAAATAAATCCATTCCCAGCTGCTGTCAGGACCTGGAAGGAAAAGTAGATGATGTAAAAGTGACTCACTCTGCTGCTGGCCATTCACTGCACATAGAAGGCAAATCTTTAAAGGAGTGGCTGATGCATGGCCACCAAACTGACTGCTGGACTCTTACTCGACATTGTCACAGTTCCAATGGGCCAAATGGCCACCCCCTGTGCTGTAACCATTCTATGATTCATGGCAGAAAACAATGGCCTTTCCAAAAAAAAAATCACAAGTGCTTTTCCTTATTTCTTGTCTCTTGCTAAATTGAGCAACAGAGATGAACAGAAATATCTTGTTATAATCATAGGCTGCCTTGTTGAATTGTTAATTATGAAGGAGGTTGGACATTTGATTCTGATTTGATTTATTATTGTCACACGTATTGGGGTACGGCGAAAAGTATTGTTTCTTGCGCGCTATACAGACAAAACACACCGTTCATAGAGTACATAGGGGAGAAGGAAAAGAGAGGGGGTAGAATATAACATTGGGTTATAGCTAGGGTGAAGAGAAAGATCAGCTTAATTTAAGGTAGGTCCATTCAAAAGTCTGACGGCTGCAGGGAAGGAGCTGTTCTTGAGTCGGTTGGTCCGTGACCTCAGACTTTTGTGTCTTTTTCCTGACATTCACTCCATTAAAATCAAATACAATATATGACATGACATGCTCAGGATTACTATTGGTTCAATTTTATCCTTTCTAAATATATTCAAGTGCCGTGTTGTTTTAAGCTATGTGTTTTCTGAAGCTGTAAGCTAGACCACACCAGCAAACCAAGTGTTAAGTCGACCAAGCCCTGAATTCCCTCAGATTTCAGTGAGCTTAGATTTTGCGTCTACAATACTACTCAGTCTAAAGCTTTGGGCTGCGGATTTTTGGAAAAAGATTTTTCAAGAGTTCAACACAACTATTCTAAACACGTAGCATCGAGCTGTCATTGGGGGCCAGCACTGAGTAATTCTGATAACATCACCTACCGTCAGCAGCAGGAGAAAAAAGGTATTCTTAATACTTTGATGTCTTCTATCCTTGCTTCCAACTCTGGTCGGCTCTCAGGTATGTTACAGCCTCTGAGGTAAAGGGGCTGCAAGAATGATCCCTCATTGGTGACAGCTGTTTCTCCATCGTCAGAGTGGCTGAACTGGCATCTTAAACCCGTGCGTTTGCCCAACATTAACTCTCTCCGCAGCTGCAGTCACTCATTCTGCTTTGTGATTTTCCTTTGATGTGCAATGTCAGATTTGGAACCGTCTCCTTGCAAAGCCAGCTGCTTTCAGTGCTTTTCACAAGGTGGCATTTGAGTTCATTACTTACGGTGCGTTACTGTCACAGCACAGAAATGCCCTCAAGTTTATACTTTTTCTAGATTTTGTCCACAATGTCCTGATATCCACCTGAAAAAGGCTGTTGAATGCCTCATCCAAAGAATGGCATATCTGACAGTGCGGCACTCCCTCGGTACAGCACTGGGAGTCAGAGAATCATAGAATGCCTACAGAGTAGAAGGAGGCCATTCAGCCCATCGAGCCTGCACCAACAACAATCCCACATAGGTCCTATCCCTGTAACCACATATATTTACCCTGCTAATCCCCCTGACACTAATGGGCAATTTATCATGGCCAATCCACCTAACCCACACATCTCTGGAGTGTGGGAGGAAACCGGAGCACCTGGAGGAAACCCACGCAGACACAGGGAGAATGTGAAGACTCCACACAAACAGTGACCCAAGCCGGGAATCGAACCCATGCCCCTGGCACAGTGAGGCAGCAGCGCTAACCACTGTGTCACTGAGTGTCTGCTTAAGATTTTGTCATGATGTGGAGATGCCGGCGTTGGACTGGGGTGAACACAGTAAGAAGTTTAACAACACCAGGTTAAAGTCCAACAGGTTTCTTTGGTAGCAAAAGCCACACAAGCTTTCGGAGCTCTAAGCCCCTTCTTCAGGTGAGTGGGAATTCTGTTCACAAACTGTTTGTGAACAGAATTCCCACTCACCTGAAGAAGGGGCTTAGAGCTCCGAAAGCTTGTGTGGCTTTTGCTACCAAATAAACCTGTTGGACTTTAACCTGGTGTTGTTAAACTTCTTACTAAGATTTTGTGCTCAGGTCCCTGGGACTGGAACTCACAACCTCCTGCCTCATAGAGGTGAGAAATTGTCAATGGGTAAGCCAGAGCCAACGTCAGATCACCAGGTCACTCACACTGCGGCCAGGTCACTCACACTGCGGCCAGGTCACTCACACTGCGGCCAGGTCACTCACACTGCGGCCAGGTCACTATCACACTGCGGCCAGGTCACTATCACACTGCGGCCAGGTCACTCACACTGCGGCCAGGTCACTATCACACTGCGGACAGGTCACTCACACTGCGGCCAGGTCACTCACACTGCGGCCAGGTCACTATCACACTGCGGCCAGGTCACTATCACACTGCGGCCAGGTCACTATCACATTGCGGACAGGTCACCATCACACTGCGGCCAGGTCACTATCACACTGCGGCCAGGTCACTATCACACTGCGGCCAGGTCACTATCACACTGCGGCCAGGTCACTATCACACTGCGGCCAGGTCACTATCACACTGCGGCCAGGTCACTATCACACTGCGGCCAGGTCACTATCACATTGCGGACAGGTCACCATCACACTGCGGCCAGGTCACTATCACACTGCGGCCAGGTCACTATCACACTGCGGCCAGGTCACTATCACACTGCGGCCAGGTCACTATCACACTGCGGCCAGGTCACTATCACACTGCGGCCAGGTCACTATCACACTGCGGCCAGGTCACTATCACACTGCGGCCAGGTCACTCACACTGCGGCCAGGTCACTATCACACTGCGGCCAGGTCACTATCACACTGCGGCCAGGTCACTCACACTGCGGCCAGGTCACTATCACACTGCGGCCAGGTCACTCACACTGCGGCCAGGTCACTATCACACTGCGGCCAGGTCACTATCACACTGCGGCCAGGTCACTCACACTGCGGCCAGGTCACTATCACACTGCGGCCAGGTCACTATCACACTGCGGCCAGGTCACTCACACTGTGGCCAGGTCACTATCACACTGCGGACAGGTCACTATCACACTGCGGCCAGGTCACTCACACTGCGGCCAGGTCACTCACACTGCGGCCAGGTCACTCACACTGCGGCCAGGTCACTATCACACTGCGGCCAGGTCACTCACACTGCGGCCAGGTCACTATCACACTGCGGCCAGGTCACTATCACACTGCGGCCAGGTCACTCACACTGCGGCCAGGTCACTATCACACTGCGGCCAGGTCACTATCACACTGCGGCCAGGTCACTATCACACTGCGGACAGGTCACCATCACACTGCGGCCAGATCACTATCACACTGCGGACAGGTCACTATCACACTGCGGCCAGGTCACTCACACTGCGGCCAGGTCACTATCACACTGCGGACAGGTCACTATCACACTGCGGACAGGTCACCATCACACTGCGGCCAGATCACTATCACACTGCGGACAGGTCACTATCACACTGCGGCCAGATCACTATCACACTGCGGACAGGTCACTATCACACTGCGGCCAGGTCACTATCACACTGCGGACAGGTCACTATCACACTGCGGCCAGGTCACTATCACACTGCGGCCAGGTCACTCACACTGCGGCCAGGTCACAATCACACTGCGGCCAGGTCACTCACACTGCGGCCAGGTCACTATCACACTGCGGCCAGGTCACTATCACACTGCGGCCAGGTCACTATCACACTGCGGCCAGGTCACTATCACACTGCGGCCAGGTCACTCACACTGCGGCCAGGTCACTATCACACTGCGGCCAGGTCACTCACACTGCGGCCAGGTCACTATCACACTGCGGCCAGGTCACTCACACTGTGGCCAGGTCACTATCACACTGCGGACAGGTCACTATCACACTGCGGCCAGGTCACTCACACTGTGGCCAGGTCACTATCACACTGCGGACAGGTCACTATCACACTGCGGCCAGGTCACTCACACTGCGGCCAGGTCACTCACACTGCGGCCAGGTCACTATCACACTGCGGCCAGGTCACTATCACACTGCGGCCAGGTCACTATCACACTGCGGCCAGGTCACTATCACACTGCGGCCAGGTCACTATCACACTGCGGCCAGGTCACTATCACACTGCGGCCAGGTCACTATCACACTGCGGCCAGGTCACTATCACACTGCGGACAGGTCACTCACACTGCGGCCAGGTCACTATCACACTGCGGCCAGGTCACTATCACATTGCGGACAGGTCACTCACACTGCGGCCAGGTCACTCACACTGTGGCCAGGTCACTATCACACTGCGGCCAGGTCACTATCACACTGCGGACAGGTCACTCACACTGCGGCCAGATCACTATCACACTGCGGCCAGGTCACTCACACTGCGGCCAGGTCACTATCACACTGCGGACAGGTCACTATCACACTGCGGCCAGGTCACTATCACACTGCGGACAGGTCACTATCACACTGCGGCCAGGTCACTATCACACTGCGGCCAGGTCACTATCACACTGCGGCCAGGTCACTATCACACTGCGGACAGGTCACTATCACACTGCGGCCAGGTCACTATCACACTGCGGCCAGGTCACTATCACACTGCGGACAGGTCACTATCACACTGCGGCCAGGTCACTATCACACTGCGGCCAGGTCACTATCACACTGCGGCCAGGTCACTATCACACTGCGGCCAGGTCACTCACACTGCGGCCAGGTCACTATCACACTGCGGCCAGATCACTATCACACTGCGGCCAGGTCACTATCACACTGCGGCCAGATCACTATCACACTGCGGCCAGGTCACTATCACACTGCGGCCAGATCACTATCACACTGCGGCCAGGTCACTATCACACTGCGGCCAGATCACTATCACACTGCGGCCAGGTCACTATCACACTGCGGCCAGTTCACTATCACACTGCGGCCAGGTCACTATCACATTGCTGCGCACAATCTGACCCACATGTTTCAGTGCAACACATAAAGTAGACTGCACTGGTGGTCACGAACTCTGGGATATGCCGCAGGACTGAAAGGCTCTGTGTTGCTGCCAACATTCAATGACATTCAATGCTTTGAAAACACTTTTATTGCAACTAAGAGGCGTTTGGTGCAATGTCTTCATGTTGTGTCTTAGGTATTAGAACATAAGAACATATAAATAGGAGCAGGAGTAGGCCATCTAGCCCCTCGAGCCTGCCCCGCCATTCAATAAGATCATGGCTGATCTGACGTGGATCAGTACCACTTACCCGCCTGATCCCCATAACCCTTAATTCCCTTACCGATCAGGAATCCATCCATCCGTGCTTTAAACATATTCAGCGAGGTAGCCTCCACCACCTCAGTGGGCAGAGAATTCCAGAGATTCACCACCCTCTGGGAGAAGAAGTTCCTCCTCAACTCTGTCTTAAACCGACCCCCCTTTATTTTGAGGCTGTGTTCTCTAGTTTTAACTTCCTTACTAAGTGGAAAGAATCTCTCCGCCTCCACCCTATCCAGCCCCCGCATTATCTTATAAGTCTCCATAAGATCCCCCCTCATCCTTCTAAACTCCAACGAGTACAAACCCAATCTCCTCAGCCTCTCCTCATAATCCAAACCCCTCATCTCCGGTATCAACCTGGTGAACCTTCTCTGCACTCCCTCCAATGCCAATATATCCTTCCTCATATAAGGGGACCAATACTGCACACAGTATTAATGAAACTTGTTTTCAGCCAGTGTGAGGACGGGTTTTGGGAGGAACTGTAACTTGTTTTCAGCAGTTAGCTTGCGCTCTCACGTATGTTTACTGTTTGATCGCTGTACCTGAGGGGTGATTGGAGTTTGCTGTGTTAACATTGTATCGTTCTGTGATACAGGCGTGTTGTGATACAGGTGTGTTGTGATACAGGCGTTCCATGATACAGGCGTTCCGTGATGCAGGCGTTCCATGATACAGGCGTTCCGTGATGCAGGTGTTCCGTGATGCAGGCGTTCCATGATGCAGACGTTCCATGATGCAGACGTTCCATGATGCAGACGTTCCGTGATGCAGGCGTTCCGTGATGCAGGCGTTCCGTGATGCAGACATTCCATGATGCAGGCATTCCGTGATACAGGCGTTCCATGATACAGGCGTTCCGTGATGCAGGCGTTCCATGATGCAGTCGTTCCATGATACAGGCGTTCCATGATACAGGCGTTCCGTGATGCAGACGTTCCATGATGCAGGCATTCCGTGATACAGGCGTTCCATGATACAGGCGTTTCGTGATACAGGCGTTCCATGATACAGGCGTTCCATGATGCAAGTGTTCCGTGACGCAGGCGTTCCATGATGCAGACGTTCCGTGATGCAGGCGTGCCGTGATGCAGGCGTGCCATGAAGCAGGCATGCCGTGACGCAGGCGTGCCGTGACACAGGCGTGCTGTGATACAGGCGTGCTGTGATACAGGCTCCCCTCTGCAGGTGCTACTGCATCCGCCTTTCATTCATCTCAAAATGCTCGGAGTGTTTGATCCACCTCCTGTGCCTCTCATTGCTCTACTGTTTGCCAATTTGGCCTTTGATTAGAGAATTAAACGGCATCAATTGACAGGATATGTAATTCCTGTTCATTCATGGGATCAGTACACTCCCACTCCTTTTGATTGCCACATTCACTGCAATTAGTGTGACCCATACATTTACATTTCTGAACACTTGGGACATTTTATCCTTCAGAACTGCATGTTGCAGCAGACTGGATTCGCAGAGAGATTGAACGTACAAACATGCGGATACTGGCCCTGCGTTGTAGCAGACATGGGTGGCTTTCTGAGCACCTTTCCTGTGCTGCCTTCTCAGATAGTAGAACTGCTTCTATAAATCCCTCCCAAAATCCAGTGCTCACGTTGACCTGAAACTTGCTGATTACCTCTGAGCCGACAGACTGCCTCTTCTGTTTATCAATGCGGAGCTCCCATATCCCCCCCGCACCCTCAGATCCCCTCCTGTGATTAACACTATCTCGCTGCCTACTTTTCAGAAATAGTGCCCATTTAAACTGGCATCTCTGGGTTGCAAAGTAAGCTGAATGTGTGTCTGTTATTGGGGCATCACCAAGTGTAATTCAGCTTGAACACAAGTGAACAGCTCATTTTCTGCTTCACAGATCCAAAAATAAAGATCATGGTAACTGCCATTTCTTTTGTTTTATTAATTCGTGGGACATGGGTGTCGCTGGCTGGCCAGCATTTATTGCCCATCCTGAGCTGTCTGAAGGCAGTTGAGAGTTAACACATTGCTGTGGCTCTGGAGTCACATGTAGGCCACACCAGGTAAGGACAGCAGATTTCCTTCCCTAAAGAACATTAGTGAACCAGATGGGTTTTTCCACAATTAGCAATGGTTTCATGGTCATCAGTAGATTTTTAATTCCAGATTTCTTTTATTGAATTCAAATTCCGCCTTCTGTCGTGGCGGGATTCGAACCCGGGTCCCCAGAACATTAGCTGAGTTTCTGGATTAATAGCCTAGCGATAATACCACTAGGCCATCGCCCCCCCTTTCCTCTGTACAGGGCTGAAAACTTTGTCCAGCTTCCTAATGTCGGTAACTTTTAGCTCAGTGTTCAACGTGTCAATTTCAGTGCACTAAAAATAATGGGCCGATTCTCCTGCGCTGCTCTAGCTCCCCCAAGGAGGTCGGGGGTAAGGGGGTGCCCCCTGGGCATTGCCAGTCTGGCCCCCCAGCACTGCCCAAGGGGCAAGTGGCAATTCCCAGGGGGCACCTTGGCACTGCCCACTGGGAATCGGGCAGTGCCATGGGGGAGGGGCCAGAGGGACGGGACCTATAGGGGCAGATCTTCTGAGGGGGGAGATCGGTGGGGGTGGGGGGGGGGGGGGAGGTGGAGGTCCCACTGCCACTCTGCACTTTGGATCAGGGACAGAGGGAGGGAAGGGCTGATCGGGGCTAGCTATTGGGGTGGAGGGGGGGAGGATTGGCCTGTCAGGGGGCCGGGACTGCTGGGGGTTGGAGGGGAGGTTAGGCTGGGGGGCGGTGGATTGGGAGATTGGGACTGCCGGGTTGGGGGGGGGGGGGGGGGGGGGGGGATGCGGCGGGGGGGAGATCGACACGGGCCCGGGGCAAGGGGAGGGGGGGGGGGTCGAGGCTGGCCCAGACGTGTCTGGGGGGGGCCAGCAATCGGGCCATGAGGGCGTTGGAGGGACAGTGATGCGGGGTTGTGGGGCTGGCCAGCGATCGGAAGGCCGGCTCTGACAGATTGGCGCACGCGCAGTGGCCCACTCTGCGTTACGCTGCCGGCCTCGCCAGCGGGAATAGGCCCCGCCCACTGATTTCTAACAAGATTCAGGCGAGGGAAGTCTGTGATGTACAGTGTGCGGGAGATTCATTTTGAAAATCCCGCTGAAAAAAGCAGTGGGATTTATTCCAGTTTTTATGTGAATTCAGAATTTGGAATTGTTTGGGAGAATCCCACCCTACATATCTCTGATGAGCGGAAATGGATCCCACTCTCATTTGTCTATTTACTGACATTTTGTGGGTTGTTTTCCAGACATCCTGAGCCACTCGGTAACCTCTGTGCAGCTGTACTTACAATTCACACGAAGAAATTAAATTAAGTATTAACTACAAACAGAAGAAATATCTTCTTTGTAAAGATTAAAGTGAAAGGATGTTTACATCTCAATCATTTGCTTCTTTTGACAGCAAGCTTAGTGCTGGAACGTACACACACAAACTGCCATTCTGATACAGACAGTTTCAGAAGACATTAAATTGGATCACACACCATTTCGTTTCTTTAAACTGTGGGTTGGTAGATCATTTTATGCTGTGCCATTTGCAGATCTCCATGTATCGGTTGCGACAAGTAGGCTAAAAGATGGCACGTTAAGCTGGCGTTGCCTTTCCCAAAGCTCTGCGTGTGTTCAAATACCACGGCTGTTGTCCATCAAATGGGTGGCAGGTAATGAGAATGATCCAGTTCACAGGGGCCCTCAGGGTACGAACGATGCTGAAGACTGGAATGTTGTTGCAAAGAATCGAGAAAGGCTTTCAGGATCAGACTTGCCCAGAGAATCTGGAAGTGTGAACACAGAGTCGCCTTTCGAGTTCAGAATCATTTGAGTGTAATCCAGCATGAAGCAACAGCCCTATTGTTTCACATTGTTACTGGGCTGTATTATTTCCTACATTACAACAGTGACTATACTTCAAAACAAAAATTCAATGGCTCTGAAGGGATGCTCCAAGGTCCTAAAAGGCGCAGTACAAATGCAAGACTTTATTTGCCCGATGTTTAGATTTAAACAGTGGGAATGGAGGGATACAAAAGAATGGTCTAGTTTGGACCGGGGAGCGGCGTGGGCTTGGAGGGCCGAAGGGCCTGTTCCTGTGCTGTATTGTTCTTTGTTCTTAAAAATCAATGGAATTTTAATCCACAGGGGAATTTTCGCTTATCTCAGGAATAGTTTTTCTGATTACCTATTTTGGCTTGAGAGGAGGGATTTTTCAAAGGGCTGTTTTTTTTTTACCCTGGATGGTGTTGAGTTTCTTGAGTGTTGTTGGAGCTGCACCCATCCAGGCAAGTGGGGAGTATTCCCTCACACTCCTGACTTGTGCGTTGTAGATGGTGGACAGGCTTTAGGGAGTCAGGAGGTGAGTTACTCTCCGCAGTATTCCTAGCCTCTGACCTGCTCTTGTAGCCACTGTGTTTATGTGGTGAGTCTCGTTGAGTTTCTGGTCAAAGGTAAATCGGGGAAGTATAATACCTCTCTATTAAATTCCTGAATTTCATCATGAACGGAGAACTCTTCGTGGAAGTTTACAAATTTGAGGCGGGACTCTCCGATCTCATCCACTGCAGTGAGAATGGAGGATTTGGCATTTCAGTCAAAACTCCATTCACTTTCAGCGGCGCCGGAGAATCCCAGCCACCAACAAGGATGGGAACTTTTGGCGATGGGATTTATATAAACCAAATGAATAGATATTAAAGCAAAGTGCCAAAACCTTCAACTCAAATTCCAGGATTAAAATGAACCGGATTCCCTGGTTCAATTAGCTCCTGGCCACAGTTTTCTTTGATTTCTCTTCCACGGTAGCACAGTGGTTAGCACTGCTGCCTCACAGCGCCAGGGGCCTGGGTTCGATTCCCGGCTTGGGTCACTGTCTGTGTGGAGTTTGCACCTTCTCCCCGCGTCTGCGTGGGTTTCCTCCGGGTGCTCCAGTTTCCTCCCACATACTGAAAGACGTGCGAGTCAGGTGCATTGGCAGTGCTAAATTCTCCCTCAGTGTACCCTAACAGGTGCCGGAGTGTGGTCACTAGGGGATTTTCACAGTAATTTCATTGCAGTGTTAATGTAAGCCTACTTGTGACACTAATAGGAAAAAAGTATGTTAGGCTTCAAAAAGAAATGGTTAAGCACCTTCTGGACAGGTTTTGAAGTGTCATAGGTTTGGAACTCAAACCTAACTGCACCTCCAAAAGGTTTAGAAACAGTCTGCGATTTCCAGCTGCACTAAGTGCTGCACAGTCACAGAAAACCAATAATAATCATAGTTTGGCACCTAAAACATCCGGATCCACGTCAGTAAGCCCCTTTGCAGAGAAGCAGATGGCCATTGACACAAATGAACTGATTGGATATGTCGCAACTACGGATGTGAAACTGAACCGGAAAAGTGTGTGGTTTAAGAATACCGAAGCCAACCCCTTTGCAAAAGAGGTCCTAGCTAGGGGTGGGATAATATTTGTCTCTGGGACCTCCCCCTAAACTCACCATCACTTTCTCAAGGGCAATCAAGGATGAGCAACAGACGCTGGTTTGGCCAGTGACGCTCGCATCCACAAAAAATAAACAAAATCCACATGCAATTAAGCAAACATTGGAAGGAGGCACAAAATATTCATTCATATTAAAAAAATCAAGATATTTTATTGTATTCACAAGACCACAAGACAATAGAAACATTTCATAGAATCATAGAATTCCTACAGTGCAGATAGAGGCCAGTCGGCCCATCAAGCTTGCACCGGCAACAATCCCACCCAGGCCCCATTGTCGTAACCCCACATATTTATCTTGCTAATCCCCCTGACATTAAGGGGCAATTTAGTATGGCCAATCCACCTAACCTACACAGCTTTGCAAGGCTATGGAGAAAGGTCGAAGAGTGGGACTGATTGGGTAGCTTTCATAGAAGTTGTGTTGGGCTGAATGGCCCCCTTTTGTGCTCTGTGATTCTAAACGAGTGCTCTATCACATGAGATCAACATGCAGACATCGGGAGAAGTTGGCCTGAAATAGTTTGGCCTGAAAAGTTGAGCTACTCCCAGGTTTTTGTCAGTGCTTTCTCTTTAACATGCTGCTTTACATGCACCATACTGAATAGAAGATCCGCAATAGCTGTTGGTTGACTTTATCTGTCTTGTTGTAGCAAGATGTGAGAAATTTTATACCACCTCAACCATAATTAAAGCAAACTGCTCTAGTGTTCTCTCCACAGAACTGGCTACTCCAACATAGAGACATCATGGGCGCAATCTTACCGCTCGTTCATGCCACGTTCCCGCTGCAGGGAGGTCAGAGAATATGGCGGCCAGCCAAATCTCCCTTCACTGAGGCAGGATGGGAAAATCCCACCAGCGTGAATGGTGGTAAGATTCTGGCCCGAACACTTTGACAATTTGGTCACTCGCTCTGGAAGAGATGGAAATTCCAGTGGCTGAGAGTGGTTTGTGGAGGACAATGAGGAATGGGATGCTTGCTGGACCCAGACAGAGGGAATGTTTGAAAGGAAGATCAGTGAAAGGAGCAACAGGTCATAGGAACGTAGGAATAAGGAGCGGGAGTGGGCAATTCAGCCCTTTGAGCCCACTGCACCATTTAACATGATCATGGCTGATCTTATCCTGGTCTCAACTCCACTTTCCTGCCTGCTCCCCATTGCCCTTTATCCCACTTTTCATCAGAAACTTATCTATCTCTTTCTTGGATCTGTTGACTGATTTTGTCTCCACTGCACTCTGGGGCAGTGTGGTAAACCACTGTTAAGCTTATTGCCTGTGTGTGTGTGTGTGTGTGTGTGTGACATGCCTGGACATGCCCCTGCTGGCCCTGCCTGAGACTCCTCCCCCCTGGTCCAGGTATAAAGGTGACTGCTCCCCACCCCCCTGCCTCAGTCTCTGGACCAGTTCATCGGCATGGGTGTGCTCCAAGTCTTTTGCGAATAAAAGCCTATTTGTTCTTGCATACAAACTAGTCTTTGCTTGATTGATAGTGCATCAGGCAGTGAGTTCCACAGCTTCACAACCCTCTGATAGAAGTAGTTTTGAACCTACCTCCTCTCACTCTATGGCCAGAATTCTCCCATTCCGCCCACCACAGGAATTTTAGCGACGGGTTGCGGAGAATGTGAAAGGCCATTGACGGCTGGGCGGGAATATCTTTTAGACCAGCACGGCCAGAGAATTCCATCCCATATCTATGACCTCTTGTTATTGACAGTCCTACAACAGGGAACATCAGGTCAGAATGTTAGGATTGGTGCACACATTGTGGAAACTGGACAGGCTGGAGATGTCCATGGAGAGATGGATATAATACAATAACATTGTTTAGTTCATGCTTGTTTCCAGTTGGACTGGTCGTTTAGATGCTGTGCTGAGATGTTAACATCATGCTGCAGTGAATGTTGGTGTTTTGGCAACTACTGGGAATGCTCACTACTAATCAACACCACTGCTCAAAACTGCTGTCTAAAGCGTTGACTAATACTGAAGTTTTGAAAGTTTTATTTACCTTACCAGGAGCCTCACCCACCAACAAATGCCAATGACCTCCTCATAACCTGGAATTCTGCTCAGCCTCATTCAGATATATTTGTGCTGTTCTTTTTGTGAGTAAAACTGACTGATACTGGTTACTATGGGACTGAAGTACTCACCAGTCCAGACTGTGCCAGTGCATGTGCAGAGCGATTGCCATGAAGCTGGCAAGGTCCCTAGGCACATTCATGCTTGTCTTTATAGTAGCTGCTTTGGAGATGACTGAACTGACTTTGGGCATCTGATTCTGGCTGCAGTGTTCAGTCAGATACGAAGCTCATTTTGATTATTTGCCATTCAGTTACATTGTTCGATTGGATTTCATGCCTAACTCACTTATCCTTAAATGCTGATCCAATGGTTGGTCTGATTTTAGTCTAGTATTGGGTGGAACACAATCCCAGACAGTGGCTGAGATGGAAAGTTTGTTGGTCAAGTAGCTTAGGAATATGGTTCAAATTCCAGAATGATCCAGAATGTTCCAGAATGAATTCCAGAAAGCATTCTTTCTGGTTGTATCACAACTTTGTATGGCTCCTGCTCTGCCCAAGACCACAAGGATCTACAAAAGGTCATGAATGTAGCCCAATCCATCACGCAAACCAGCCTCCCATCCATTGACTCTGTCTACACTTCCCACTGCCTCGGCAAAGCAGCCAGCCATAATTAAGGACCCCGTGCACCCCAGACATTCTCTCTTCCACCTTCTTCCGTTGGGAAAAAGATGCAGAAGTCTGAGGTCACATACCAAGCGACTCAAGAACAGCTTCTTCCTGGCTGCTGTCAGACTTTTGAAAGGACTCACCTTGCATTAAGTTGATCTTTCTCTACACCCTAGCTTTGACTGTAACACTACATTCTGCACTCACTCATTTCCTTCTCTAGGAACGGTATCTTTTGTCTGTATAGAGCGCAAGAAATAATACTTTTCATTGGAGGTTAATACATGTGACAATAATAAATCAAATCAAATCAAATCAAATGATCCAGCTGCCGCTATGGTGAACAGGATGAGACAGACTTAGAAAAAGAACGCAGTGAACATAACTGACCCATTGCTCTTTTGTCCTCTGATGTGAAGTGACAAACTTGAAGTGATGTTCCCCATTAGTAATAAAGCAAGGTTCTATAGAGGCATAAGGTTGGAAGCATGTGTTAGGATGTCCTGGTGACATTTATTCAAGTTTCCCTGATGGAAAGTAGGGAACATTTTCACAGCAATCAATCCCTCATCCATATAGTCCATCATTGGAGTGTACATTCCTCCAATAACACCACTGTCACTTGATTTGATTTACTATTGTCACATGTATTAACATACAGTGAAAAGTATTGTTTCCTGCGCGCTATACATGCAAAGTAAAGCATTCATATGGAAGGAAACGAGAGAGTGCAGAATGTAGTGTTACAACCGTAGCTAGAGTGCAGAGAAAGATCAAGTTAATGCAAGGTCGGTCCATACAAAAGTCTGATGGCAGCAGGGAAGAAACTTTTCTTGAGTCGGTTGGGACGTATCCTCAGATTTTTGTATCTTTTTCCCAACAGAAGAAAATGGAAGAGAGTATGTCCGGGGTATGTGGGGTCCTTCCAAGGCAGTGGGAAGTGTAGACAGAGTCAATGGATGGGAGGCTGGTTTGAGTGATGGACTGGGCTTCGTTCACGACCCTTTGTAGTTTCTTACAGTCTTGGGCAGAGCAGGAGCCATACCAAGCTGTGATACAACCAGAAAGAATGCTTTCTATGGTGCATCAGTAAAAGTTGGTGAGAATCGTAGCGGACATGCCAAATTTCTTCAGCCTCCTGAGAAAGCAGATGCGTGGGTGTTCCAGGTCAGAGAAGTTTTTCAGTAATAAAGATCAAATGTTATGTTAATAACTCAGTTACTACTGATTAAACAACTCCTAACATTTTTCAGCAGTTTTTTAAGTGAGCCCAAGTTCAAACTCTACAAGTGATCACCGTGAAGGCTGCAAAAGTGCACACTGTTGCCTCTCTTTCAAAAATATTTTTCATTCTAAATGTTGCTCACTGCTCTCATAACACTTTACACCATAGATATACTCACTTAGAAAAAGAACCAATGTGAAGATACTTAGGTCAGCACTGCTTTTTAAAAAAAGTTTTTATTTATTGATGTCACAAGTAGGCTTACATTCACACTGCAATGAGGTTACTGTGAAAATCCTCTAATCACCACACTCCGACGCCTGTTCAGGCACACTGAGGGAGAATTTTGGCATGGCCAATCCACCTAATCTGCACATCTTTCGGACTATGGGAGGAAACACCCGGAGGAAACCCATGCAGAAGGTGGAGAACATGCAGACTCCACACAGCCACCCAAGCCAGAATCGAATCTGTGAGGCAGCAGTGTTAATCACTGTACCACCGTGTCCCCCAGTTGTGCTCCATATGGCATATCCACCACTGACAATTGCTAGTAAACCAAATCCGTCCACGGAATGAAAAGGTAACAGTTGTGCTTCACATATATACGGTGAAGGGAGATTCTGTTCAGATCTTCAGAATGCACTTTGATTTCCAATAAAGTTATTGGCCCAGATTTTGCTGTAGAGACAGCCTAGTGCTTCTTATTGGAACATGAGCCGTGATTCAGATGAATAATTTTCTCTGTAACAGTCTAGGAATTATTACCTGGTGTCAGTATGCAGACACTGTCAACACAAAACATTCCTGCCAGGACGCTTTACAATATTGCAACTCTGTTGGTTTCCATATGGATTTTTCAAATTTCCTATAATCGCAATAACTTGACTGTACATATTTTAATGGCTTGGATTTGCTGTGAGGACTAAAATACTGACTTTCGCCATTTATCTCACGCATAGTTTCCCAGAGACTTTTTGTGGGTTCGCCAGTGGACAATTCCATTAGTCTGGTGTCTGTTTGAATGTAAGACTTTCTACAGCGATCTGTGAGTAAGGTGGGTAGCGGATGGCTTTTCAGACACTCAGAAATAGGTGTTGGACCATTTGACCTCCACCTAAAACAGATACTCAATTGACGGTGGCCTGTGCTCATCATTATTATTGGCTAAAACTGACAGCAATCTCGGCCATTGATACATGCACAATTAAATGCAGAAATCCGAAGTTGCTGCCAATGATACCTTGCGCCTCCATGATGTGCACTCTTGCAGCCTTCGCACAGGGATCATTCTCATGGTATGAACTCAGATTCATTATTCACTTTGTTCACTCTTAAACAACTGCTGAAAAAAGTTAGCAGTTGTTCGATCAGTAGCAACCTGAGTTATTGACTTAGTCAGCAACAATTACTGCTGATAAGCCTCTCTGACCCTGAATATTGCATTTTGCAAGCATGGAGTCTCATTCACTTGGAGCAAAAGCCAATGTCTCAGGTTCATTATTGACATGTAGTTTCCCACTTTTGTTCTTTCATCTGTGTACAGGATTATGAGGGGTATGGACAGAGTGAGCAGGGAGCAACTGTTCCCCTTGGTTCAGGGGTCAATCACAGGAGGTCATATTTGATTTGATTTGATTTATTATTGTCACATGTATTAACATACAGTGAAAAGTATTGTTTCTTGCGCGCTATACAGACAAAACATACCGTTCATAGAGAAGGAAAGGAGAGGGTACAGAATGTAGTGTTACAGTCATAGCTAGGGTGTAGAGAATGATCAACTTAATGCGAGGTAGGTCCATTCAAAAGTCTGACAGCAGCAGGGAAGAAGCTGATCTTGAGCTGGTTGGTACATGACCTCAGACTTTTGTATCTTTTTCCCGATGGAAGAAGGTGGAAGAGAGAATATCCAGGGTGCATGTGGTCCTTAATTATGCTGGCTGCTTTGCCGAGGCAGCGGGAAGTGCAGACAGAGTCAATGGATGGGAGGCTGGTTTGCGTGATGGATTGGGCTACATTCATGACCTTTTGTAGTTCTCTGCAGTCTTGGGCAGAGCAGGGGCCATACCAAGCTGTGATACCACCAGAAAGAATGCTTTCTATGTTTATAGTTTTAGGGTAAGGAGCAGCAGGTTCAGAGGGGATTTGAGGAAAAGCATTTTCACTCAGAGGGTGGTGGGACTCTGGAATACACTGCCTGGGAAGATAGTTGGGACTGGAGACCTCACAACCTTTGAAAAATATTTTGATGAGCACTTGAAATATGATAACATTCAGGAAAATGGGATTAGCGCACCTTTAATGGTAGTTATTGTTGGTTCAGACTTGGTGGTCAGAATTTTACCACCTCGTCTACCACAGGAATCATAGCATGCAAAGGTCCGTTGACCTCAAGTGGGATTTTCCAGCTGGAAAATGCCGCCTGATGGGTCGAAAGGCCTTTGCTAAGTTTTAAGTTTATTTATTAGTGTCACAAGTAGGCTCACGTTAACATTGCAATGAAGTTACTGTGAAAATCCCATAGTTGTCACACTCCGGTGTCTGTTTGGGTACACTGAGGGAGAATTTAGCATGGCCAATACACCTGACCAGCACGTCTTTCGGACTATGGGAGGAAACCGGAGTGCCCAGAGGAAACCCACGCAGACACAGGGAGAACGTGCAGACTCCGCACAGACAGTGACCCAAGCCGGGAATCAAACCCGGGTCCCTGGCGCTGTGAGGCAACAGTGCTAACCACTGTGTCACCGTGCCGCCCTTTTCAGCACTATGACTCTTCATTTTACCTTAATCCTGTGTGTATGTCTCAGTACTTATTCTGCTGGCTGCACAATGATTTAAAATGCAATTTACATTCCTTCTTTTTAATTCCTGCTGTGCAGTTTGCGTGTTTCAGTGAGGAGTTTCCAACTTGATTGTTTGAATAAACTCCCTTCTGCTTATCTTACTCGCAGATGGCACAGATTCCTGTAGAGGGTGCTGTATTCAAACAGACACTCGTCAAGTTGTGATCTCTGCTGACAGGCCTCTGAAAGGACTGCGGGTGAATGCATGTTACGCAAATGGCGAAAGCCATTCACTCACTACTCACAGCAAAACTGAACTATTTGAAAATGCACAGTAAAATCACTGCAGTCGTAGAAATCCAACAAATTCCTAAATGTGGAAGCCGATTAAGGCATTGTTTAAAATAAACTGTCCTGTGAAGAATTGTTTTGTGTCGACTGTGCCTGCAAGCTTGTAAAAGGTTTTTTTAAAGTTTATTTATTAGTGTCACAAGTAGGCTTACATTAACGCTGCAATGAAGTTACTGTGAAAATCTCCTGGTCGCCAAACTCCGTCTGTTTGGGTACACTGAGGGAGAATTTAGCACCTAACCAGCACGTCTTTTGGACTGTGGGAGGAGAGCGGAGCACCCGGAGGAAACCCATGCGGATACTGGGAGAACGGGCAGACTACGCACAGCCAGTGACCCAAGGCTGGGATCGAACCCAGATCCCTGGCGCTATGAGGCTGCAGCGCTAACCACAACCCCTACATGTTATTGGGTAAATTATTTATTTGGATCAATGCTCATGTTCTAATTAAAAGCACCATGTACGCAGTTATAAGCGTTACAGAAGGATTGCTTAGTTCCCAGATGGAATTCACAGGACAATGTTAAATATGTTGCAAGGTTGGGGAAGTTATAGGTTATGGAATTATCCCAGAGGAGCAATTTTGGAAAAAAGATAGCAGCTACAATAATTTCCCAGTGGCCAATGATTTTGAATGCTGAACTAATAACTTGTTACCAAATGTCATCAGCATGCTCCAATTCAGATTTCTTGCAAAATTATTAATTTTCAAGGCTTAGAATTCTTACAAACCACCTGTTAAATGTTACTGGTGTCAAACTTGATGTTGCTAATTAGCAACGTAAAACATCAAAAGGGAAAAAACACAAAATTCAGCAATATCTGGGAGCCACTTCCCAACACCCTTTGTGTTATTGTTAATCAGATAACTGTCAATCTCTGTTCTAAACATACCCAGTAACTGAGTTTCCGCAGCCCTCTGGGGTAGAGAATTCCAAAGATTCACAACCCTCTGTGCAAAGAAATTTCTCCTTATCTCGCTCCTTTGTGGCATCCCCCTTATTTTATAATTGTGCCCCCTGGTTCTGGACTCCTCAACTAGGGAAAATATCTTACCTGCATCTGCCCTGTCTATTCCTTTTAGTATTATGTAAGTTTCAATGAGATCACCTCTCATTCTTCAAAACTCCAGAGAATACAGGCCCAGTTTGCCCAATCTCTCTTCACAAGACCGTCCGGCCATCCCCGGAACAAGTCTGGCGAACTTTTGTTGCACTCCCTCCATGGCAATGATATCCTTTCTGAGCTAAGGGGATCAAAACTGCTCACAGTGCTCCAGGTGTAGCCTACCCAAGCTTCTATACAGGCCTCACTGTACTCAAACCCTCTTGCGATAAAGGTTAACATTCTGTTAGCCTTCCTAATAGATTGCTGCATCTGTACGCCAGCCTTCAGTGACTTACAAACAAGGACACCCAAGTCCCTTTGTACATCTACACTTTCTAATTTCTTACCATTTAAGAAATGCTCTGCACATCTGCACCTTCTACCAAAGTGGATCCCCTCAAAATTTTCCACATTATGTTCCATCTGCCGTGTTCTTGCCCATTCACTAACTGGTTACGTTTTGGAGATGTGATGCTAGGAAGCACAGAGGATAAAAGCAGTGGAATTTTATTTACAGTGTGTGACCTCTTACATGGCTGCTTCTGTTCTGATTCCTGAGTCAGGACTTACAACATCACTTTGATGAATACATTAATACAGCAGAGCTTCATTAGAGCCAATAAGAATTAATGCAAATACATAAATTCCCTTTCCCCTCAAATTGAATGTCCCCAACAAGTTGAAAATGAACAGTCAATGAGTCAGTCACTACTAATAAACCAGACAGCCTGGAGGACATCTTTCTTGGAACGGTTAACGACGAACCTTGGTGTCGTCTTTTTCACACTGGTGGTAACCTCTGGCATTTTTGTCTTTGCACTAACGTCATCGGTGTTTGGTTTAATTGGTGTTGACGTAGGAACTAGAGGTTGTCCCTGTGTCTGATCACAAGTGAGGTGTTGCTTACCTGAACACTGTTAGTGTCAGGGTTACAGGAAAGTTAAAGTCATGACTTTGTGGTGTTGAACCCAAATTTTTCGCGAGCTCTGATTCCGACAGATCTGTTCTTGCAGCCAGTAACTGGTCTGCATATCTCCTCCAGATAACATCATCTCTGGTCTGGACAGTATAAGAGAGAGCCCCAGGCTGTGCAAGGATTGTGGCAGGAACCCATTTCTCTCCTCTGGAGTAATTCTTAGCCCAAACTGTTTGACCTTCGTGGAAAATTCTGTGCTTTGTCTTGTTTTCTGCCATTCCATTTGTACTTGCTGTTGTACAATTTCTTTCATTTTCAGATGTTTCAACAGATCAATGCTGATCATAGTTGTCTTTTCATCATAGCAATGCAGGAGAGGTATTGGTCATGGAATGTGTGGTATTCCTATACACCAGCAGGAATTTGTTAAGACGTTTGATCAGTGAACGTTTTTCCCTGGTTGCTCTCAAGGTATGTTTCATGGTTTGGACAAAACATTCTGCTAGTTCATTGGTAGCAGACTTAATATGTTGAATACCATTCTCAACTTTTGAATTCTTGTGAAACAAATTGAGGTCCATTGTGGCTTACCAGTTGTTCAGGGAATCAAAAATTGGTTAAACACTTTGCCTAACTTCTCAGTAGTTTTTTCCGATGAGGTAGGTTTCATTTGTGATCTCTGGACATATGGTGTGTGCATTGGCCATTACAAAATTTGATTTGATTTGATTTATTATTGTCACATGTATTATCATACAGTGAAAAGTATTGTTTCTTGCGCGCTATACAGACAAAACACACCGTTCATAGAGAAGGAAACAAGAGAGTGTAGAATGTAGAGATACAGTCATAGCTAAGGTGTAGAGAAAGATCAACTTAATGCAAGGTAAGTCCATTCGAAAGTCTGACAGCAGCAGGGAAAAAGCTACTTGAGTCAGTTGGTACGTGACCTTTGTATCCTTTTTCCGAAGGAAGAAGGTGGAAGAGAGGATGTCCGGGGTGCGTGGGCTGCTTTGCTGAGGCAGTGGGAAGTGTATGGATGGGAGGCTGGTTTGCGTGATGGATTGGGCTACATTCACGACCTTTTGTAGTTCCTTGCGGTCTTGGGCAGAGCAGGAGCCACACCAAGCTGTGATACAACCAGAAAGAATGCTTTCTATGGTGCATCTGTAAAAGTTGGTGAGAGTCGTAGCTGACATGCCAAATTTCCTTAGTCTTTTGAGAAAGTAGAGGCGTTGGTGGGCTTTCTTAACTATAGTGTCGGCATGGGGGGCTAGGACAGGTTGTTGGTGATCTGGACACCTGAAAACTTGAAGCTCTCGACCTTTTCTACTTCATCCCCATTGATGTAGACAGGGGCATGTTCTCTTTTACGCTTCCTGAAGTCGATGACAATCTCCTTCGTTTTGTTGACATTGAGGGAGAGATTATTGTTGCCGCACCAGCTCACCAGATTCTCTATCTCATTCCTGCACTCTGTCTCGTCATTATTCGAGATCCGACCCACTAAGGTGGTGTCGTCAGCAAACTTGAAAGTCGAATTGGAGGGGAATTTGGCCACACAGTCATACATCCAGTCATACAGAACATACATCCTTCAAACAATCCTGCACAAATCCACATGCAGGCATTGCTAAGCCTCTTCAAGCCATTCCAGGGGATGCAGCAGTGCTAAGGGTGGCAGGTTTCTTACTTTCACACAGGAAGAACATGTTATAGCTTTCTCTTCAATTTCCGTGAGAAGTCCAGGCCACTGGAAATAACTTCTCGCCATTTCCTTCAAGGTGTAAGATTCCGCAGTGGTTGTCATGTCGCTTCTCTAAAGTCCTTTTCCTCAATGATGGCGGAATGATCACTCTGAGTCCCCATGGAAGACATCCTGACTGTACTCGCAGCTCCAGTCTCCTGGAATATTAGGCTTTCAGGTTAAGTGTTAGTCTTCCCTCGTAATATCATATCCATTCCTTCCGAGAGCACGGGATCGCTCCGAGAGCATTTCTTCACTTGTCTAGAAGTGGCTGGTCTGTTGTGAACTTGCTGAAAGTAGAAGATATTCCCATTTGAGCAGTGACGGCACTGTGGTTAGCACTGCTGCCTCACAGTGCCAGGGATTCCCAGCTTGGGTCACTGTCTTTGCGGCGTTTGCACGTTTTCCCCGCATCTGCGTGTGTTTCCTCCAGGTGCTCCGGTTTCGTCCCGCAATCCGAAAGACGTGCTGGTTAGGTGCTGGTTAGGTGCACTGGCCATGCTAAATTCTCCCTCAGTGTACCCGAATAGATGCCAGAGTGTAGCAACTAGGGGACTTTCACAGTAACTTCATTGCAGTGTTAATGTAAGCCTACTTGTGACACTAATAAATAATCTTTAATCTTTAATCTTAGGATGTGCAGGTTAGGTTGATTGGCCATGCTAAATTTCTCCTAGTGTCAGGGGGATTAGCAGGGTAAATATGTGGGATGACAGGAATAGGGCCTGGGTAGGATTATGGTCGGTGCAGACTCGATGGGCCGAATGGCCTCCTTCTGCACTGTAGAGATTCTATGATTCTATGTACAATAGAAGTACCTGGCAGCAGCAATCTTGAAAGTCCATCTGCCATTACCATGTAGACTTGATTGTTGGTACTTGATGCTGTAAATATGTGTAGGCAAAAGCAATGCCTATCTTTGCATTCTACTTGTGGCAAGTGAGGGAATTCATGTGTGGTCCAAAAATGGTAGTTAAAGGACGATGGTCCCTCAACAATGTAAGGCCTCCCTGGGAGGGCCTCAATGGCCTCCTGTTCTACCGGCAAGGCCAACAGGACTGTTCCCCGTTCAAGGGAAGCAGGCGTTTTCCTCGCCAGGAGAACCTCTCCCGGCGAGGCCATAAAGGCAAGTGAGTCTGGATGATTGAGCGCTAAAGACCTATTAATGAACATTTCTGGCAAGAAGCTGACCTCTGGTAAGAGTGGATAAATCGGGTATGATCCTGATTTCTTGGCTCTTACGCAATTTTACCAGTTTGCTCCGGCCATCAATGGGCAGGGTGACCAGTAAAAGTCCGCCCCATATCTTTCATGTCCCTAATTCAGCATCGAACACGACAGCATGCTTCTTTATTTTTGTAAGGCTGGACTCTCCATTGGTCACCATGTTGACTTTGGGCCAGTTTAGTCGAATCTTGTCCAGCCATGTTCGACCCATTCAACGCTGGAAAACTTCCCTTTACTACATGTAGGGACAAATCTGCTGTTTGCCCATTTTGTGGCCCTTTAGGGGAACCACTTCTCCTGTGTATGTCCTCAGCATTAGCAGGGAAGTTGTTTCCACTGGCGGGTGAAACTAGGACCAAGGGGCATGGCCTCAAAATAAGGGGGAGCAGATTTAGGATTGAGTTGAGGAGGAACTTCTTCACACAAAGGGTTGTGAATCTGTGGAATTCCCTGCCCAGTGAAGCAGTTGAGGCTACCTCATTGAATGTTTTTAAGGCAAGGATAGATAAATTTTTGAACAGTAAAGGAATTAAGGGTTATGGTGAGCGGGCGGGTAAGTGGAGCTGAGTCCACAAAAAGATCAGCCATGATTGTATTGAATGGTGGAGCAGGCTCGAGGGGCCAGATGGCCTACTCCTGCTCCTAGTTCTCATGTTCTTATGTTCTTATTATCCTTGATGGCCCTAAAAGATTGTGTAGATAGTCTCTGGCACCAATGAGACTGCTGCCGCAGAGTTAACTTCTATCCTTACTGGCTGTCCATCCAGCTGTAGAGTGACCCAGTACCGATGTGTGGTCACAGCAATGGCGAACACATTCAGTGATAATTCCTCCTCTGAATGTGTGTCGCTTCATTTCTCTCGACCCTTTTGTTTTGTTTATTTTTATTTAAATGTTTCTTCTTGCTTCTTATTCTTACTTAGAGCTTGCATTTTCTTCCTGCAAGCACACCTTTTGTGTCCTTTTTTTCCGCAGCTTTGATATACCAAGTCTTTATACCAACATTCAGCGGCAGAATGCCCTGGCTTTGCCCATCGGTAAAGTGTATGAATCACGAGATTCTCGGGTGTCGATTCAGCAGCCATTTTGTGTATTCGAGTACACAAACTCAATTGCCGAGCTTCCTTTGCAGCCAGCTCCATAGAAACCGTGATTTCCATAGCCTTACGTAGAGTAAGGTTACTCTTAGTTAGTAAACGTTTCTGTATCGCTTCAATGTGTAGACCACAAACAAATCTAACCCAAATAGTGTCATTCGACACATCACAGGGTGGCACGCTGGCACACAGTGGTCAGCACTGCTGCCTCAGAGCTCCAGGGGCCCGGGTTCAATTCCCGGCTTGGGTCACTGTCTGTGTGGAGTTTGCATGTTCTCCCCATGTCTGCGTGGGTTTCCTCCAGGTGCTCCGGTTTCCTCCCACAAGATGCACGGGTTAGGTTGATTGGCCATGCTAAATTGACCCCTAGTGTCAGGGGGATTAGCAAGGTAAATAAGGGGTTATGGGGATAGGGCCTGGGTGGGATTGTGGTCGGTGCAGACTCGATGGACCAAATGGCCTCCTTCTGCACTGTAGGGATTCTATGACTCCCAATCTTTTGCAAGTCTTTTAAGCACAGCCATAAATTTTACTCTGCAATCAGCAAGAATTTGGGCAAAAAATGTGCTTGCAGCACATGAACAATCTGCGTTCTGCATTTTAATGTCTGGCTTCTCAGGTTGCAATAAACTAAGGAGGAAATTAAATGGATCCCCCGCCCCCCACCCCCAACCCAAATCACACTCTAGAATGTGAGCACCAGAATATCTTCAGCTATTTTGGTTGCTGATGCAAAATAGTCAAACGCTCAGTGCAGGAGCTCCATCGCTCCACATTTTCATCACCAAAACTCTCGCCATTTTTTCTGCTGATGGAGATTTCCTGTATGCACAATTCGCAACCATGTTTTCAGCAGCTACCTTGACTTCCTCATGCCCAAGGCAATAACCCAAGCTTCAGCCTCTTACTTATCACAGACAGATGTATAGATGCCTTCCATTGACACTGTCTACACTTCCCGCTTCCTTCAGAAAGCAGCCAGCATAATTAAGGACCCCACGCACCCTGGACATTCTCTCTTCCACCTTCTTCCTTCAGGAAAAAGATACAAAGGTCTGAGGTCACGTACCAACCGACTCAAGAACAGCTTCTTCCCTGCAGCCATCAGACTTTTGAATGGACCTATCTCGCATTCAGTTGATCTTTCTCTACACCCTAGCTATGACTGTAACACTACATTCTGCACCCTGTCTTTTGTTTCTCTATGAACGGTATGCTTTGTCTGCATAGCGCGCAATAAACAATACTTTTCACTGACAATAATAAATCAAATCAAATCAAATCAAAGTCTGTTCTGCCAGAGGATTATTGTTACTCACGTCCACCTAGCCTATGGATGGCATAGTGGCACAGTGGTTAGCATTGCTGCCTCACAGCGCCAGGGACCCAGGTTAGATTCCGGGCTTGGGTCACTGTCTGTGCAGAGTCTGTAAGTTCTCTCTATGTCTACATGGGTTTCCTCCGGGTGCTCCAGTTTCCTCCCTCAGTCCGAGAGATGTGCTGGTTAGATGCATTGGCCATGCTAAATTCTCCCTCAGTGTACCCAAACAGGTGCCGGAATTTGGCGACTAGGGGATTTTCACAATAACTTCATAGCAGTGTTAGCGTAAGCCTACTTGTGACACTAATAAATAAACTTAATAACTTAAAAACTGTTAGTTCTCCATAGCATGTATCGTGCTGGGTGTAAAGCTTTCCTTTGTACTTTTCTTTTTCCAACTTTTCACATTAAATTTCTTCTTCCCTTGTGGCTGGCCAACGTACATTCATAGTTCTCATTGCCAGTTTTTATATTGTGCTTTGGAGACGTGATACTAGGTGCATGGAGGTTGTAAACAACAGAGCTTTATTTACCAAGTGTGACCTCTTACATATCTGCTTCTCTTCTGTTTCCCGCGCTAGGACTTATGACATCACTTCTGGTGGATACATTATTACAACAGAGCTTCGCTAGAGTTAATAACAATAAATACGAACATAATACATAATTAATACATGACATAACTCTGCCAAATCCTCCTGTAGCTACTTTACAGCTTCCTCACAATCACCGTGGTCGGCACGGTGGTTAGCGCTGCTGCCTCACAATGCCAGGGACCCAGGTTCGATTCCCGGCTCGGGTCGTTGTCTGTGTGGAGTTTTCACATTCTCCCCGTGTCTGCGTGGGTTTCCTCCGGGTGCCCCGGTTTCCTCCCACAGTCCAAAGATGCGTGGGTTAGGTGGATTGGCCGTGCTAAATTGCCCTTTAGTGTCAGGTGGACTAGCTAGGGTAAATGCATGGGGTTATGGGGATAGAGACTGGGTGGAGTTGTGGTCAGTGCAGACTTGATGGGCCGAACGGCCTCCTTCTATACTGTAGGATTCTATACATTCCCACCTAACTTTGTATCATCTGCAAAAACTGGAAATATGACCTGGGTCCCCCACATCCAAATCATTGATATATATTGTGAACAGCTGGGGCCCAAGTACTGATCTTTGTGGTACCCCACTAGCCACAGCCTGCCAATGTGACAATGACCCATTTATTCCTACTCTCTGCTTTTTGCCTGTTTACCAATCCACACTCCATGACAGTATGTTGCCTCCGATTCCTCGTGCTTTTATTTTGTCAATTAGCCACCTGTAGGGGCTTTATCAAACATCTTCTGAAAGTGGGGGGGGTAGACTGGGAGTGGGAGGAAGACTGGGAAGGGAGAGTGGGGGAGACTGGAAGGAGGAAGGGGGTTAGAATGGGAGGGGTGGGAGGGCAAAGAGGTGGGGTGGAATTGAGGGGAAGAGGGGATCAGAGTGGGGTGGGTTGGACCAGAGGGAAGGGGTTGGACTGGAGGGGGGTTTGGAGTAGGGAGGGGGAGTGTAGTGGAGGGGGATCAATGGGGAGGTTGGACTGGAGGGGAGGGGATTGGCGGAGGAGGGGTTGGACCGAATGGCTGTTTGAGATGGTATATTTTGGAGTGGGATGTGTCTCTATGGAGGTGGGGGAGCAGATCAGATGGGGGAGTCAGGCTGGGAATATTAGATCAGTTGGGGAGGGTTGGGGTGGGTCCTCTGGGGGGTTGTGTTTGCGCGGTGAGTCCCGTGCAGGACTGGGTCTGGGTGTTAGATAGTTATTCTGGAGTTAGAAGGGAACTGTTTCCTTGTAACACTTTCAGAGTAACCATCAGGGTAAAACTGACAGAACAATCTAAAGTTAGTGAGTTAAATCTCGTAGTCGAATGGTTCACAGCCCAGCGCAATAGCACATCTGGGCAACTGTTGGGTAAACCCTTACATGGGAACGCCCTCGAGGGATTCCCCAGCACACCACTGGGGTACCCCCTAAATGCGACCCTGGGGAAGGACCAAGTTATAGATCATTATATTTTCCCAATCCACTGCAGCCAATTTGTCCCTCATGTCTTCATAATTTCCTTTATTCAACTTGGACACCCAGGCTTCTGATTGGACTTCATCACTTTCAAACATAATATAAAATTCTATCATATTGTGATCAGTCATCCCTAAAGGTCCTTTTAAACAAGATTATTAATTAGCTCCTTTTTATTACATAATACTTGATTTAGAATAACCTTATATTCTTTCTTTATTTTTCCATGGATGTGGGTGTCACTGGCAAGGCCAACATTTGTTGCCCATCTATATTTGTCCTTGAACTCAGTGGCTTGTTAGATTGTTTCAGAGAGCAGTTAGGAGTCAGCGACATTGCTGTGGGTCTGGAGTTACATGTAGGCCAGTCCGATGTGTGAACTAAGTGGGTTTTTACAACAATCAATGATAGTTTGATGGTCATCATTAATGAGACTAACTTTCAATTCCAGAATTATTTAATGATTTCAAATTCCAGCAGCTGCCATTGCAGGATTCGAACCCATACCCCAGTGCATTAGCCTGGGCCTCTGGATTACTGGTCCCGCTATGCCACTATTACAAGGCTGAACTGGCTCTAATATGGATTCTTAAATTATATGTAATGCTCCTCTTAAATCATTGCTGATTTTCATTGATTTGCAATCCTTTCTGGATTGGCTGTGATACAACCAGAACCAATGGCTCCTGCTCTGCCCAAGACTGCAAGAAACAACAAAGGCTTGTGAACGAAGCCCAGTCCATCACACAAACCAGCCTCCCACCCATTGACTCTGTCTACACTTTCTGCTGTCTCGGAAAAGCAGCCAGCATAATCAAGGACCCCACGCACCCATGACATTCTCTCTTCCGTCTTCTTCTGTCGGAAAAATTATACCAAAGTCTGAGGTCACGTATAACCGACTCAAGAACAACTTCTTCCCTGTTGCCATCAGACTTTTGAATGGACCTACCTTATATTAAGTTGATCTTTCTCTACACCCTAGCTATGACTGTAACACTACATTCTGCACCCTCTCCTTTCCTTCTCTATGAATGGTATGTTTTGTCTGCATAGCGCGCAAGAAACAATACTTTTCACTGTATACTAATACATGTGACAAAAAAACAAATCAAATCAAATCAAAACATATGCATTGTCCATCTAGTACTTATGCTTTGAGATTTTTTAACAAGGTTATCAGTTCTCAGATGTCGATCGACATACTGCAAATGACTTTGTAACTTGTTATCCAGTACAGATCCAGTGTCCAACCAGCTCAGCACAGCAACAAGGCAAACCATTGCCATCGTGTTTGACTGAAGAAAATCTCAACCTGAAATTTGGCAATGAGTAGTGTGAAAAAAAGGGTGGCACAGTGGTTAGTGTTGCTGCCTCACAGCGCCAGGGACCCGGGTTCAATTCCCAGCTAGGGGTCACTGTCTGTGTGGAGTTCGCACGTTCTCACCGTGTCTGCGTGAGTTTCCCCCGGGTGCTCCGGTTTCCTCCCACAATCTGAAAGACGTGCTGGTTAGGTGCATTGACCCAAACAGGAGCTGGACTGTGGCGACTTGGGGAATTTCACAGTAACTTCATTGCAGTGTTAATGTAAGCCTTACTTGTGACTAATAAATTAACTTTACTTTAGAAACGTTATTTGATGACACAGTTAAATTAGCAATATACATAAATTTCTAAATTTAGAATTGTGTTAGATTTTGGGATCATTCCTGATCACAGGGCAGTTTTTGTGACTCTTCTTAACAAGACGACATCTGGCTTAGTAACTGCGCTGCAGAAACCATTCTGGACAGTGTATTTCCCAAGACCTCATACTTCACTTTCCCCAGTGACTGAGAAATTGATGCTCATTAACTGGAAGTACTGTCAGTCGAGGAATGTATCTGCAGCTTTGTTTATACAGGTGGTCCGCATTTTGGGTAAAAGGCATAATTGGGGGCATTGCTTGGCGGGACTTTTCCACATGTATATCGGCAAACATGAAAATTCTTCCTGCAGCTTCATTTCTCAAGAGGAATTAAGGTCAAGCCATTCACTGACGCTGTAACAGAGAGTGTGCCATGGTTACTGGCATCAGATGATGAGTGTACAAATAACATACACAGCAGCCACATGTGTTATTTCTGGTCAGATACATGAGCTGTAAAAATATACCATGCTGCTTTGCCAGGGTGAAGATGTATCAATACTTACATTGTAACAAAATCTTTCTCTGCACTAATTCATTCACCAGAATGGTCCAGTTACTGGTCTCATTGCTATGAATGGTTGTGGTATCCTGAAGTACTATTGCAGCCATTAACACACTCTGGGGTTAAATTCATTGTATCAAGCCATTATTTATGTACAGATGGATTTATTCTGCTCTGACGTGTTGCCAGGATCTGATCCTGCCCGTAGCAGGCATCATCGCAGGTGGGATGGAAAATTTGGAGAGGCGGCCAAAAGTCCATTGGCCGGAATCTCATCACCGTTCACACCAACGGGATTTTCCCATCCCACTGCAGTGAACGGAGATTCAACTGGTCGCCAAATTCTCCGACCTCGCTGCAGTGGGAGCGTGGCGTGATCGGCCGGTAAGATTGCGCCCCATTGACTTTGGGCAGGAATCTTAATCCCCACAGCTTTGAAAATGAACACAGCAAGGTGTCAAGAAAGAACCAGCAGCCAATTAATAATAGTCTGGGTGCAAAGATTGAACTCTGAAAACAGATTCTAATGCACTAATATAGACAATTACTTATTGCTTATTCAATTATATACAAAAATGATAAATACTTGTAAATATAGTGCTGCAAGTGGCAAATTGCATTTGGCATGTCCTCTACGACTCTCACCAACTTTTACAGATGCACCATAGAAAGCATTCTTTCTGGAAGTATCACAGCTTTGTATAGACCCTGCTCTGTCCAAGACCGCAAGAAACTACAAAAGGTTGTGAACAAAGCCCAGTCCATCATGTAAACCAGCCTCCCATCCATTGACTCTGTCTACATTTCTTGCTATCTTGGAAAAGCAGCCAGCATAATTAAGGACGCCACGCACCCCGGACATACTCTCTTCCACCTTCTTCGGTCGAGAAAAATGATACAAAAGTCTGAGGTCTTGTACCAACCCACTCAAGAGCAGCTTCTTCCCTGCTGCCATCTGATTTTTGAGTGGACCAACTCCCACTAAGTTGAACTTTCTCTACACCCTAGCTCTGACTGTAACACTACATTCTGCACTCTCTCCTTTCCTTCTCTATGAATGGTATGTTTTGTCTGTACAGCGTGCAAGAAACAATATTTTTAGCTGTATACTAATACATGTGACAATAATAAATCAAATCAAATCAAATCAAATCAATGTTACCACACTTCCCCCTGAGTAAGAAGGTTGTGGGTTCAAGTCCCTTCTATAAACATAGGGACAAAATCAAGGTTGACATTCCAGATACTTTCTGTACGAGGCACTGTAATTTTCTTTAAGTAATTCATGGATGTGGGCCTGGCCAGTATTTATTGCCCATCCCTAATTGCTCTTGAACTGAGTGCATTTCAGAGGGATTTAAGAGTCAACCACATTGTTGTGGGTCTGGAGTCACATGTAGGCCAACCCAGGTAAGGACGGCAGACTTCCTTCCCTAAAGGACATCAGTGAACCAGATGGATCTTGACTACAGTCGACAATGGTTTCCTAGTCAACATTAGACTTTTAATTCCAGATATTTAAAAAATGAATTCAGACTTCACCATCTGCCATGGTGGGATTCCAAAATCCAAATCCCCTGAACATTACTCTGGCTCCATGAATTGTTAGTCCAGCAACAATACCACTAGCTGCTGCCTCAACTTAATGAGACAGCAGGTGAGACATTAAGACGGAATCCCTTCCATTCTCCCAGTTGGATGTAAAAGATCCCACTGCACTATTCCAGGAAGCACAGTGGGGCAATTCTTCCAAATAAATTCTAAGTTTCAAATTTGCGTTAAAAACTGGAGTAAACCATGCTGTTTTTTTCAGTGAGAGTTTAAAAATGAATCTCCCACACTCTGTGCATGGCAGAGTGCCTCAGCGTAAATCCCGTTGAAAATCAGTGGGCATGGCCTATCCCCATGGACGAGGCCGGCAGCATAGCACTGAGAGGGCCACTGCGCATGCGCTGATCTGTCAGTGCCGAGATTGGCACATGCGCAGTGGCTCCTGTCTGCCGGCCTGCCGATTGCTGGCCAGCTCAATTGCTGGCCCCTTCAAACAGGCCCAGGCCCAGGCCCAGCCCTGACTCCTACCCTCCCAGCCCGCCTCGATCTTCCAGCATCCCCCCCCCCCAGTGGCAGTCCTGCCCCCCACCCCCGCAGTGCTGACCCCACGCCCCCGCAATTCCAACCCTTTCCCTGCAACCCCGACCCCCTCAGCAGGCTGCCCCCGCACCCTCCACCCTGATGGCCAGCCCCAATCGCTGGCCTCCCTCCCTCACCCACTGATCCCGACAGCAGACTGGCAGCGGGACCCCCCCCACCCCCACTGATCACTCCCCCAGAGGCCCAGTCACCTTGGCACTGCCCCATGCTCAGTGGGCAGTGCCAAGATACCCCCTGGGCATTGACACTTTGCCCCTTCAGCAGTGCCAGGGGGCCCCCAGGCTGGCACTGCCAAGGTGCCAATTTAAAAGGGGCACCTCCAGTGCCCAAGCCACTGGGCGGCTTCACCCTTCACTCCAGCGGGGTCAGGCCACCAGCTCCCCGCAAGTGGGGAGCTACTATAAACCCCGCTGGAGTGAACCAGTCCTGGCGGAGGGGGAGATGCTAGCGGGACCAGAGATTTCAGTCCCGGGCTCCTAATTGCATGGAGATGATATTTAGCCACATACATTATGCGGATATCCAGCTCTGGGAGACATGCACAGGCCCAGATGCCCAGCGCGGGTCACGCAAATCTGGCGCCGCTTGAATCTCCTGGACTGCTGCACTACAAAAATCAGTGCAGCGGGATGGGAGAATCACCCCCAGTATCTTTCCAGTGCACAAGGAGCCATTCAGCCCATCGAATCAGAGAAGTTTATCCCTCAACCAAATCTCGGTCTTTTGGCTGAGATCAAGCGTCGGATCAAGCCCAAGGTGGAATGCAGTGCCTCATCTTGTCAGCTTGGATCTTGTTTGTCTCTCTTGTGGGGCCCATGAATTGTATTCAATTTGAATTTCGTTTTTGGAACAAACAAAGAGATGGATTTGGGTCTGACCGGCACACTGAGCATTGGCTCTGTAACTTTTAGAATACAAATGAAACCAAAACAGATGATTTGGTCATTTAGTTCATTATTGCTTTTGGGAACTTGCTCTGTATAAATTATGTGTCACCTTCCTTAATTACAACGTTATTTTCATAGAATCCTAGAATCCCTACAGTGCCGACGGAGGCCATTTGGCCCATCGAGTCTGCACCGACCACAATCCCATCCAGCTCCTATCCCTTCAGCCCCACGTATTTACCTAGCTAGTCCCCCCTGACACTAAGGGGCAATTTACCATGGTCAATCAACCTGGCCCGCACATCATTGGACTGTGGGAGGAAACTGGAGCACCCAGAGGAAACCCACACAGACACGGGAAAATGTGTAAACTCCACACAGGCAGTCTCCCAAGTGGGAATCGAAGCTTGGTCCATGGCGCCGTGAGGCAGCTAACCACTGTGCCACCGTGCCGCCACTAATAATTTTGATTATTCTAATTTTTGACTAGATTTATGTTACAACAAAAAGTGTCAATGTATCAGATGCAATAAATTTTACTTTTGTTTCTCTGAAGGCTTCATAAGTTCTGTAATCATTCTACCTTTTATAAGTGTGTAGGAATTTGGCATTTACTCCGCCTGCTCAACTGTGTTTAATAAAAATATTTTGTATAGAATTCCACACATTTGAAAACAGAAGGACAGGAAAGAGCTTTGCATCCAGCAAGCTCACCATTCAGACATGGACCAGCAGCGCATCATTAATTCCCCTCGCTAACAGTGATCCAATCTCCCCCAGGAGAGACAAAAAGCCAGAGAAGAAAAATAAACTGAAGACCAAATTCCTCCCCGTCTCCCAAAGGCAATGGAGCAAATTCCAGGAGATTGCAATAATTCATGTTAATTATCCTGGTGACATCTCACCATCTAATATAACGCAAGATCTCCTCTACGGACATGGGCGGCAGGTTAGCACAGTGGTTAGCACCGCTGCTTCATCACAGCGTCAGGGACCCGGGTTCAATTCCCGGCTTGGGTCGCTGTCACAAAGTCAGCACGTTCTCCCTGTGTCTGCGTGGGTTTCCTCCAGATGCTTTGGTCTCCTCCCACAGTCCAAAAGACGTGCTGGTTAGGTGCATTGGCCACGCTAAATTCTCCCTCAGTGTACCTGAACAGGTGCTGGAGTGTGGTGACTTGGGAATGTTCACAGTAACTCCATTGCAGTGTTATAAGCCCACTTGTGACACTAATGAACAAACTACTTTGCTTAACTATAAGGTGGGAGAATCACAGTCTCCTGTTGGAGGATGAATCATAGAACCATTACAGTGCAGAAGGAGGCCATTCGGCCCACTTGTGTCACTAATAAATAAACTTAAACGACCATACCAGCTTCCTTTCGACAGGTTAGGGTGGACCGAAGCTAAGAACATGTTTTGACAGCCTCTCCCAGAGCTGGCTGGCTCTGCAGAAAGGAATATTTTCTGACTGGTAGCTGAAATATTTTTACCTTTCCAAACTACACAGCCAGGAAGCAAACCGAAAGTTCCGAAGCCACCCGTGCACAAGTCACAATCAAGGGAATCACGGGTTACAGGGAAAGGGCGGGAAAACGGACATGAGGAATGTCGGATCAGCAGTGATCCTATAGGATGGTGGAGCAGGCTCGAGTGGCTGAATGGCCTACTCCTGTTCCTATTTCTTATGGTCTTTAAGTTACCTCACATGCCAGAACGTGGCGACCTCTTGCGAGCTGTGCCCAGCATCCTCTCTAATTCTATCTTTTACTCTTAGCCTATGCTTTTAAAACTCTACCCTAACTCTTTTAAACTCTCTAACACTGCATTCTGCAGCCTCTCCTTTAATTCTCTATGAACGGTATGCTTTGTCTGTATTGCGCGCAAGAAACAATACTTTTCACTGTATGTTAATACATGTGACAATAAATCAAATCAAATCATCAAGAAAAGATAGAGGTTATGTCGCTTTTCTCTGTGTTCAGGTTTAAAACACTACCTCAGAGGCTCACAGAAATACTCTCCATTCTGTTTGCTCTTTAGAAAAGATTTTAATGATTATTTGCTGATATCGCAGACATTTTGCTCATGTTACCAATCGCACACAGATGTGAAGTTCGAGTGATTGCATATCGGCACCATGAGCACAATCAACTTTATTGTAGTCAGCCCGAGCCTGGTGAAGGCAACAAACAACGAGCGGCTCGGTGGCACAGTGGTTAGCACTGCTGCCTCACTGCACCAGGGACCCGGGTTCGATTCCAGCCTTGGGTCACTGTCTGTGTGGAGTCTGCACGTTCTCCCCATGTCCGCGTGGGTTTCCTCCGGGTGCTCCGGTTTCCTTCTACACTCCAAAGATGTGTGGGATAGGTTGATTGGCTGATGCACCATCAATCGAGCAAAGACTAGTTTGTATGCAAGAACAAATAGGCTTTTATTAGCAAAAGACTTGGAGCACACCCATGCCGATGAACTGGTCCAGACTGAGGCAGGGGGGTGGGGAGCAGTCGCCTTTACACCTGGACTGGGGGGGGAGGAGTCTCGGGTAGGGCCGGCAGGGATATGTCCAGGCATGTCACATATACAGGTAATAAGCTAACAGTGGTTTACCACATTGGCCATTCTTAATTCGACCCTTAGTGTCAGGCGATTATAAGGTGTTACGGGAATGGGGCCTGGATGGGATTGTGGTCGGTGCAGACTTGATGGGCCGAATGGCCTCCTTCTGCACTGTAGGGATTCTATGAACAACTCAATCAGAATCACCTGTTGTTGCAGTTCCATCTGCCTTCTAATGACTTGCTTCCAAAGCTACATTTAAATCCAGTTTCTGATCGCTCGCTGTGTGCGTGGGATTTTCCAGCCCCCACACACTGGCGGGCACTGTAGCGGACAGAACGGGAAAATTTGGGAAGCTGTTGAGAGTCAACAGCTATCCAGATTTTCCAATCCCACCCGCGACGATGCCTGCTAGTGTGCTGGGATTGTAAAGTCCCACTCTGTGGGCAGAACCTTCCGATAATCTTGTTGCAGTGAGCAAACCAGTGTGTATCTCTCCAATTGCACAGCTGAGTTTTCTCTCCAGATTTTCAGACACTCAGTGCACAGAGAATCTGGAGGCGTGCTTTCTGCCATCACTCTGAGGAGCCTGAGAGAGCTGGCAAATCCTGCCCCACAGAGATTGGGGCACCATCACTAAAGGGTGCCCCAATCTGTGTCTGGAATAAATTCTCCACCCCCCCACCCCCATGGACATGGGAACACCCACATAAGCTTCAGCGCGAACCCCTCCATCCACCCCCCACAAGCATTTAGACACCCCTCCCACCACAGGCACTGGCCCCCCACTCCTCTCCCACAGTGGCATTGGGGTGAACACATCCCTCCCAAGCATCTGAGCACCCCTTTCTTTTCCCCCTACCCCTCCCAGTGGGGCTTCACAGGACCGGTGCCAGAATGCCACTGCCATGTTGGCATTGCCAGGTTGACAGTGCCAAGTTGGCATTGCCAGGTTGACAGTGCGAGGTTGGCATTGCCAGGGTCCAGGGGGCAATGCCAGGACCTCTCGCCTGCTTCATGGTTTTAAAAATCTGTTGTGAACCTTGCCGACATGATGTCACATCGGCAAGGTAGGAGTGAGGGGGGGAACATATTGCGGGGAAGCTTTATAAAGTTATTTAAATTTATTAACATTTATTGAAATGAAGGGGCAGGTACGTCATTGTGTCACCGGAGAGGGGCGTGGAAAATTGGAAAATGAGATCTCGCCGGGAGATTCATGTTTTCAAACCCTGGTGAGATTTTGGGTCCACGTTGCCATTTTCACTGACAGTTAACGTGGGGTCCAAATCGCCCCCATGTCTTTGAAGCAAAATGCTTAAGAAGGTGTCAAAGGATTGCAGAGGAGATTTACCAGAAAGATACCTGGAGTGTTAGGATGTGCCTCAGTGTTATCATTCTTGCCTCTGAGTCAATGTTGTGGGTTAAATTCCTAAGGCATAATCTCGGCTAACACCCCCAATATGTTACTCAGAATTCTGATTGTGTTTCAGATGGGACATTACGATGGAATATCTGGCTGTTTTCTTGGGTGGATATAAAGGATCCCACGGCACCATGCCAAGAATAGGGAAGTTCTCTCATGGTCTTGGCCAATATCTATCCCTCGACCAACGTTTAAGACAGATGATTTGGCCATTGGTGATTAAGTCAGGAGTGGGGATGTTCGCTGGTGATTGTGCAATGTTACTATTCGTGACTCCTTAGATACTGAAGCAGTCCATGTTCAAATCCAACAAGATCTGGACAATATCCAGGCTTGGGCTGACAAGTGGCAAGTAACATTCATGCCATACAAATGCCAGGCAATGATCATCACCAATAAGAGACACTCTAACCACCACCCCTTGACATTCAATGGTGTTACCATCACTGAATCCCCCACTGTCAACAGCTTTTGGGTTACCAATGACCAGAAACTCGACTGGACTCGCCACATAAACACAGTGGCTACAAGAGCAGGTAAGAGGCTAGGAATCCTGCAGTGAGAAACTCACCTCCTGACTCCCCAAAGCCTGTCCACCATCTACAAGGCACAAGTCAGGAGTGAGATGGAATACTCCCCACTTGCCTGGATGGGTGCAGCTCCAACAACACTCAAGAAGCTTGACATCATCCAGGGCAAAGCAGCTAACTTGATTGGCACCACATCCACAAAAATCCACTCCCTCCACCACCGACGCTCAGTAGCAGCAGTGTGTCCTATCTACAAGATGCACTGCAGCAATTCACCAAAGATCCTTAGTTAGCACCTTCCAAACCAATGACTACATCCATTTAGAAGGACAAGGGCAGCAGATACATGGGAACACCACCACCTGCAAATTCCCCTCCAAGCCACTCACCATCCTGACTTGGAAATATATCGCCGTTCCTTCGCAGTCGCTGGGTCAGAATCCCAGAATTCCCTCCCTAACGGCATTGTGGGTCAACCCACAGCACATGGACTGCAGTGATTCAAGAAGGCAGCTCACCACCACCTTCTCAAGGGCAACTAGGGATGGGCAATAAATGCTGGCCAGCCAGCGATGCCCATGTCCCACGAATGAATAGAAAAAAATAAGTTCATTGTTGTTTTTAGGACCTTGTTTTGTGTAAGTTGATGCTCGCTCTGTCTTCAGAGATAAGTGAAGCAGGGCCTTAGAGAAAGGCCTGTTATGAGGTGATTTAAGAGAGGTTTTCAAAACGGTGAGGGATTTTAATAAAGCAGATAGGGAGAGATTGTTTCCACTGTCCAGGGGGTTAGTCATCAGAGAACACAGATATAAAATAATTGACAAAACAGAGCAGGAGGGGAGAGGAGCCAGCGATTTTCTCTCTCAGAAACCTGTTACGATTGGGAATGTGCTGTCCTTAAAGGGAGCTCAATGCAGATTTAATGAACGTGTCTGTAATGATGCACATTCGTCGACTTCTTCAGGCACACAAAGGGTATTTATTAATAAGGAAAGGCTGTACAGAGGCTAGCAGTGTCATGGCTACCCTGGAGCATCGGCTTCCCCCAGTCCCTACATATCACATAAGTGCCTTCTGCAAGTCTTCTGTCTAAGAGAGGACTCCACCCCGCAGAGTGATTACCCACTCTCAGTCCCATTAGGCCCCCCAAGGCCAGGTGACCCTCTTCTGCTGTGTTGCCCTTAAAGGGACAAGCACCCCAACTTTCAAAAGGGAATTGAATAAATAACTGAATAGGATATATTTGCAGAGTAATGGACAACAGCAGTGGGAGTGGGACTAATTAGATATCTCTCTCTCTCTAAGAGCAGGCACTGGCATTCATGGGATGTGGGTGTCACTAGCTGGGTCAGCATTTGTTGCCCATCCATAATTGGCATTGAACTGAATTGCTTGCCATTTCAGAGGGCATTTTAAGATTCAACCACAATGCTGTGGGTCACACATTGACCATACTGGATAAGAATGGCATATTTCCTCCACTAAAGGACATTAGATGGGTTTTTATGACAATGGTCATCATTAGACTTTTAACTCTGGATTAAATTCAAATTTCACTATCCGCTGTGGTGGGATTCGAACCCAGGGCATTCATAGAATCTATAGAATCCCTACAATACAGGAGAAGGCCATTTAGCCCATCGAGTCTGTACCGACCACATCCCACCCAGCCACTATCACCGTAACCCTGCTAATCTCCCTGACACTAGGGTCAATTGAGCATGACCAATCAACCTAACCCGCACATTATCCTGGGTTTCTGAATTACTTGTACAGTGACAATACCACAACGACACGAATGGCCTCCTCCTTTCGCGGAATGGTTCCACGGTGCAGATTACCATTTATCCAAAGCTGTGTTCGTGTTTATACTTCTACTCATTTATAGATTGCAGATCAAATATTGAGAACTATCTCCACTGATGATCCACTTCCAATGACAAAAACACACCAAATTAAAAGTGGTCTTACATCAAGTAACAAAAGAACCACTTACTTTAATACAAGATTTTGGGGCCACGTTGAATAAAATAGTCCACAGCTGGATTGAATGCCTGCGGTTGTTCACTGGCCTGGAAAACAAATCACAAGGGTTCATTCAGCAGGAACCTCGAGTTTAAAAAAAAAATCATTCTTAACAGTTGAAAAGTGATTGATCCAGGAATGCAACACTGCAGTATATTTTAATATCAATAAGCTCAGTCCCCATGGTCAAATTGTGGGATTGTAAGAAACACAAGAGAATTAGAATGAAATAATTGATAGTAATTCCAAACTTTTAAGCGTATAGCATTTTCCAATCATATTTATGGCCGGAAGTTTACCAGCACACCCGCCCCGATTCCAGGGCATGTGAGGGTTGGAGAACGGCATTCTCCGTTGGACTCGGGCGGGACCGCATGAACCTCGGGCGGATGTGCCGGTAAAATTCCGCCCTATACAGCACAGAAACAGGCCCTTCGGCCCAGCTGGTCCATGTCTAATGGTGCCCTCCCAGCTAGTCCCGATTGCCCGCGTTTGGCCCATATCCCTCTAATCCTTTCCCATCCACGTACGTATCCAAATGCTTTATAAATGTTGCGATTGAACTTGCCTCAACCACTTTCTCTGGCAGCTCATTTCATATACACAGCACCCCCTGCATGAAGAGGTTGTCCCTCAGGTCCCTTTTAAATCTTTCCCCTCTCACCTTAAACCCATGCCCTCTAGTTTTCAATTCCTTTACCCTGGGCGGAATTCTATGGCCTCGCTCATCCCGAAACCGTAAAATCCCGCCCAAGGTCAACGGACCTTTCCATGTTCCGCCTCTCGCCCGCTCCAATTCCCGTGGCAGGCGGGACGGTAAAACTCCAGCCAATGTGTGTTGTTGTGCAGAAACTTAATAGAAATATAATCATTCCTGTTTTGCCATCTACCCCACATGTCCTCAAGAAGGCGACTCGCCACCACTTTCTCAAGGGCAATTTAGAGATGGACAATAAATGAAGGCCGTAACCAGCAGTGCCCACACCCCTTGAATGAAAAATAAAATTACTTCTCCCATGGATTGATTCCTCATGGAGGGGAAAATGTCCACTTCGTTACATTTTGTTGGCCTGGTATTAATGACAGCTCATTAGCCACAGGGGTAGCAGGTTTTCTAACTGGATGATTACTGGGGAAGAAAGAGACAGAATGTTTGGAGAGAGTCTCCCAACTCCAGGCTATCTCTCATCTCATAGTTGGCAACACTGTTCAGAGCAAGTTTCATGCTAATCAAAATTAATCAGATGAGAATTTAGAAAGTTTTCGAGATTATGATATTTTAAAGACATGAAAATGGGCTGGGTAGACATTAATTGATTTGTTCTGTGATTAGTAGATACCAGAGAAGGGAAATAATGGAAACTGTCTGACTCGAAGACTCTTTTACATATTTTCCAGACTACACTTACCAATATTCTGAATGTTGTTATTTAAAATATCCCTGCTGCAGGATATTATCCAATAATTTAATTGTAACTACTGTCCAAGATAGTCACGAATTAATCCAATAAGGAGACCAGAGTCAAACCTCTTTACCCAAAGAGTGATTGGAATGTGGAACTCGCCGCTCTGTGGAGTGGTTGAGGTGAATGTCATGGATACGTTCAAGGAAGATGAGGGGGAAAGGGAATTAAAGGTGGTGCTGACGTGGATGAGAAAATGCGGGAGGAGGTCTATGCGGAGCATTCGCACTGGCAAGGCCCTGTTGAGCTGAAAGGCTATTTCTAAATTGGATGTAACCTTTTTCTAACCAGTCCAGAATGGGTCAGTCGATAAATCAATGGCAGATTGTAGATTTCAAGCACTGTTCAACATTGAAACTCTGCATTCCCATCACTCGTTGGAGATGCAGACAGTTAGCCGCTTAAACTATTGTTGAAATTTACCTGTGCAGCCAAACTGGCACACAAGTGCATCAGGCTTTGTTTCATAAATATAACAAAATCTATATTTAGAGGTTACCATTGGGATCTAATCAAGCTGCCTGAGAATAAATTCTAAAAATGTGTGTCTGGAGCTGAGCTACAATTTGTGCACTGCTCTTGACCATGTTGGAGAGTGAACGCCATTACAGAATCCCTACATTGTAGAAGGAGGCCATTCGGCCCATCAAGTCTGCACTGACCACAGTCCCACCCTGGCCCTATTCCCATAGCCCCGCATATTTACCCTGCTAGACCCCCTGACACTAAGGGGCAATTTAGCATGGCCAATCCACCTTCCGCACATCTTTGCACCGTGGGAGGAAACCGGAGCACCCGGAGGAAACCCACGCAGACACGGGGAGAATGTGCAAACTCCACGCAGACAGTGACCCGAGGCGAGAATTGAACCCCGGTCCCTGATGCTGTGAGGCAGCAGTGCCACCATGCCGCCCCTATTCAACACTTGAACACTATTCAAGTGTTCATTTTATTCATCGTTGGGTCCATAATTGGCAAATACTCGTTTGCAAAGTAATGAGCAATTTCTCCTGTTTCAGTTGGAGATTGTCCGTGCCAATGGCCTTGTTTATTACATCACTCGGCTGCAGATTATAATCAATCTGGTTGGAAACAGCTTCACATTCAGGAAGCAGAGAGCAAAAACAGCTGATTTTCATTTTTAATTACAGGTTACAAATACGTTGTTATTTTAATTGAGGGAAAAGAGCTATTGGGGGAAATTTTGCACAGATACCTTGGGTGCTGAAGAGCCTTCAATCTGGTGAAGCTGGAATCTTGAGCTGAAAGCACGTTCGCCCATCTTGAGTGCAAAATGCTATCTTGGTAAAGGACTGCGGTATGCACCAGGAATGGCAGCCCGGAGGATGATTAAGACTGATTGACAATTAATTAAGAGGCTGCATGGCATTTTGGTGGCTAGCATTTTAATTAACAACCACTCCAAAGTGTGGGAGGAAACCAGAGCCTTGGAGGAAACCCACGCAGACACGGGGAGAACGTGCAGACTCCGCACAGACAGTGACCCCAAGCAGGGAATCGAACCCAGGTCACTGGCACTATGAGGGAGCAGTTATAACCATTGTGCCACCGTCCCACCCTATAAAATAACCCCCCATTATCTGTTACCAGCAGAAGGAGAATGGCAGATAACCATATTTTGACCTGGTAACTTCAGCCCATGCATCAAACCCGGTCTTGTGAATAAAAAACCACTACAGTGCCAGTTGGATTTATTTCATCGAGGCCTTCAGAGAATGCTAAATGTTAGGATCCGTCCAATATTTAAACACTTCTCCTCTGCAACAGTACCCTTTCTTAATGTGCATCTCTACATATCCAGCGAAGGGTGCAATGGAGAACAACTTCAGTTTCTGTCTGGCTCAATAGCTGTTGATTTTTGTCTTGTTTGTGTAGTCTAACCATAAACCCATTTTTCTGAAGAAGGTGCAAATACAGGCAGATGTGAATTATTAACAAGGGACACTGGTGCGTGGTGAATGGATAAAGAATCACTCTGTAATGGTCTGCCTGATGAATACTCTCGTGGCTTCATTAGGATTTGCTCCGAGGATTTATTTTTACCTTTTTGAACATTAAGGAAAAGCAAAATTCACTTTAATATTTACTTTTCAGGGTTCAGCTGCCTCTTGTAATGAAGGGCCAATCCATCAACCCTGCATGCCTCACATATTGTTTCTCTTTCCCTTTCTGTATTATTGAATCATTTTAACAATTAATAAGGCACGCTATCGTTTGGATTAAAGCCTAATCATTGCGGAATAGAACACCTTTGATAGTAGTGGGTTCAGAATTCATAAAGGAAGCGGCAAGATGCCGAGTATAAATAATTTGTATTTATCGAAGCTGTTAACATTATTCAAACTTACTGAATTGACAATTAAGTCCAGCAGTCAGGAATGTTGAACAAAATGTTACGCACAAATCCAAATGCTTTAAACTATTGTTTTGCTCGGCAGTTTAAAACACTAACAATAATCTGGAGACATTGGTGCCCCTGACAAAATCTGTTTTCTTTATCCAGATCCCAAACTGCTCTTCAGAAGACACTATCAAATTTTCGTCATGGATTTCAGCCTACTCCGTGATGGCAATGCTTAGATAGGGAGTTCTCGGCATTTGATCCAACTACGAGTTTATAGTTTTTGTTCATTTATTAGTGTCACAAGTAGGCTTACATTAACACTGCAATGAAGCTACTGTGAAAACCCCCTCGTCGCCACGCTCCGGCGCCTGTTTGGGTAACACTGAGGAAGAATTTAGCATGGCCAGCACGTCTTTCGGACTGTGGGAGGAAACCGGAGCACCCGGAGGAAACCCACGCAGACACGGGGAGAAGGTGCAGAGTCCGCACAGACAGGGACCCAATCCAGGAATTGAAGCCAGGTCCCTGGTGCTGTGAGGCAGCAATGCTAACCACTGTGTCACCGTGCCCTTTTCTGCACTATGACTCTTTATTTTACCTTAATTCTGTGTGTATGTCTCAGTACTTATTCTGTTAGCAGCACAACGATTTAAAATGCAATTTACATTCCTTCTTTTTAATTCCAGTGCCCGTTCGGGTGCACTGAGAGAGAATTTAGCATGGTCAATGCACCTAACCAGCACGTCTTTCAGACTGTGGAAGGAAACCAGAGCACCCGGAGGAAACCTACGCAGGAAATCCCCCTGACACTAGGGTCAATTTAACATGGCCAATCAGCCTAACTGCACATTTTTGGACTGTGGGAGGAAACTGGAGCACCCGGAGGAAATCCGTGCAGATATGGGGTGGACGTGCAGACTCCACACAGACAATGACTCAATCTGGGAATTGAACCTGGGTCCCTGGCGCTGTCAGGCAGCAGTCTAACCACGGTGCCACCGTGCCACCCATGATGAAGGAATGCTAAGATATGTCCTCATCGGGACAGTGTATGACTTGGACGGGCATTGGAGGCAATCGTCTTCCCAAGTCCTTGTTGTATTTTAACTTTAGGGGAGAGGTTTGGGATTGCTGTGAGAAGCCATGGCGTTTTGCTATGGCTCATCCTGTGAGTACAGTACTCATTGAGCAGGGCTGATTCAATGCTGTGGAGTAACTTTGCAGACACAAGTCACCCTCTGATATCCCACTCAAGTAACCAATATCCACATATGACATTGGACAGTGGAGATATTTGACTGTGGGGATACTGTAGACCATGGTCCTCACTTGGCATTGATATGAGCACAATGGCACAGTGGTTAGCACTGCTGCCTCACAGCGCCAGGGACCCGGATTCAATTCCGGCCTTGGGTCACTGTCTGTGTGGAATTTGCATGTTCTCCCAGCATCTGTGTGAGTTTCCTCTGGGTGCTCCGGTTTCCTCCCCCAGTCCAAAGATGGGTTAGGTGGATTGGTCATGCTAAATTGCCCGTCAGTATCCCAAGATTTGTAGGTTAGGGTGATTAGTTGGGTAAATATGTGGGGTTACAGGGATAGGGTGGGTTCAATGGGTCTGGATATAGATGATCTTTCAGAGAGATGATGTAGACTCAATGGGCCGAATGGCCGCCTTCTGCACTGTAGGGATTCTACGATTCTATGAATTCCACCTTGGGGCACTAGGTAGTACTTACAAATAGTTGCCATGCCCAACGCCACTCCTCCACCTCAGCCGGCCCTCCCCCCTGACATCCCATATGGACACTGTCCCAATTGCCGCATCTCTACTGGTCATGGTAAACTTTCAGGCCTGGGTTACTTCAAACCATGCCTAATTATTTCTCTTTGCTTCCTGTTGGCTGTTTGAAGAGGACGAAGGATACATTGCAATACCTTGTGAGACAGTTTGTCAAGATTTCACCATCACCCCACCAGGCTGGGGGTGGGGGCCCTCAGTGGACAATTACTTGTGAACGTACAAAGAGACACTCGTTGACACTGGTGTGGTTGTAGAGTTAGGAGCTGTACATTTGTAATGTCTCATTTTCTGAATAAATGTAGAGCTGACTTCTGGTCTATCCTGGATCACTGGAGACATGGCGTACATCTGAAGATGAGAGTTGGGACCTTGTGGAAATCCTGATGCACAGACCTACAGGGGAGGTTTAAATTTCCAATGAACAATTCCCCTGCTCCCGGGATCCGCCGTAAGTGTCTCGGACCCTGAGTTAGAGTTGGAGACTTTGGACAGTTACCCAGGAAATGTTAGACAGAGGACGGAATTCTCTGGTATCGCACGCCAGCGAGAAAGGGGAACTTGGCGCTCAGCGGAGAATCCCAGCCATGAGCGAGATCGGAGAATCGGGCCCAGGATAAATCTTATTCCAATACCTGGGTAACTACAAAATCAGCTCCTTCATCACCCCCCGCTACCCAACTATCTTTTGACTCCCAAAAACCCCTACAGACCCCCTGCCGTACCCCCACCCAACTACACCTTTCTGACCCATTTTGACTACCCTCCAGCCAACTGCCAAGCTGACTACCCCACTAGTCCAGCCTGTCCACGCGCCCAATCTCACCCATCTGCCCACTTCACCCATCTAACCACCTCACCTGCCTACTCATTCATTCACTCAATCAAAGACTGGGGGTGGAAATTTCCTGCCCCACCCGCCACAGGAATTGCAGCGGGCGGGACAGAACCACACAAAGGTCCGTTGACCTCGGGCAAGGTTTTCCGGTCTTGGGGCGAGTGCGACTGGAAAATCCCACCTTGGATCTTACCATATAGCAGCTAGTGCTATAAAAAGGGGTTGTGTCCTGTTTTACCGCGACTCTACTCTGCTCCGAAAGAGTTCGCCGAGGGACATTATGCTGTGCAAGCCGGGAATGGAAGATCCTGGAAAAAAATGGGCAGCAGCATTGCGTCGGGGGAAATTGCAGCGACAATTGGGCCATCATTGCTGTTGCTCAGGCCATTGTTCATGAATATTATTGTTTGTTACGTTTTATTTAAAGAATGAGAAAACGACATCTGTCAATTGTGGCCATGTGTATATAGATGGGGAGCACTCACTGGTAATTACATGTGCATATATAAAAAGACTCACTGTTGGTGGGTTGTACAGTTAGGAGCTATGTATTTATAAGGTCTCACTTGGCGAATAAATCTAAACCAAGTAAAGACTGAATTCTAACCTCCGCCTTCATGTGATTGCAGTGCTTCAAGACCATCAAGTCTGACTACCATCTTCTTAATGGTCATTAGATATGAACAATAAACGCTGGCCTTGCCAGTGACGCTGATGTCTCATGAATGAATAAGAGGAATGTCATGTAGGATGTAAAATTCCACCCGTGTCAATTTCTTGATGAGTGGGTTAGATTAAAATTCTCTCCCACAATGTCTGCACGGAATAAGTAAGCTCTGACCGTGGTCACTCTTGTGTGTGTGTGTGTGTGCATATGTGCTTGTGTGTGTGTGTGCATACGTGCTTGTGTGTGTGTATATGTGCTTGTGTGTGTGTGTGCATACGTGCTTGTGTGTGTGTATATGTGCTTGTGTGTGTGTGTGCATACGTGCTTGTGTGGTGTACATACGTGCTTGTGTGTGTATACGTGCATGTGCACTGTGATGGAACATGTTCTGTTAGCTCCTGCAGCCCAACTGGTGGTGGAAGTCGTGATTTGCACTCCTCTGAACCCCACCAGCAAGGCTGAAGGTGGGGGTTCTGATCCCCATATATATTCCGTCTAGACATACGCCATGGAGCAGAAACTCCAGCGACCCTTTGGTTCACTTATTGTCACTCAAGACAGGGGGGGCCAAGAAGGACTCTTACTTTTATCCCGTACAGCTTTATAAGACCCTTGTCAGACCCCACTTGGACTACTTGGGGCAGCACGGTAGCACAGTGGTTAGCACTGCTGCTTCACAGCTCCAGGGTCCTGGGTTCGATTCCCGGCTCGGGTCACTGTCTGTGTGGAGTTTGCACATTCTCCTCATGTCTGCGTGGGTTTCCTCCGGGTGCTCCGGTTTCCTCCCACAGTCCAAAGATGTGCGGGTTAGGTTGATTGGCCAGGTTAAAAATTGCCCCTTAGAGTCCTGGGATGCGTAGATTAGAGGGATTAGTGGGTAAATATGTGGGGGTAGGGCCTGGGTGGGACTGTGGTCGGTGCAGACTCGATGGGCCGAATGGCCTCCTTCTGCACTGTAGGGTTTCTATGATTCTATGATTCTACTGTGCTCAGTTCTGGTCGCCTCATTACAGGAGGGATGTGGAAATGATTGAAAGGGTGCAGAGAAGATTTACAAGGATGTTGCCTGGATTGGTTGGCATGCCTTATGAGGATAGGCTGAGGGAGCTCGGTCTTTTCTCCTTGGAGAGACGAAGGATGAGAGGTGACCTGATAGAGGTGTACAAGATGTTGAGAGGTATAGATCAGGTGGATTCTCGGAGGCTTTTTCCCAGGGCTGAAATGGCTGCTACGAGAGAACACAGGTTTAAGGTGCTGGGGAGTAGGTACAGAGGAGATGTCAGGGGTAAGTTTTTCACTCAGAGGGTGGTGGGTGAGTGGAATCGGCTGCCGTCAGTGGTGGTGGAGGCAAACTCAATAGGGTCTTTTAAGAGACTTCTGGATGAGTACATGGGACTTAATAGGATTGAGGGTTATAGGTAAGCCTATATATAAGCCTAGGTAGGTAGGGACATGACCGGTGGAACTTGTGGGCTGAAGGGCCTGTTCGTGCTGTATTTTTTCTATGTTCTACATTATTACAGTCCATTTTTCACTGGTTCCACTCAATAAGAAAAACATAGTTTAATCCATTGGAATAAATTTGATTTTTGATGATCCCTGAATCAGCAATTCCTGTGCAAAGACTTTGTTTATTGAAGAACTGGCACTTAAAAAGGAAACTATTGGTCACTATTGAGAGCCGACAGGGGAGAAAAGCAGAGAAACAATTAGAAGTAAAGAATTAGAGCAACTCTGTCTGGTTCGAAGATTCCTGGGGAGGCGATGGCCTATTGGCATTATCACTAGGCTCTTAATGCAGAAACTCAACTAATGTCTTGGGAACCTGTGTTCAAATCCTGCCACGGCAGATGGTGGAATTTAAATTCAATAAAAAATATTTGGAATTAAGAATCTACTGATGACCATGCATTGTTGATTGTTGGATAAACCTGGTTCACTCATGTCCTTTCGGGAAGGAAATCTACCCGTCCTTACCTGGTCTGGCCTACATGTGACTCCAGAACCACACCAATGTGATTGACTCTCATCTGCTCTCCAAGGGCAACGAGGGATGGGTAATAAATGCTGATGTGGAGTCACCTGAAGAAGGGGCTTGGAGCTCCGAAAGCTTTTGTGGATTTTGCTACCAAATAAACCTGTTGGACTTTAACCTGGTGTTGTTAAACTTCTTACTAATAAATGCTGGCCCAGCCAGTGATGCCCATGTCCCATGACTGAATAAATAAATGTGAAAAGAGGAGAAAAAGGCAATGACAACATGACTGTTGTCCACCACCACCCTCCCCCTCCACCTCGTCCCCCTCCACCTCGCCCCCCGCCCCCCCCCTCCCACCCCCCCCCCCCTCGAAATTGGGGCGGGCGAGGCTCGCAGAACGGCATTCATAGAAATCATAGAAACCCTACAGTGCAGAAAGAGGCCATTCGGCCCATCGGGTCTGCACCGACCACAATCCCACCCAGGCCCTACTCCCATATCCCTTTACATTTATACGCTAATCCCTCTAACCTATGCATCTCAGGACACTAAGGGGCAATTTTAGCATGGCCAATCAACCTAACCCGCACATCTTTGGACTGTGGGAGGAAACCGGTGCACCCGGAGGAAACCCATGCAGACACGAGGAGAATGTGCAAACTCCACACAGACAGTGACCAAAGCCGGGAATCGAACCCAGGTCCCTGGAGCTGTGAAGCAGCAGTGCTAACCACTGTGCTACCGTGCCGCCATTCTTCATTGGCCTCGATCTTACGAGCCTCGGGTAGTCCTGCCGGTAAAATCAGGGCCTGTGTGCGTGTCAATTTGGATAAAATTTAAATGTGTAAATATGGAACTTAAAGACAATGAGACAAGCAGCAAGTTAATGGCAGACTCGACACGTACAAATACGAGTAGAGTTAGAGGAATGGGGTTTGTTACGACCTGTGAGTTCATGAGCCTGCCTGGACTTCAGCACGTTGCCTGTGTGTAGTTTTGCAAATCTTACCAGGCACAGACAGACAGTTTAATTTGGTCAGGAACATTTCCATAATCAGCTGCAGCTTCTCGGTTACATGATGTGAAACATAAACTTTTCCATTATGCTCGTGCATTGAAAGAAAAAAAAAATGGACACTTTGAAGTGATTTTCATTGGTAGAAGTGAACCCACCTGTGAATAACTACCAGTTATGTTCATGACTTGCCATGTTTTTTCTATATTACATAGCTACAGGCCAAGTTGAGTTTCAAGACATAAATAATTGATTCTTCATGAAAATCAACTGTTCTTGTTACAAGGCCAGCCTATTACATTTATAATGCAGCCTGCAGTGCTTCACCCCTAACCTTTGACTATCCATGCTCAACACTCATTACAGTGCAGGGGACGTACAATGTCTTTACTTAACTATTACAGAACCATACGATTTTGCCACACATAAGGGAACCATCTGGCCCATGCACTTGGCCGCTCTGAAAGAGATAGTCATTCAATCCCATTCCCCACCACTGCCCTCACCCCCTGCATGTTCACCATTACCCTGAGAAAATGTTTCCTCAAATAGTCATAGAATCATACAGTGCAGAATGGGCCCCTTTGGCCCATTGAGTCTGCACCAGCACACGAGAAACACCTGAACTCTCACCTAATCCCATCTGCCAGCACTTGGCCCACAGCCCTGAATGTTATGATGTGCCAAGTGCTCATCCAGATACTTTTTAAAGGATGTGAGGCAACCCGCCTCCACCACCCTCTCAGGCAGCGCATTCCAGACCATCACCACCCTCTGGGTAATAACTTTTTTCATCACATCCCCCTAAATCTCCTGCCCCTCATCTTGAACCTCTGTCCCCTCATGACTGACCCTTCAACTAAAGGGAACAGCTGCTCCTTATCCACTCTGTCCATGCCCCTCATAATCTTGAACACCTCAATCAAGTCGCCCCTCATTCTTCTCCGCTCCAGAGAAAACAACCCAAGCCTATCCAACCTCTCTTCAAAACTTAAATATTCCATCCCAGGCAACATCCTGGTGAATCTCCTCTGCATCCCTTCCAGTGCAATCACAGCCTTCCTATAATATAGCGACATTATTAATCCATTTTCACTTTGAAAGTACGGTGAGATCTGCTTCAACTTTTTTGATAGAATAATATATAGAATCCTACAGTGCAGAAAGAGGCCATTCGGCCTATCGAGTCTGCACCGACCACAATCCCACCCAGGGCTCCTATCTCCACAACCCCATGCATTTACCCTAACCAGTTCCCCTGACACAAAGGGGCGATTTAGCATGGCCAATCTACCTAACCCGCACATCTTTGGACTGTGGGAGGAAACTGGAGCACCTGGAGGAAACCCACGCAGACACAGGGAAATGTGTAGACTCCACACAGACAGTAACCCAAGCCGGGAATTGAACCCGGGTCCCTGGCTCTGTGAGACAGCAGTGCTAACCACTACGCCACCGTGCCGTCCTATGTTCCAGCAAATTGCTATGTAAGTATTCTTCTAAACTCTCCCTTCACTATTTGTATCCTGACATTAAACTTATTTTAAACTTTTGAACTCAGTAACTAAATTCCATATTTATCTCATTTTTTGAGTACCTCCTCAGATCTTTTCTTAACCTTCAATCTCATGATGATTCACAGTTTCTGCAATTTCCCATTCCATATCTGAAACCATAATAATTGGTTTGCTAATTACACAAAATATTTCCAAGGGATGTGAGCGTCACTGGCTAGGCCAGCATTTATTACCCATCACTAATTGCCTTGAGAAGGTGGTGGTGAGCTGTCTTCTTGAACCGCTGCAGTCCATGTGGTGTAGGTACACCCACAATGCTGTGAGTGAGAGAGCTCCAGGGTTTAATCCAGCGACAGTGAAGGAATAACCAATATACTTTCAAGTGAGATTGGTGAGTGACTTGGAGAGGAACGTCTAGGTGGTGTTCTCATGTATCTGCTGCCTTTGTCCTTCTAGATGGCAGTAGTCGAGGATTGGAAGATGCTGTCTAATGAGCCTTGTTGAGTTCCTGCAGTGCATCTTATAGATGATACACACAGCACAAATTGCTATTGCTGTCTCAATTTCAAATCGCATCCAAATACCACTCCATAATTCTCCAAGGATTAAATTTCTGTCAAAAAATGTTCCATACAAACCACACACAGTGTTTATTAGTCATAAACTGATGGTTTTACGGAGGACTGATGATGAGCAACTGTAATCAGCATGAATAGGGCTGGAATGCAACAAAACTCAATCCAGCAACAATTTCCCATTTTACTACAAAAATATTGAGGTAAAATTCAACTCTGAGACACGCAAAGGACCAATGGATCTGCTGGTGTTATAACCCTAACTCAAGAGTCTTTCCATCACTGCGACCCAATCCTGCCTATTTTACTTCCACAATGTTGACTATTACACCCCATGGATGGAAGTGGAAAATCTCACCCACCCCCAGTTCAGGAATTCCCTTCCGAGGTTAACATGCCTTTCAATGGTCCGTCAAATTTTCCTTCCCACTTGTGACAATTCCCCGGCAGGCGGCACCAGAAAATCTGTCCCTTTTTTGAGAGGGAAATAGTAGCTCAGGATACCAACCTGCTGGTAGATATTAACCCAGACTTTAACTCTTCTAAAGTCACACAAAGCACCAAGGTCAACTAATAAGGCCAGTGTTCCTGTTCAGCTTTGTGAAGATAATGGGATGGCATGGTGGCACAGTGGTTAGCACTGTTGCCTCATAGTGCCAGGGATCCGGGTTCAATTCCGGCCTCGGGTGACTGACTGTGTGGAGTTTGCATGTTCTCCCAGTGCCTGTGTGGGTTTCCTCGGATGCTCAGGTTTCCTCCCAGAGTCCAAAGATGTGAGAGTTAGGTTGATTGGCCATGCTAAAATTGTCCCTCAATGTCAGGGGAATTAGCAGGGTAAATACGTGGGGTTATGGGGTTAGGGCCTGGGTGGGATTGTTGTCAGTGTAAACCCTATGGGCCGAATGACCTCCTTCTGCAGGGATTCTATCATGCTATAATGATCCCGGTGCCAGGACAGTGATCCCAGTGCCCATCCACAGCGAATTTTTTGCCAAGCGATAGTGAGCCCTGTGCCCAGCGAGTGTGATTATCGCCAGCAAATGAGCCCTGTGTAGAGTTTGTGCTGTCCAGCAATTGTGTGTCATGTGCACAGCAATAGTGATCCCTGCACACAAGAATCTAAAGAAGCAGAATCTACATTCCAAATAAATGTTAATGTCGGAGTGAGCAATGTCCCATATCCACTCTGAGCTCAGAACAAAGTTCAAGATTGGATTAAAGATTCACCATTCATGCCTAATGGTCTTGTACTTCAATCCATTGCTGACTTCTACTTTATTCCGCTTGTTATATTTTGATGCCGGTATTATTCAACGATTGATCAATACACATGCCGGCACCAAGATGATTCAACATTGCAGTTGCAGTTTATCTCACTTCAGCATTTGAACAAACGTACACTCTGCGATCCCATAATGCATGAAAACAAGAGGTAAGTAAGACATACAGCATGGGCTTGGAGGGCCGAAGGGCCTGTTCCTCTGCTGCACTTTTCTTTGTTCTCTTTCTTCGTACATAACACTCCTGAAGGGCAGAAATCTGTTTTCTCCTGGGATCACCCCCCCCACCCCCCCCCCCCCCCCCCCCCCCGCCCCCACCCCCGGACCCCCACCTCCTGTGAACTCCACCTTTTTCTCCTAAGATTGCATTTTCTACCGGACTCCATTACCTCAGTAGCTCCTGCAACTTAATTTTTGCTCCTTTACTGTTGTTTCTTCACTCGACGTTGAGCTGGCTTTTCCTGCTGGTTTCCATTCTTCTTTCAATTCTAATCCCGCGCAGATAGGTAATCTGTGGCTTGCTGCTTTCTGCTTCCTTGTCAAGTGCGCTAACTCATCCTTCAGAGCTCCCCCAATCCTTTTCGCTGGAGTGAATTGGACTGGATCCTCAGGGTCCTACTCCTTCTACTGATCATAATATGTCTTCTTCCTCTCCCTGCATCCATTCCTCTGCCCAGCTCTTTCATTTGGACAGTTCCTGTGCATTTACCATTCAACCTCCCCTGGTTCCCAGGACTCCACCATCTGGCCTTTGAAACTCACTTCCTTTTCCATCAGCTGATATACCAGATCCACAAATCTTCACTGCTAACATGGAGGCCACAATGTCCCTCCATGGACCCTTGGGTCAGTGCGTGTTGCTTCATTCTGTCCTCTGTTTTCACTGGACAACCTCCAAAGGTATGACCCATTGATCTCAGGCAATGCTTAGCTCTACTCCCATGGCTTGCAAGATTATCATGTAATAAGGGAGTTAGGAGGAGTTATTTTGCTTATGTCAAGTAAGACGATTCCCCCCGTATGGTTAAGTACAAGATGTTTATTATTCAGCTTTGATTTGCAAAACGTAGCTGTGCTGTTTGAACAAAGTGACTCTGATGCTAACTGTTGTTTTACATGCTCACCAGCTGTGAGTAAGTTAATAATCTGTATCTGGACATGCCTTACAAGCTGTTTCCTTGAATCGAGGTTGAAGGAACCAACATGGGGAAGACATAAACATTTAGTTCAGATCACATGGGTTACAATATCATGTTAAATATTGGAAATTACATAAATACCTTTCACTGCAAGATGCTCCAACCATTTACAGGAGTAGCTAATACAGCTGTACATGAGAGATTCACCAAGGCAAGGCCTAAGGACAGCGATAGACTGGCAATAGACAATGATAAACTTGTAATAGACAGCAATAAACTTGTAATAGATAGCGTTAAGCTGGCAATAGACAGCAATAAACTTGTAATAGGCAGCAATACCAGAGCTTCAAGGTGAACACGGCCAGAAAATCCCACCCAGTGTAACTGGATGCATAGAGCATTCACAATAAGATAGACAAATTAACAGCGCAAATGGATATGACATGATTGCGATTAGAGACATGGTTACACTGTGACAAAGGCTGGGAACTGAATAGTCTAGGGTCCTGGATATTTAGGAAGAATGGACAAAAAGGGAAAGGAGGTGGGGTGGTGTCATTAGTTAATGATGAAATCAATGCAATGGTGAGAGAGGATAATGGCTCAGAGAGGTAGAGATAGGGATAGAGGATCAGCCATGATCTTACTGAATGGCGGAGCAGGCTCATAAGGTCCTACTCCTGCTCCTATTTTCTAAGATTCTAAGTATTGTGTTCCCATGCCAACTGAGTAATAAACAGACACTTTGAGCTGAAATTTCCTGGCTCGCTGGGACGGGATGTTGGGTGAGCAGGGGGAGGTGGGATGATGGTGTTGGTGGTCCTTAATTAGCATGCCAGAAAGCTGGATGTAAGTACTGCACATCCAACACCAGTGTTTTTAATCCTGCCATTATATTACTGTATCATTTCCAGGTTTCCCGACTAATTAGTCTGAGTGAATGTGGTAACAGCTCATGTGAGTCGCTTTCAACACCATTATTTGATGGGACACTTCGAACGTGCAATAGGATGGAGTTTGGAGTTGAGAATACAACAGAGGGAGTTAACAGAATGGAACTCAGTGCCACCTTGGCGTGCTGCAGGGAACTGGAAGAGGCCGCTGGGGGGTACTGGAGACATGAGGAAGAAATCTGCTGGAGAAACCATGGCTAGAGATTGCCCATGAGTTCAGCAGCTGGTGTGTGTGCCATGGTCATGCCTTCAGAGCCACAGCAGCTTAATAACCCGGGGAGTACAGTAACACACTCACCTACATCTTGACATGCATTTTGGTAGAACTAATGTAGGGAGGAGCTATACGATAAATGGCAGAACCATAAAGGGTGTAGATACGCAGAGGGACCTGGGTGTGCAAGTCCACAGATCCTTGAAGGTGACGTCACAGGTGGAGAAGGTGGTGAAGAAGGCATATGGCATGCTTGCCTTTATAGGACGGGGCATAGAGTATAAAAGTTGGGGTCTGATGTTGCAGATGTATAGAACGTTGGTTCGGCCGCATTTGGAATAGTGCGTCCAGTTCTGGTCGCCACACTACCAGCAGGACGTGGAGGCTTTGGAGAGAGTACAGAGGAGGTTTACCAGGATGTTGCCTGGTATGGAGGGGCTTAGTTATGAGGAGAGATTGGGTAAACTGGAGTTGTTCTCCCTGGAAAGACGGAGGATGAGGGGAGACTTAATAGAGGTGTATAAAATTATGAAAGGCATAGATAGGGTGAACGGTGGGAAGCTTTTCCCCAGGTCGGTGGTGACGTTCACGAGGGGTCATAGGTTCAAGGTGAAGGGGGGGAGGTTTAACACAGATATCAGAAGGACATATTTTACACAGAGGGTGGTGGGGGCCTGGAATGCGCTGCCAGGCAAGGTGGTGGAGGCGGACACACTGGGAATGTTTAAGACTTATCTAGATGGCCACATGAATGGAGTGGGAATGGAGGGATACAAAAGAATGGTCTAGTTTGGACCAGGGAGCGGCGAGGGCTTGGAGGGCCGAAGGGCCTGTTCCTGTGCTGTATTGTTCTTTGTTCTTTGTTCTATGTGCATCACTCCAAATACCTTACTCTGCTTATCAAGCCTATTCTAGCTCCTGACTTCTCACACCAACTCACCTAGCTCATCTCTCACTGTCATATTCCCATCTGTCCCTCCATCACCGCCGGGAACTCTCACTTTGATGCCATTATTTATTTATTTATTTTAATTCAATGTTAGTGTCACAAGTGGGCTTACGTTAACAATGAAGTTACTGTGAAAATCCCCCAGTCGCCACACTCCGGCGCCTGTTCGGGTGCACTGAGGGAGAATTTAGCATGGCCAATGCACCTAACAAGCATGTTTTTTTGGACTGTGGGAGAAAACTGGAGCACCCGGAGGAAACCCATGCAGACACGGGGAGAATGTGCAGACTCCGCACAGACAGTGACTCAAGCCAAGAATCGAACCCAGGTCTCTGGCACTGTGAGGCAGCAGTGCTAACCATTGTGCCACCGTGCAATGTAATGTCCCTCCTTCAAGATCATCCTCAACAAATGGTCTCCATCCCTCCATTCCCAAAACAAGCCATTGCTCTCGTTCGTTGGTCTCTTCTTTCCCTCTTGTAGAAGAGAGCAGAGAATATGAAAGAAAGGCAAAAGAACATTGAGACGCTCCAGCTATCTCTCAACTCACTGCTGCAGAGGGAGGGTGCTGGCCACAGCAGAACTGTCTACTTGACTGTCAGAGATGAGAATCACCAGGTTACCTGCTAACTAAGTTAAATATCAGATAGCCGCAGGTCACACAACACTCACTCATGTTAACCTGACAGTCAGCTGTGAGTGATATATGATCATATGGATATTTACAGCTCAATAGAAGTTTGCCTCAACAGTTTTAATTCATCATCGAATCCCTACAGTGCAGAAAGAGGCCATTTGGCCCATTGAGTCTGCACCAACTCTCCGATAGAGCATCGCATTCAAGCCACTTTTTCCCCGAAATCCCATGTATTTACCCCACTAATCCCCCTAACTTATACATCTTTGGACACTAAGGGCCCGATTTTACCATTTTCATTCTTAGTGCTGAATCTGGGCGCAATTCAGATCCGACTTGGAAACCTGCTTTCAGGCGCCCCCATACACACTTAGCCTGAAAAAAAAAATTGCGGGTCTGTATTGCACTGTGGGCGGGGCTTAGCGCGCCTGAAGCGATCGGAGCTCTGAACTGCGCATGCGCAGTGAGGAAAAAAATTGAAAAACGCGCCCCTGTCACATTGCTCCCGGGCCGCAAAAAAACGGATAAAGCGGCCCGGGAGCGATGGCCCCCACAGATATCGCCCCACCCCTACAACATAACCTTCCCCTGTATCCACCCACAACCCCCCGCTACCCAGACCGATCGTGACCCTCTGCCCCCTTTCCCCCCCCACCGATCGCCCACAGAGTGGCAGCAGACCCCCCTGTCCCCTCCCCCCATCCCGCCCCCGCCCCCCCTCCCCACACACACACCGCCCACCCCCCCTCCCCCCACCAGAGATCCATCTGGCTTCTCTCCCAGTATATTTCACATACTCACAGCCGAGTACTTTATGTGTAATGAAACATATAGGTGTGAGTAAAATAACCGTTGCTTGATTCAACAATCTTTGCAATTGTGTTTAGCAACAGCCAGTAAATTCTAAGAGCTGCATTTCCAAGTTCAGAAGATAATTTGGGAAATGGTAATAAGATAATTTCTACTTCTTCTGAAGTTGCTGGTGTCGGGGAAAAAAACAACTTTCATAGCAAGTGAAATATAATCTAAGTAGCATTTATAACAGGAATGATCAGAATTAGAAATGTGATGGGATAGAATTAACTCCCCCCCCCCCAGAATGATCGGGCCTCCCCCCCCCCCACCCCACAGAATGATCAGGGCTCCGCCTCCCCCCCAGAATGGTCGGGCCTCCCTCCACCAACCCCCCCCACCCCCAAGAGAATGATCGGGCTTCCCCCCCACTCCTCCCGAATGATCAGGCCTCCCACCCCCACCAAAGAGAATGATCGTGCCTTCCCCCCCCCTTCACCTTCCCCCCCAACCGCCCCCCCCCCCCCCCCCCCCCCCGCCAAATGATCAGGCCTCCCTCCCTCCACCAGACAACGATCTGGCCTCCCTCCCCTCCCCTCAAAGATACATCTGATCTGCCTCCTCCTCCCTCTCCTCCACCAGAGAATGATCTGGACCGCCTCCCCCACCCCCACCCCCACCCCCTCCCCCCCCCCCCCCCCCCCCCCAGCACCGATCTGAGTCAGAGAGCCGCTGGAAACTCTGAACTTTCCTCTTCAGAAGCTGGAGCGCCCAAAACAGACCTTTGCCGAGCATGTCTGTTTTGTGCCGAATCTGGACGCGCGAACGTGGATAAAGGGGCAAATGCTGGTAAAGTTGGGCGGGCAGTTCATTAATTCAATTTAAATGCATGCAAATGCACTTAAATTGCCGTTGCTCCCGTTTCGGGTTTGAATCGGATTGCGGCCATTTTCGGGCCTTGCTAAAGTGGGCATCTGCGCGGACGCGGGCGCAGATCACGTTAATGGCCTCACACCCGACTTTACCAAGTTTTTGCGCCCGATAACGGGCGCGACGCAATGGTAAAATCGGGCCCTAAGAGACAATTTAGCTTGACCAATCCACCTAACCTGCACATTGTGGAGTGTGGGAGGAAACCGGAGCAGCCGGAGGAAACCCACGCAGACACGGGAAAAACGTGCAAACTCCACACAGACAGTGACCCGAGGCCGGAATTGAACCTAGGTCCCTGGCACTGTGAGGCAGCAGTGCTAACCACTGTGCCACCATGCCACCCGCAATCTTTAATGACCCATGATGCCACCAGAAGAAGGACCAGGAGGACAATGACAACTCCTCAGAGGAGCTCACTCATTCGGGATGCACCATAACATTTATTATTTCTTTCTGCCTTGCTCCTGCATTGCTTATTATTGCCTGCTGCGTGACTAGTTGCGTTTTCTCTGATGAAGATGGTAAGACAAGAATTGATGCCAAGCAATAGGGGCTTGTGAAAGGGGTGCTTGGTTTCTTTACGGGACTGCTTTGTGTTGGGAATGGGAACCAGGGTGGGGGCAAAAATAACTTTCTATATGTTTGATAGATGGGTGCCCAGTGGAACCAAAGTGAACCTCACGATAATGAGGGCATTGCAGGCTGTATTGGACATCACTGCTGCTGCAGTGCCAAAACATTGAATGTATTCAAGAGGCGGTTGGATATAGCACTTGGGGTGAATGGGATCAAAGGTGATAGGGAGAAAGCAGGATTAGGCTATTAAGTCGGACGATCAGCCATGATCGTAATGAATAGCGGAGCAGGCTCGAAGGGTCAAATGGCCTCCTCTTGCTCCTATCTTCTATGTTTCTATGTTTCCATGCATCAGGTTACACACTCTCCTTGTTCCTCCTACTGTTTAGAGGACTCAATTAACTAGCAAGCCGCTCAGTTCAAGGGCAATTAGGGAAGGGTAAATGTTGGATATGCCAGTGATGCCCACGTCCCATGAGGAAATAAATAAAAGCCGAGATGCGCATTGATGGAATGGAAGTCTTTGTGGTTGATGGATGCTCCTGCGTGATCTATGGTGCTTAAATGCACCCTGTGCCAATGGAAAGCCAGCACGCTCATTCTGACTGGCATTCTCACAGGCGAAGCTCACAGCTCATTAGCCTCGTGCCTTTGTGGGTGGCTCACTGGGAGATCTCATAAATGTTGCCAGGACATTAAGGAAGATGGTGGCTTTGGCAGGCATTGGTGCAGATTGTGTCCATCATGTTTAGCTGGCAGCAGGTCTTGTTCCAGACTGTAAATGCTGACGTGAGATCCTGAGCTCCAAATGTTCTGACAGGATGAGGAAAGTTGTAGTTTCCCCCTTAAGATATGTGCGCATTATTAGCAAGGATGGTATTTTTAGTGAATCCTTGATTTCCCTTGAACTGGATGGTTTGCTAGGCCATTTCAGAGAGAATTTAAGATTCACAGAATTCATTGAAATCATAGAACTATAGAATCCCTTCACTGCGGAAAAAGGCTATTCGGGCTACCAAGCCTGCACCGACAACAATCCCACCCAGGCCATCCCCCTGTAACTCCACGTACCCTGCCAGTTCCCCTGACTCCAAGCATGGCCAATCCACCTAACCCACACATCTTTTGGACTGTGGGAGGAAACCGGAGCACCCGGAGGAAACCCACTCAGACACAGGGAGGACATGCAAACTCCACACACACAGTGATTGGAGGCTGGAATTGAACCCGGCACCCTGGTGCTGTGCTGGCACGGTGGCACAGTGGTTAGCACTGCTGCCTCACAGCGCCAGGAACTTGGGTTTGATTCCCAGCTTGGATCACTGTCTGTGTGGAGTTTGCACGTCCTCCCCGTGTCTGCGTGGGTTTCGTCCGGGTGCTCCGGTTTCCTCCCACAGCCTAAAGATGTGTGGGGTAGGTGCATTGGCCATGCTGAGTTGACCCTAGTTTCAGAGGGATTAGAAGGGTAAATATGTGGGGTTATGGGGATAGTGCCTGAGTGGGGTTGTTGTCAGTGCAGGCTCGATGGGCTGAATGGCCTCCTTCTATACTGTCGGGATTCTATGATTCTATTACTGTGCCGCCAGTCAACTGCATTGCTGTGGGTCTGGAGTCACATGTAGGCCAGACCGGGTAAGGACGACAGATTTCCCTCCCTAAAGGACATCAGTGAATCAGATGGGTTTTTGCAACGATCAATGATAGTTGGCATGCTCGCCATCACCGATGCTAACTTTATTTTCTAGCTGCTGTGATGGGATTTGAACCCATGTCCCCAAAGCATTAGCCCGGGCTTCTGGATTACTAGCCCAGTGACATTCCCACCACAACACCGTCTCCCCTGTGTTTCACACACTGTGCTGTGGGTGTGCGAACCTCACCTCTATGCTGGTCACCTCTCTCCTCTGAAGCTGCTCCTGATATCATTGGCACTGCTCCTGTAGGCCACCTTGATGCCCATCCAAGGTTTTAGGTAACATTTAGCACAAACAACACCCACTGCTGCCCTGATAGTTCAGAGCTGCAAAGTGCAGATCAGATGTACAAACCTCCAAAGCTGTAAAATAAACCTCTCAGCAAAAGTGCACCGTGAACAAGGCCTCTCACTCAAGCCGGCAAGAAAGCAGCTGGGAGCTTTCCGTATTTATTGGCACGGTTTCATGCCATGCCTCCAGCTCTCTCAATTGCCACTGTGTTCTCATCTTGTTTTCCCTGGCGTGTTCCAGGAAGCCGGTGGACCCACAGTTAAATTGCAAAAGTCATGTTAATATCGCTGTAGCTGAGTGATTAACATATTGGTATTGACAACCCGACTGTCCCGAGGGGGTTGCTCAAATACCGCCCGGCGCGCTGCAATCAGATGTGGATATTGACAGATTGGCTGCTAGTTTCTCAGGTTTTAACCTCCCACCCGCTCCCAAACATTCAGCCCCATGTTTTTTTTATCAGTGTCACAAGTAGGGTCACATTAAGGCTTTGTCAGGCTAAAGTGGGCTTTGACAAAGGGTCACCTGGACTCGAAACGTCAGCTCTTTTCTCTCCTTACAGATGCTGACAGACCTGCTGAGATCTTCCAGCATTTTCTCTTTTGGTTTTTGGCTTACGCTAACGCTGCAATGAAGTTGCTGTGAAAATCCCCTAGTCGCCACACTCCGACGCCTGTTCAGGTACACTGAGGGAGAATTTAGCACGGCCAATCCACCTAACCAGCACGTCTTTCAGACTGTGGGAGGAAACCGGAGGAAGCCCATGCAGACACGGAGAGGACGTGCAGACACAGTGACCCAAGCTGGGAATCGAACCTGGATCCCTGGCGCTGTAAGGCAGCTGTGCTAACCACTGTGTTGCCCATTGGATGATTTATGACTCTCAGTCAAATTAGATCCTTGCTGCCCCATCAAAGGGCATTCAATCAATACCGTAAGACATAGGAGCAGAATTAGGCCATTCAGCCCATCGAGTCTGCTCCGCCATTCAATCAGCGGCTGATATGATTCTCATCCCCATCCCCAATCAAATACAATTTGCTTTCCGCCTTGGGACGGTTCTGCTCCTGAGCTGCTGGCCGTGGTGTCCCGGAGACTGATCTTCAATCCCGAGGTCCCTGCTGGGTCAGCCACGTCCCCCTGAGCAAGGCACGCCGTACAGGAGGCAATGCAGGAGATGAAAACAGCAGATTTTGCAATGAGCGTGGAGGAGCTATTCATTTATTTGTCTGCTACTGAACGAATAATTCAATGTGGTCAGGAACACAGTTAGCAGGTGTTACGTTTCACATTTTGTTGAATGACCTCAGGGATATTATAAATCACCTCAACGTTCTCAGGCCACCCAAGTACCTCATAGCCCATTTAACTGTCAGCAGAATGTTAATGCTATGATTTAACATCGAAGGCCTCGCCACTTGACCCAGATTGCAAAATGAAGTACTTTATTTGGTTGCAGCCTGATCATACGGCAGATTTCAGTCCCCAACAAACAATAGTCAACAGAGATTAGAGCAGTAATTAAGTAATAAGGAGAACTGTTCTTCATTTCCTCCTGCACGTTTCCTTCCCTTCCACCGGTTACTTGACACCCCTGAGGCTGCAACCTCTGGTATCTTCAGCCAACTTAGAGAATATCAGCAGCCTTTTCAATCGTAAAGAAATGCTTACATTTGTATAGTGCCTTTCCCAACCTCAGCACCACTCAGTGTTTCCCAGCCAATAGAATGCTTTTTGAAATATAGTCACTGTTGCAATGTCGGAAGTGTGGCAGCCATTTTGCACACAGAAAGATCCCACAAGCAGCGATGTGATAATGAGCAGATAATTTTTTTTAAAAATGATTTTAGTTGTGGGTGAATATTGGCCAGGGCACCAGGGAGAATTGCTCCACTCTTGAGTGCTGTGGGATCTGAGGTACCAGGCAAGTCCTTGGCTTACTGCTGTAAGACAGCACTTTGGCAGTGTAGCATTCCCTCTTGACTCCTACTGGAGTGTCAGCTGAATTTTTCTGTTCAAATCTCTGGTGGGGAGATTGATCTTTTTTAACGCCGGCATTACGGCCTGCAGATGGAATTATCCAGTCCTGCTTCAGTGAATGAAAACTTGGCTGAGCGCCAAATTCCCCATTCCCTGGCAGTGAGAGTGGGCCATGTGAGACTGCAGTATTCCAGCCTATTCTTTCATTGATTGTGAGTGTCAATGGCAAAGCCAACATTTGTTGCTCATTCCCAATTGCTCCTGAGGAGGTGGTGCTGCCTTTCCGAGACACTGCAGTGCAATTTGTCCAGCTCACAGCTCATCATGACTCAGAGTGCTACTCATTGAGCTACGGCTGTTCACGGAGGCTATCACAACTAATTCTTGTCCCTGACATGGGCAGCACGGTGGCACAGTGGGTTAGCACTGCTGCCTCACAGCGCCAGGGACCCAGGTTCGATTCCCGGCTTGGGTCAATGTCTGTGTGGAGTTTGCACTTTCTCCCCATGTCTGTGTGGGTTTCCTCCGGGTGCTCCGGTTTCCTCCCACAGTCAAAGAACAAAGAACAGTACAGCACAGGAAACAGGCCCTTCGGCCCTCCAAGCCTGCGCCGCTCCTTGGTCCAACTAGACCAATCGTTTGTATCCCTCCATTCCCAGGCTGCTCATGTGACTATCCAGGTAAGTCTTAAATGATGTCAGCGTGCCTGCCTCCACCACCCTACTTGGCAGCGCATTCCAGGCCCCCACCACCCTCTGTGTAAAAAACGTCCCTCTGATGTCTGAGTTATACTTCGCCCCTCTCAGCTTGAGCCCGTGACCCCTCGTGATCGTCACCTCCGACCTGGGAAAAAGCTTCCCACTGTTCACCCTATCTATACCCTTCATAATCTTGTATACCTCTATTAGATCTCCCCTCATTCTCCATCTTTCCAAGGAGAACAACCCCAGTCTACCCAATTTCTCCTCATAGCTAAGACCCTCCATACCAGGCAACATCCTGGTAAACCTTCTCTGCACTCTCTCCAATGCCTCCACGTCCTTCTGGTAGTGCGGCGACCAGTCCAAAGATGTGTGGCTTAGGTTGATGCTAAATTGACCCTAGTGTCAGGGGGATTAGCAGGGTAAATATGTGGGGTTATGGGGATAAGGTGTGATTGTTGTAGGTGCAAGCTTGATGGGCTGAATGGCCTCCTTCTGTACTGTCGGGATTCTATGATTCTATGACACCCATTCGCAAACACCTTGATGTAAACATCATGAGATACTGTTCAGTACCAAGGGACTAATCCTTCTCCTTGGCACAAGGATACTGAAGCCAACCGCAGTACTCTGCAACCTTGTTCAACAGAGACCAGAGGAATCAAACCTGGAACTTTCTGATCTTAGAGCAAACCGTGGGTCATAACAACCAGTACATTTCCGTGCAACAGCGTAATGTCAAAATTAAAAGATGCGACTGTCCAATGATATAAATCCTATGGTGGGCAGGAATGCAAGTCTGCAGTTTACACAATTACATCATTTTACACAATTCTGAGACTGGGAGGATTTTTAAAAAGGTGCATGTAACAGGTTAGAAAAAAAAGTGTTTTTTAAAAGGAGCAATCAAAGACTTTGGGGCAAAGCAGCGTCGCCTTTGAATGTGATCTCACTTTGCCTGGAGTGTTTTCCATGCAGAACTCAAATCAGAGTCCAAATCGCAACGTTAATGTATTCATGCAGATTAAATATCTGACTTGAATTGTGCGGGAGAAGCAAGACAAAGGAATCTTTATAACTGGACAAATTATATTCTAATGCACCAATCTATCTTCAGCAATCAGGAGTTCTGTTAACAATATATAGTTGGATGATACTTACAGCCTGGAAAAAAGTTAATAGCTACTGTAGATAGATAGTTCACACGAACGCAGGCCACAGAAAAAGTCTCTCAACTTCCTCAGTATGGAAATTCTTGCTGCGCAGGTGGTTATAATTATAATCAGTTCTCGAAGCCACTCTGAAGGTTCATTTGGTTATTTTCATGTGTTTCGTTTCCACGTTTATGTGGACTTGGCTTCAGTGTAAGCTGTGGAATGTTGGTTGTATTTATATTTAACATGCTGGAACATTGGTGTTTGATGTCTTAATGAGAGGATTTTGTACAACTCCCTCCTCACAGCGTTTAGATGTTACAGTTTGAAATAAACCTTGCTGGGAGGGCAGCTACATCCCAAACCATGTCAAAACGGGGGTGGCACAGTGATTAGCAGTGCTGCCTCACAGCGCCAGGGACCCGGGTTCAATTCCAGCTTCGGGTCACTGTCTGTGTGGAGTTTGTACATTCTCCCCGTGTCTGCATGGGTTTCCTCCGGTTTCCTCCCACCAGTCCAAAGATGTGTGGGTTAGGTTGATTGGCCACGCTAAATTGATCATAGGGCAAGATCACCCAGCTGTTCATGCTGGCAGGATCTTCTGGTCCCATCAATGGTGCACTCCCACCACCGGATTCCCAACAACATGGGGTGGATTCAATAGGAAATCTCATTGACAGAGGCAGGACCAGAAGATCCCGCTGCCGGCCAGTGGCGGGTCGCCTTTTGCGGTTGAGAAACACTCTGCGGGGGGCAGAGGGGTAAAGGGAACTCCCCCCCCATAGTAAAATACCGCAAAATCAGAGTCAAATCATCATGTTAACATATTCATTCTTCACAGGTTCATAATTACTCAAAAAAAGGAGACATTCAGAAAGGTGACCGAACACTTGGGATGAAGTTTTCCCATTCTGCCCACCACGGGAACCATATTGGGCGGAGGGGGTGGCAGGGTGGGGGGGACACACAGACCATGCAAAGGTGCGTTGACCTTGGGCGGGATTTTCTGGTCTTGGGACGAGTGTGGCCGGAAAATTCCACCCTTGGCCACTCGGTTTTAAGCAGTATCTCAAAGGAGGTGAGTTAGAAATGTTTGGAGAGGGAATTCCAGAGCTCAGGGATCAGATAGCCCAATGGAACAGCCGGCTGAGAGCAGTGTGGGGGAGATGGGGGTTGCGCGTGTGGGCAGAATTGGGAAGTGGTCGGTCTGGAGAAGGCGACGGAGATAGGGAGGGGCGAGACCACAGCGAGATTTGAATACAAGAATGAAAATTTTAGCACGGGCGCACCAGAGGGGGGCAATGTCAGTCAGCGAGGACAGGGGCGGTGAGTGACCAGAACTTCATGGTGCGGGTGAGGGTAACGACACCCGAGCTTTGGATGAACCTGGGTTCATGGGGGGGTGGAAGATGGGAAGGCAGCGAGGAGATTATTGGAATACCAAAAGCTCAAAGCAACCTTTCAACAGCAGAGATAGGCAATGTTACAAATGTAGAAGCTTGGGAGGGCTTCATGATGGAAAGAATTTCAGCTCAGAAACTCACCTCAGGGTCAAATAGGAGACAAGGGTTAGAACTTTCCAGCCATTCACGTCCTGCCGCCACTGCGAGTGAGGACGGAGAACTTGGTGCTCAGCCAATTTGGAGAATTCCTCCTAAGGTTATAAACATTCTGGTTCAGATTAGACAATGACCAGGGGAGTGACTGGAACCAGTGCCTGGGGAACCGAGTTGTAGACAATACACATCTCTTTAACCTGTGCTTAATGCTCCCTCCACCCACATTGTCTGTATCTTTAAGATCTGGCTGGCTGTAGGGATTCACATTCTAATCAGTATTCTGTAACTTGATTTCTGAGTCTCTGTGCCCTGTTTGAGAGCAGATTTCCACTCCATCTGACGAAGGAGCAGCGCTCCAAAAGCGAGTGGTGTTTGCTACCAAATAAACCTGTTGGACTTTAACCTGGTGTTGTTAAAACTCTTACTGTGTTAACCGAGTTGGTGACAGAAATTAAAATGTTTGGCTTTGGTCTTTGCAATGTTTCATTTAAAGTTCGGTTTAGCATCATAATGCAGGAGAGATTGATAGTAACTTGCTGATAAGTTATCAGTAGAAATGGTTTAGGCATTGGTTTACTCTCTGCCGAAGCACCACTAAAGCGGAATATTATTGATGTCACTCGATATAATATTACACGTAAATATTAATATTGTATGTCATGTGTACGCTGCTTAATTTCCAAGCACGGAGCACAAGAATTGGCGACACGGCGTACTAGTGGTACCATGTGCCATCCTTCATGAGTTTCAGATCTCTTTGGTAAATTCGCCACCAAGGGAAGGGTTTTCCAACCATGCTTGTCCCAAGGCCAGAAATTCCCACCCAAAGTCTATGGAGTTTTGCACAGTCCGCTGAATTTTCTGTCCCGCCTGCTGCGCTTCACGTGGAAAGCGGGATGGGAAAATCCCATCCCAAGTATGAGTATGCATAAGACCAATTTTAACTGATAGAGAGGTCAGGTGGAGTTAGGTGGACAGGAAACTCTCGTGCAGAGAAAGTTCAGTATGAGACGCAGGCCATTTCAATACCTGGACCTCATTTAAATGCAATAGCATCGTGTCCTGTCCAAAACCTGTGACATCAGGGCCCTAGCGGCACAGTGGTTAGCACTGCTGCCTCACAGCGCCAGGGACCCGGGTTGGATTCCAGCCTCGGGTCACTGTCTGTGTGGAGTTTGCACATTCTCCCCGTGTGGGTTTCCTCCGGGTGCTCCAGTTTCCTCCCACAGTCTGAAAGACGTGTTGGTTAGGTGCATTGGCCATGCTAAATTGCCCCTCAGTATACCCGAACAGGCACCGGAGTGTGGTGACTAAGGGATTTTCACAGTAACTTCATTGCAGTGTTAATGTAAGCCTACTTGTGACTAATAAAAAAACTTGTTAACTTTACCCCTGAGCGCCAGATTGGACCCTAAGCCCTCGAACGCAGGAAAGTGAGGCAGGATCGCGAGGCTGCCAGTGGATGCTGGCACTTGGAGGGGAAGGGCAGGTGGTGGAAAGGCCCAAGCACCCCTTGGAGAGCCCAATGAAGCTCCCTGGTCCTCAATGTATCCTCTGAAACGTTAATAATTACACACTTTCCTTAGCTTCTTTCGACCACTTTGCTTGGCAGAATCTGCTTTCAAATGTAGTTCTATTTGGACCTCCAGAATTTTAATTTTAATTGGAATCTTGGCTTGATGACATCAACGTAAAGTTGGTTCTTCCCCACCTGTCTCCACTTCTTTCCTGTCTTGAGGTGAGCTAGAGTCCAAAGATGTGCGGGTTAGGTTGATTGGCCATGCTAAAATTGCCCCCAGTGTCCTGGGATGCGTAGGTTAGAGGGATTAGTGGGTAAATATGTAGGGATATGGGGGTAGGGCCTGGGTGGGAATGTGGTCGGTGCAGACTCGAAGGGCCGAATGGCCTCTTTTTGTGCTGTAGGGTTTCTAAGATTTCTAAGATTTCTAAGATGGTGTGGCACACAAACCCTCAGCTGTCTTAATCCCTCATCCACACTGCACAACATTTAATGTTCTCCCGTGAGTGGGGGCTATATGATGGGAGTGGAAAGGCTCAGACTGTAGAGCTCATCACCTTCCTGATTTCCCTCCCTCCACTCCCAATTAAATCTGGGATAGGAAATGTTGGGATCTCTCGGAGGTCAATTCCAAATCCTGCCGTAAGGAAGCTGGGAGGGCTTCCCAGCCACCGAGGCTGTGCCATATTGCCAAACCATCAGGTAAAGTCTGATGGGTATGTCTGTGGCCTGATTGTAGAGGACGGTCCCTCCTCGTGTACCCTGTGCCCAACAGATGGATTTGCTGATGGACAGGGAGGGACAGGCAGGAAGATACACAATAGGCAAAGATAGTTCAGACCAGTATTCTTATTTTCCCATTTTTGCTGTTTATCCCCCTCCTGGTGCTCTTGCCCTTTATACTGACCACTCTGCCCCCCTCGCCGGGGTCTCCCTGACCAGCCCGGTGATCCTGCCTCACTTTCCTGCGTGCCAGGGCTCCAGACACATTCCTCACCCTTGGCCTTGCTGCAGTGCCCACCACCATGCTTGGTGCCGCTGCTGGTATTGAAGAAATGTTAGCCCCTGATTGGACAGCAGCTCTCGGAGGCGGGTCATCTGCCTTGCGGAAGGAATTCCTGTGGAAAATCTCCCCCCCCCCCCCACCCCCCCCAGTCCCCGTCCCCCATCCCCACCCCGTGCAGGAGCTGGGAACCCTGATGGCAGCCAGCCCACTGCCTGATTGGGACTCAATCCTAACAGCATTCCTGGGAATAGCTGCAGTAGGATTGCTGCTGCTTCCCCAGCCAATGGGTGAGGTCATGCACAGGGACCATTAATTTCCACAACCTACCCAACGTGCAGAAACATTGTATTATATTGGAGGTGGGACTCTTTGGATAAATTCGTTTTTATTCATTCACGGGACACGGGCATCGCTGGCTGACCAGCATTTATTGCCCATTCCTAGTTGCCTGAGGGCAGTTGAGAATCAACCACATTGCTGTGGCTCTGGAGTCACATGCAGGCCAGACCAGGTAAGGACAGCAGATTTCCTTCCCTAAAGGACATTAGTGAACATGAGTAACAACTGACCAGAGAGATGGAATGGATATTAAATCACTAGTAATATATTAAAATTTACAGCTCATTCAGGACCCTAAAGTATCTTCATTTTAAATTATTTTCGAGAGAAGATCATAGAATTTCTACAGTACAGAAAGAAGCCATTCTGCCCAATGAGTCGGCAGCCACTCTCTGACAAGAGTATCTCACCCAGGTCCTCTCCCCCGCTCTATGCCCGTTAATCCACACATCTACCATGGCATGGTTAGCTGCATTGACCCGAACAGGCGCTGGAATGTGGCGATTAGGGGAATTGCAGTGACTTCATTGCAGTGTTAATGTAAGCCTTACTTGTGACTAATAAATAAACTTTACTTTAATCCATGTAACCCATCCATCTTTTGGACACGAAGGGACAATTTAGCACCCAACCTGCACACCTTTGGATTGTGGGAGGAAATGGAGCACCCAGAGGAAAAGTATGTGGACGTGCAGAGAACGTGCAAACTCCACACAGACCCCCAGACCGGAATTGAACCCGGGTTCCTGGCGCTGTGAGGCAGCAATACTAACCACTGTGTCATCTAGAACCAGGTCCTGGTGTATTTGAATAAAATCTGAAACAGGTGGTATTTCTTAAGAGTAATTTCAATAATGGTCCTCTTTTAAAAAAGCATATTTGGAGATTATGATCGGTAAGTTTAACACAAACCTGGTGTGAAAACCTAATTTGATCGATGCCCTGGTGTCTGAGTTTGATTATTAATCACGATATATTTTTGATATCGCAATGTATCACATGAAAAATGTTTCTCGCCAACCTAAACAAATTAATTTAATCAATGTCAATCCAAGTTATGGGCGTAATGATGATGTCATGTGACTGTGAACAATCGCAAGCAGCTGCGCAGATTATTTCTTTAATTAAAAACAGCTAATTTCCCAAGAAATCCTTGTTTTTCCTCAGTGTTTGAAGTATCATTTTCTCTCGGCTCCCTTTCTGCCAAATCACATGATTGAAACCCTGAGGAGAAACAGAAAAAAACTGGAAGGTATTTTCAAGTTCGATGTGAAGCTTGAAGAATTGGAACAGCGCAGTGTGCACAAAACAGCGCGAGACCAGAAAAAAAAAGGTTAGCTAGGGTTGTCACGCCACCGTGAAAATGTTAGTCACTTTTTAAAAAACGTTTATTATTGCTATTAACAAAAAGGAGGCAGTGAGCGCCAACAAAAATGCAAGCTTAATTATAACTGGAGGTTTAATTGAGAGGTCACTTGCCAGCCAGTTGTGGCACTGTGCTGAGGAATTTCTAGTTATGCTTATTTAGTTAGAAGTGGAACACTTGCTCCCTATTTTTGAGTGGTCAACCAATTTTGCAGAATTGCATTTAATAGCAGCCAATTTCAGATCATGGAATCCCTACAGTGCAGAAGGAGGCCATTCGGCCCATTGAGCCTGCACCGACCTCAAGCCCACCCAGGCCCTATTCCAGTAACCCCACATATTTACTCTGCTAATCCCCAACACTAGAGTCAGTTTAGCCTGGCCAATCAACCTAACCTGCACATTTTTGGACTGTGGGAGGAAACCGGAGCACCCGGAGGAAACCCACGCAGACACAGGGAGAACGTGCAAACGCCACACAGACAGTGACCCAAGGCCAGGAATCGAACTTGGGTGCCTGGCGCTGTGAGGCAGCAGTGCTAACCACTGTGCCACCGTGCCGCCCGATGATGACTACATTTTCACGCATGATAGAATCCTTTTTTAACAGCAAAAGGGGAGAAAAAAGATTTGCAATTTCCCACAAACAGAAATGTGATCGTGACAGGGCGGTTTGCTCTTTTAGTGATGCTGTTCGAGAGTTAAATATTGGCTCGGGTATCAGGGAGTGTTCTCCTGCTCGATTTGGAATCGTGCTGTGGCAACTTTCACCAGTACCAGAGTGAGCAGAAGGGGCCTTTGTGGAACATCTCCTCTGAAAGACAGCACCTCTGACAGTGCAGCACCCCCTCAGTACTGCGCTGGTGTGTCGGCCTAGATTCTTCTGCTTAAGTCTCTGGAGCGGGACTCAATCCACTGACTTTCTGCCTAAGAATGCTCTTGTGCATTGTGGCATTCGTATAATCGTCAGCACTAGCGGGTTTTATAGAGCCAGGAACAAACTAACAAGCAAAAGTGACTTTTCAACCCAGCAGTTATAATTAAGTTCAGATTTTTTCCTTCTTAAATAATTGGATACAACACATTTACATACATTAAATAGAAACAGCACATTTTAAAATCGTACATCGTTCAGTCTTACAAAGCAATATCTGGAATTAGCAAAAAAACGATCTTATTATTTCAAACAGAATTTGTTGCCAAGACTATTACTGGTTGATGTTTTTATTTACAGATTAGCACATTGGATACATCTTTGGCAAGCTGTGACGTTCAGGTATCTTGTGAGCAAGAGGATGCCCCAGTACCAAATATCTTTCAATATCACAAAAGCAAAAAGGTTGAACATTTACATTGTTATGGAATAAGTTAAAAAAAACCAACCAGAAACACATGTAACATTCTTACTTTCGACATACCTCACAAAGCCTTACGAACAACCTGAAAAAACTGTTCCAATTCAGTTCTTTCTGAATCTTCACCTTGCCAAAACACAACCTAGGAAACATCATTCAACAAAGGGACTTTAATTCAATGATTGTTTTTTGTGAGTGTGTGTCTATTGGGAGTTACATTCACAGTAACAGGATTTCAGGAAAACTTCCCGACGATAACATGATGGAAGTAACTCGGAATCGGAGTCGCTGAAGCCGCGAAGTGTTGTAAAGAATTCCACTCGCGGACACAGAGACGCGGGAGGGAAGTTCAGTGATTTTCTTTGGAGATACAAAACGTGCCTTTGTGCAAGTTGGGGTTCTGACTGTGCCGGTTTCGACTGCGAACAGACGAGAACATGGTGCTGCAACCGGGCACCTTGCACATGTGAAGCTGGCGAAGGTGCACAGTTTTGTAGTGAGCCCGGAATGTCCCTTTGTTGCTGTACATCTTCTGGCAAATGTTGCACATGATGGGCAAGTTAGCAGAAGGGGTTTGTATTAAACAGTCAGCAGGCTCCTTGGCCGCAGCAGCGAGCTGGTACAACTTATCTTTCACCATTAAATCAGGACGCTCAAAGCCGTCCTCGTCATTCAGGGGCACTCCTTGGTCGCTCCCAGCATCCGAATCCCAGGAATGGATACTGCTTCCTGACTTGACACTGGACGCGGTGCTAAGATCCAGCACAGTCCCATCGTAAAAACCATCCCCTCCATGGGCATCGCTGGACTGCTCCTCAGCATTGTTGAGGGAAAACACAAAATGTTCACTTTTGCTTTTTCCTTTCAGTATTACTGGAGTCTGTCCCATGTGAGTTCTTAGCAGAACATCTTTGCAAGGTTCCTTTGTTATGGGGGTGCTGTTGAAGAAGGTTTGCGTCTCATATGAGCCTTTGGTCAGAAGTTTGTGATGAAGATTGATGTTCGCACTATGTCTAAAGATGAGGAAAAGGAGACACCAAATAAATTAATCTATTTTCCGGCACTGGATTAAGACGCTGTTCTAAAAGTTGCAAATCATCTGCTAATCTGGCAAATTGGAGCCACAGTTACATAATCCCCTTTTGCATGGGTATTTCCCTTCAGTTTAATTAGAAGGTATTATTTTAATGAGTGGATCTCCGGTGATACCATTCACTAGTTTTAGAATGCACCCTTTATAAGTGCATTTATACCATGCAACACCATGTGCTACCTAGCCTGTCACTGCAACTGGGCAAAAGGCATATTCATTGTGCAATCTCCTGGATAATTACAGTTAGTAAATCATCAGGACAATAGAGGCTTTCCTTTTGAAAATTAAAGTGACACATGAAGTGTAATGGACAAAGGTGAACGTCAGATGTATTTATGCACTAGTGGATCTCCCCTGACACTGCATCTTGTTGTGTGGATAACTATTTGGATGGAGTGTTCATAGAATCATAGAACCCTACAGTGCAGAAAGAGGCCATTCAGCCCATCGAGTCTGCACCGACCACAATCCCACCCAGGCCCTACCCCCATATCCCAACATATTTTATCCATTAATCCCTCTAACCTACGCATCTCAGGACACTAAGGGGCAATTTTAGCATGGCCAATCAACCTAACCCGCACATCTTTGGACTGTGGGAGGAAACCGGAGCACCCGGAGGAAACCCACGCAGACACGAGGAGAATGTGCAAACTCCACACAGACAGTGACCCGAGCCGGGAATCGAACCCAGGTCCCTGGAGCTGTGAAGCAGCAGTGCTAACCACTGTGCTACCGTGCCGCCCGTGTTCTGACGCACAATGTACTCCATTAAGATGACAATAAGACTTTCGTCTGAAGTGCTGCTGTATAAATAGAGACATAGGTCTATCAAAGTTTAATTGTTTCATCAGGGAATTAAGTGTGAGAATCAATTTCAGTCTGTAGTTCAGGAGCCAAAATCAAATCTGTTTTGTAATACCCAGTAAACAGGGAAATTTTATTTGTGTGCTGGGGACTGAATTCTGCGAATGCCCATTTTGCCATGGAGAATTATAAAGTTGAAAGATTATTCTTTGTGTCACAAGCAAGCTTACATTAACACTCCAATGAAGTTACTGTGAAAATTCCCTAGTTGCCACACTCCGGCACCTGTTTGGGTAACACTGACGGAGAATTTATCATGGCCAATGGACCCTAACCAACACGTCTTTCGGACTGTGGGAGGAAACCGCAGCACCTGGAGGAAAGCCACGCAAATACGATGAGAATGTGTAGACTCTACACAGACAGTCACCCAAGGTGGAAATTGAGCCCAGGTCCCTGGTGCTCTGAGGCAGCAGTGCTAACAACCGTGCTACCTAGCTACCCTATAAATGGACTTAATTAAAGTATGTTCCCATACTTTTGAATTTAGCTTTCATATTATCTTTTTTCTTTAGGTTCAAAGATTTACAGTAGCCATGTGCATTTAGAAACTGTCAAGAAAATAACTTGCATTTATATAGCACCTTATTACATTCTCAGAGTGTTTGGCTTTTCACCTAAAGGATTGTCTTTGAAGTGCAGTCACTGTTATAGTGTCGTTAAATATACCAGTCAATGCTATGGGTTTTATTGTAATTAAGGCAGAAGGGTCACTGAATGTTGCTAATAGTATCACAGAGGAAGACTTGAGGTAGCTTGAGAAGAGGAAAAATGAGGTTTGACTTACTAGGTGAACACTGGGATCTGCTGATACTGGAAGAGATTCCATAAAAGAGTGGGAAGAGAAAGGGACTCCTGGGGAATGAAAATACAAAGGGGTGCGCTAACCAAAGGTCCAAGAACATTGCAGGAAGTGTTGGGGAGGGAGTCAAGATGATGTTACTGCCTTGAACACGAAGGGAATTTCAACTTATCCAGGAGCCATAAGTAGGGAATCTGGACTAACGTGATCCTGGGGAGGAGAGTTGGGAGGTGCGGTAACATTGGGCAGCAAAGACATCCTGCAGTGGGGGTGGTGGGAAGGTCTTGTATTCTAGCAGTATTGGATGGGGTAATAGGGTATGAAGTACTAGTGTCAGAAATGGAGGGGGAGGGCATTTCTATTGATTTTGTTGGCATCTCATCACCGGGAAGCTCCACCAACCATTTGAGTGAGATTTCAGGGGAGGAGGTAGCTTGATCAACCTATTCCCATCATATCAAGTTCCTCATCAAGCTATGCTTCTCTCATCAGCCTCTACACGAGGTAACTCCATGATTTAAATTTTGCCTTCACTTACCTTTCCTTCTCCATTCTAAATTCACTGACCTCCAGTCCTCCTTGAACCTTTACCTCCCTCTATGGTCTCCTACCGAGATTCACAAACTCCCCACTGAACTTGTCAAAGCCAGTGGCCTCTTTACTCCCATGGTATTGATCATTGACCATTTCCTGGTATTTTTTTACGACTGACGTTGAAGTTTAAAATTTATTTATTAGTGTCACAAGTAGGCTTATGTTAACACTGCAATAAAGTTACTGTGAAAACCCCCCAGTCGCCACACTTCGGTGCCTGTTCGGGTACAGTGAGGGAGAATTTAGCATGGCCAATGCACCTAACCAGCACGTCTTTCGGACTGTGGGAGGAAACCGGAGCACCCGGAGGAAACCCACGCAGAGAATGTGCAGACTCCACACAGACAGTGACCCAAGCCGGGAATTGAACCTGGGTCCCCTGGCGCTGTGAGGCAGCAGTGCTAACCATCGTGCCGCATTCTGCATCCTCCTGTGGGGGAAGAAAACCTCTGTCCCAAATGATTACAAGTGCTTGTAATCATTGGCCCGTATTGCAGTTTGTAACCAGTACTTGAAGCTTTTCTATGTTAATTCTCTGTGTGTCAGTTCCAAATGATGTGGAGGTGCCGGCGTTGGACTGGGGTGAACACGGTGAGAAGTCTCGCAACACCAGATTAAAGTCCAACACGCTTATTTGGTAGCAAATACCATAAGCTTTCGGAGCACTGTTCCTTCGTCAGATGGAGTGAAAATGTGCTCTCAAACAGTGCACAGAGACACAAAATCAAGTTACAGAATACTGATTAGAATGCGAATTTAGAATGCGAGTTCCAAACACAGAGAGATGGATTGGTGGGACAGTATTGGCGATGTGGGCAGGAAATGTTGGTAACAGTTTAGGATGGACACCGCAGATTTCGGGCCACAAGGTGATGAGCGAGGGCATATATCCGACAGGACTTGCACAACATGTGTGTAAAGTCTGACTGATCTTCTGTTGTAAGTGTATTATGGTTGTACAACATAAATTGTATTTTTTTCCCAAAGATAGTCAGCTAGCTGAGGTTTAAATAAAACACTTTGATTGATTTGTGTGTCTTTCTTTAAAAAAGTACAAACGACTGATACAGTTGTTTGCAATTTTTCCTTATTATTCATTCATGGGATGTGGGAGTTGCTGGTGGGGCCAGTATTTATTGCCCACCCCTGAGGGCATTTAAGAGTCAACCACATTGCTGTGGCTCTGGAGTCACATGTAGGCCAGACCGGGTAAGGACGGCAGATTTCCTTCCCTAAAGGACATTAGTGAACCAGATGGGTTTTTCTGACAATCGACAATGGTTTCATGATCACCATTGGACTATTAATTCCAGATTTTTTATTGAATTGCCCTGGTGGGATTCGAACATTACCCTGTGTCTCTGGATTAGCTGCACAGTGCCAATACCACTATGTCCCAACTCTCCTCCCCAGGATCATGTTAGTCCAGATTCCCGACTTATGGCTCCTGGATAACTTGAAATTCCCTTCGTGTTCAAGGCAGTAACGTCATCTTAACTCCCTCCCCAACAATTCCTGCAATGTTCTCCTTGATATTTGAAACAAATTTGAACTGAAGTTGAACAAATTGCAAGTGCAAGAGCAGGTAGAATACCAGAATAGGACACAAGACGGTGGCACGGTGGTTAGCACTGCTGCCTCACAGCGCCAGGGACCCGGGTTCAGTTCCCAGCTTGGGTCACTGTCTGTGCGGAGTCTGCACATTCTCCCCATGGCTGCATGTGTTTCCTCCGGGTGCTCCTGTTTCCTCCCACAGTCCGAAAGATGTGTTGGTTAGGTGCATTGGCCGTGCTAAATTCTCACTCAGTGTACCCGAACAGGCGCCGGAGTGTGGCGACTAGGGGACTTTCACAGTAACTTCATTGCAGTGTTATTGTAAGCCTCCTTGTGACACTGATAAATAAATTTAAACTGGAAATTTGAAACATGAATAAAAAGACACAGAAGTGCATGACATATATGAAACAGTCGGTCCAGTATTAAGCAGCTGGAGCCTGCTGAATGTATCAGTCTTCATTCCTGAATGTTCAAGAATGGCTGTGACATTGACTTCAACCCCTGCTAAGAACATTGGGATGGAGAGAAATAAATAAACATCCAGGCTTCCTGTCGTGCTGAGCCTTGACACGAAAGATGTGTGTGTGGCTGTGTGTATGAAAGAGAAACAGAAGACAGACTGAGACATTGGATATTGCAACAGCAATCGTCCAGCTCCTCTGTTATAGGGGAGGCTGTGGTGTAGTGGTATTGTCATTGGACCAGTAATTCAGAGACCCATGGTGACGCTCTGAAGACCCTGGTTCGGATCCCACCACGGCAGATGATGAAATTTAAATTCAATAAAACAATCTAGAATTCAAAGTGACCATTACTTGATTGTCGTAAAAACCCATCTGGTTCACTAATGCCCTTTAGGAAGATAGGAATTAGGAGTGAGAGTAGGCAATCGAGCCCATTCTGCCATTCTTTAGGGAAAGAAATCTGCCATCCTTGCCCGGTCTGGCCTGCATGTGATCCAGACCCACAACAATATGATTGACTCTTAATTGCCACTCAGTTCAAGGGCAACTAGGGATGGGCAACAAATGCTGCTTGCAAAGTCTCCCTGGCTGTCCTGTCTGGAGACAATACAGATCTCTTTAACCTGTGCTAATGCTCCCTCCACTCACATTGTCTGTACCTTTAAGACTTGATTAGCTGTAAAGGCACGCATTCCAATCATTATTCATTATTCTGTAAATTGAGTTTGTGTCTTTATATGCCCTGTTTGCTGCTTATGAGCAGATCTCCCACTCACCTGACGAAGGAGCAGCGCTCCGAAAGTTACTGGCGTTTGCTACCAAATAAACCTGTTGTTCGACTCCTTACTGTGTTTGCCCCAGTCCAACGCCGGCATCTCCACATCATGACCTTGCCATGGATTCAGGCCCAACCTTTCTTCATAAGATAAAAACCCCCATCCCAGGTATCAGTCAATTGCACCTTCTCTGAACCACATAGAATCCCGACAGTACAGAAGGAGGCCATTTGGCCCATCGAGTCTGTACCAACCACAACCACCCAGGCCCTATTCCCATAACCCCACACATTTACCCTGCTAATCCCCCTGACACTAGGGGCAATTTAGCATGGCCAATCAACCTAACCCGCACATCTTTGGACTGTGGGAGGAAACCGGAGCACCCGGAGGAAACCCACGCAGACACAGGGGGAAAGTGCAAACTCCACACAGACAGTGACCTGAAGCTGGAATCGAACCCGGGTTCCTGCTGCTGTGAGGCAGCAGTGCTAACCACTGTGCCACAGTGCCACTCATGCTTCTAATAGATTTTTATCCTTTTTTAGAAAAGGGGAGCAAAACTGTACACGGCAATCCAGATGTGGTCTCATCAGTGTACTGTACAACTGTAGCAAAAGATCCCTACTTTTAAACTCCATGCCACATGCAATAAATGACAAAATTACATTTGCCTTCCTAATTTGCTGTACCGACATCCTAACTTTTTGTAAGTCATGCATTCGGACCTGGATCCCTCTGTACTTCAGAGTTCTTGGGGCGGCATAGTGGTTAGCACTGCGGCCTCACGTCGTTAGGGACCCAGGTTCGATTCCTGGCTTCGGTCACTGTCTGCGCAGAGTCTCCCCGTGTCTGCGTGGGTTTCATCCGAAAGATGCGCAGGTTAGGTGGATTGGCCATGGTAAATTGCCTCTTAGTGTCCAAAGATGTGCAGGTTAGGAGGATTGGCCATGGTAAATTGCCTCTTAGTGTCCAAAGATGTGCAGGTTAGGTGGATTGACCATGCTAAACTGCCCCTTTGTGTCATGGGGACTAGCTAGGGTAAATGCATAGGGTTATGGGGAACGGGCCTGGGTGGGAGTGTGAGTCAGTGCAGACTTGATGGGCTGAATGGGCTCCTTCTGCACTGTAGGGATTCTATGATTCTGCAATATCTCTCAATTTAAATAATATGCTGCTTTTCAATTCTCTTGCCAAAGTGGACAGGTTCACATTTCCCACACTATATTCCATCTGCCAAACCTTTGATCACTGGTACACAGGTCACTGAAATTGATAACACAGGTGGAGAAGGTAGCCAAGAAGGCATAGAGCATGCTTGCCTTCATCGGCCGGGGCATTGGGTTTAAAAATTGGCAAGTCATATTGCAGCTTTACAAAACTTTAGTTAGGCCGCACTTAGAATATAGTGTTCAATTCTGGTCGCCACACTACCAGAAGGATGTGGAGGCTTTGGAGAGGGTACAGAAAATATTTACCAGGATGTTGCCTGGCATGGAGGACATTAGCTATGAGGAGAGGTTGGAGAAACTTGGTTTGTTCTCACTGGAACAGAGTTGGAGGGGCATGGACAGAGTAGATAGTCAGAAGCTTTTTCCCAGGGTGGAAGAGTCAATTACTAGGGAGTATAGGTTTAAGGTGTGAGGGGCAAGGTTTAAAGGAGATGTACGAGGCAAGTTTTTTTACACAGAGGGTGGTGGGTGCCTGGAACTCGCTGCCGGGGGGAGGTAGTGGAAGCAGATATGATAGTGACTTTTAAGGGGCGTCTTAACAAATATATGAATAAGATGGGAATGGAGGAATATGGTCCCCGGAAGGGTCGGGGGTTTTAGTTCAGTCGGGCAACATAGTAGGTGCCGGTATGGAGGGTCGAAGGGCCTGTTCCTGTGCTGTAATTTTCGTTCTTCTTTGAATTATATCTATACACCTTTTCTTTTCATGCCCTTTTCACAACTTACTTTCCCACCTATCTTTGTGTCATCAGCAAATTTAGCAACTATACATTCGATCCCTTCATCCAAATCATTGATATAGAATCCATGCATACAATGTAGAAGGAGGTCATTTGGCCCATCGAGTCTGTACCAAAAGAGCGTCTTACCCAGGCCCACCCCTCCGTTCTACCCCCATAACCCTGTGCATTTACCATGGCTAATCCACCTCACCTGCACATCTTTGGACAGTGAGAGGAAACCGGAGCACCCGGAGGAAACTCACACAGACACAGGGAGAACGTGCAAACTCCACACAGACAGCCACCCAAAGACGGATTCAAACCCAGGCAACTAGTGCTGTGAGGCAGCAGTGCTAACCACTGTACCACCGTGCCACCCATATAGAGTGTAAATAGTTGAGGATCCAGTACCGATCCCTGTGGCCCTCCACTCACCACATTTTGGCAATCTGAAAATAACCCATTCATGTTTATGTCTAAGCTAACCAATCCTCTATCCATGCTAATATGTTAGTGAATCACAAAACGTTAGTTTGCAGGTACAGCAAGTAATTAAAAAGTCAAATTGAATGTTTGCCTTCATTGCAAGGGGAATGGAATATTTAATTATGGAAAAAAGCAAAATACAGCGGATGCTGGAATCTGAAACAAAAACAGAAAATGCTGGAAAATGCAGGTCTGACAGCGTCAGTGCAGAGAGAATAGAGCCAAAGTTTCAAGTTTGGATAACACTTCGTCAGAGCCCCGTCAGCTCTGACGAAGGGTAATCCAGATTCGAAACGTTGGCTCTATCCTCTCTCCGCAGATGCTGTCAGACCTGCTGAGATTTTTCAGCATTTTCTGTTTTTGATTTAATTATGGAAGTCTTGCCACAGCTGCACAGGGCATTGGTGAGGCCGCACCTGATGTATTCTCCACAGTCTTGGTCTCCTCACTTAAAGAGCAGTGTACTTGCATCAGAAGCAGTTCACAGAAGGTTCACTAGGCTGATTCCTGGGATAAAGGTGCTCGCTAATGAGAAAAGGTTGAGCAGGTTGGGCCTATAGTCATTGGCGTTGAGAAGAATGAGGGATGTTCTTATTGAAACATATAAGATTCAGACAGGGCTTGACAGGGTAGGTGCAGGAAGGATTTTTCCTCTTGTGGGGAATCTAGGACTAGAAGAGTTCTTTCATTTATGGTGGCGATGAGGAGGAATTTCTTCGACCTAGGGCGGCACGGTAGCACAGTGGTTAGCAGTGCTTCACAGTGCCAGGGACCCGGGTTCGATTCCCGGCTTGGGTGACTGTGTGGAGTTTGCGCATTCTCCCTGTGTCTGCATGGGTTCCCTCCGGGTGCTCCGGTTTCCTCCCACATTCTGAAAGACGTGCTGGCATTGACCCGAACAAGCGCCGGACTGTGGAAACTGGGGGAGTTTCACAGTAACTTCATTGCAGTGTTAATGTAAACCTTGCTTGTGACTAATAAATAAACTTTAAACTTTTCTCTCAGAGAAGATCGTTAGTCATTGGAATTCTCTTCCACAGATAGCAGTGGAGGCTGGGTCATTGAATATACTCGAAGCTGAGTTAGATAGATTTTTGATTGACAAAGGACTTAATTGTCATGGGGAGGGGGGCAGAGTTAAAGCCACAGTGAGGTCAGCCATGATCTTATTGACTGGTGGAGCAGGCAAATGGCTTACTCCTGCGCTTAATTCTTATAATGTGCTGTGTTCTTACAAGGCAATACTTTTCCATCAATTCCCCTGCCCAAACCACGGGGTAGCACCATGGCCCTTATCACTCAGTCACATCTTGGTCGGTCTCTCTCTCTCTCTACTTTAGAAACTCTTCTTTTTGACCAACTTATATCATTCTTAGGATGTGGGTGACTTCGGCAGGGCCAGGACTTATTGTCCGTCCCGTAATGTTTGAGAGGTTGAAGGTGGTGGACCTTCTTGTTGAATCACTGACAGTGTGTTCTATACAACTGAACGGTTTTAAGACCACTTCAGAGAATGCAGTTAAGAGTCAACCTATAGGCCAGGCCGGGTAGTGATGGCTGGTTCTTCCTCAAAAGCCATGAGTGAACCAGTTGGGTTTTGGCATCAGTCTGGCAGCTTCATCTCCTTTTTTGCCCTTAGCATCTTGTGATTTTCAACTTTAAAAAAAATCTGCATTCAAATATAACTTTCAGCCAATATAATGGTGAGATTTCAACGGAAATTGACTGGATCAATACCCCAGGCCTCTGGATTACGATTCCTATAACATAACTACTCTGCTACTGTATCCATGTTTCATCCCTTTTATCCCTCCTTCAAAATCTTCATTTCCTCTCATGCCCCAAACCCAATCCAAGCTCTTCATCAAGATACGCTTCCTCCGTCAGCCTCTGCACTAAGCAGTTCCAGCCTCGACAGCTTAAATTCCACCCTCAACTCACCTTTCCCGCTCTGTTCAAAATTCACAGACCTCATCCTCCCTAATTCTAAATTTTAAGTTTAAATTTAAGCTTATTTATTAGTGTCACAAATAGGCTTACATTAACACTGCAATGAAGTTACTGTGAAAATCCCCTAGCCGCCACACTCTAGTGCCCTTTCGGGTAACACTGAGGAAAAATTTAGCATGGCCAATGCACCTAACCAGCACGTCTTTCAAACTGTGGGAGGAAACCGGAGCACCCGGAGGAAACCCACGCAGACAAGGGGAGAACGTGCAGACTCCACACAGACAGTGACCCAAGCCGGGAGTCGAACCCGGGTCCTTGGCGCTGTAAGGCAGCAGTGCTAACCCACTGTGCCACCGTGCTGCCCCCCCCCCCCTTGAGCTATATTAACAGTCAGCCTGTGGCTTCTTTATTCCGGTATTCTCAATTACTGGCGAAACCACCACCAACATTCCCATATCCCATTCCAAGCTGACTTGCTTTCCTTCTAGGACAAAAAAAACCATTCCTAAGCAATGCTTCTCCGAACTTCCAACTACCAGACTTTGACTTTTCCATTCACTACAGCATTTTTAAAAATTCATCTGTGGGACGTGGCGTGTCACTGGCTGGCCAGCATTTATTGCCCATCCCTAGTTGCCCTTGCTCAGAGGGCAGTTGAGAGTCAACTACATTGCTGTGGCTCTGGAGTCACATGTAGGCCAGACCAGATAAGGACGGCTGATTCCCTTCCCTAAAGGACATTAGTGAACCAGATGGGTTTTTCCGACAATCGATTCATGGTCACCGGTTGATTCTTAATTCCAGATCATTTGTATTGAATTCAAATTCCACCATCTGCCGTGGCGGGTTTCGAATCTGGGTCCCCAGGACATTAGCTGAGTGTCTGGATTAATAGTCCAGCGATAATACCACTGGGCCATCACCTCCCCCTCTTTCTGCAGCTGTTTATCTGCTTGCCCACTCCCTCACCTCCACCTTTGATGCTCTTGCCTCCAATAAGATCTTCACTCCATTCAGTCCCGGTCACTGTCAAGGGGAAGAAAAGGAAGAGGAGAAGATGCTGGTCCGGGGATCGGAGGAGGCTCGCGTGGAGCATAAACCAGCTGCTGCTTGGTGTACTGTGATGTAGCTCCCTCTATCAATCCTCCCATTCACATCCTCTGGGCTTGCTGGCCTGGTGCATATGGTCAACAGCTAACTTAGGCAGCCATTGAGACATCCCCTCTGTCAAAACAGCTCACTACTCGAGGATCAACCTGGAATACAAAACTAACCCCCCCCCCCAGTCCTGGCTCAAAACAGAAAATGCTGGAAAATCTCAGCAGGTCAGACAGCATCTGTGGAGAGAGAATGGAGCCAACCTTTCCAGTCTGGATGACCCTTCGTCAGAACTGATGACAAAGTAAAAAAGATAAGATTTATAGATTTATACTGGAAAGCTGCGGGGTGGGGGGTGGGGAAGGGGGGGGGGGGAGCTGAAATTGATAAGGATACATAGACAAAAAGACAAAAGGAATTGAAATTCCTTGTCCTATTTTCTTTGTCTTCAGCTCTGACAAAGGATCATCCAGGCTCGAAACGTTGGCTCTGTTCTCTCTCCACAGATGCTGTCAGACCTGCTGGGATTTTCCAGCATTTTCTGTTTTTGTTTCAGATTCCAGCATCTGCAGTATTTTGTGTTTCTCTCCAGTCCTGATGATCTCATCAATCCCTTCTCTGTGCCCCCTTGTTCATTGACTCTGGCAACAAGTGTGACAAATTGTTAAATGTGATCAGTCACTAGGATTGAGATAACCTGCCATTTCTTCACCCACCAACACAACCCTCCTCACAGGGTCCCATCCTCCCTCCTCAAATTGATTTTCTGTCTCTCCCTACACCCTCCTGAAGCTCATCCTGTCTCCAAGATCCACCTCTGCCCACTTGTCCCCTTTCCCACTCGAACTGCTGACATCCAACTTCCCTATCTGACCGACATGTTACCTGACATAGCATCATGGAATCTATGGTGCAGAAGGAGGCCATTTGGCCCATCGAGCCTGCACCGACAACAATCTCACCCAGGTCCCATCCCCATAACCCCATAAATTTACCCTCCTAATCCCCCTGACACTAAGGGTCAATTCAGCATGGCCAATGAACCTTACCCGCACATCTTTGGACTGTGAGAGGAAACCGGAACACCCGGAGGAAACCCAAGCAGACGCATGAAAAATGTGCAAACTCCACACAGCCATTCACCCAAGGCTAGAATTGAACCTGGGTCCCTGATGCTGTGAGGCAGCAGTGCTAACCACTGTGCCGCCGTGCCGCCCCGTACTTCCCCCTTTGAAAACAGCTGGCATCAATTCCATCTTCGAAAACCCATTCTTTGCCTTTACAAACTACTACCCCATTTCTAACCTCCCCTTCCTCTTCAAAGTTCTTTACATGTGTGTTATATATTTAAGTGGTTGCAGATTGCTTTAAGAGCTGATCAGATGATTTGATGTCATTGGGGTGTTGCACAGGCTGTTGTTTTACTTTCAGTTTGGAATCTGTTCAGGCCAGAGCTCCTGGAATAAGTCTGTTGTTGTTAGTTTGAATCTGTAGTTCGAAACCACATCTTTTCCTTTTGTTAAAACCCACATCCCCAAACATCATTAGGACATTACAATGTCTGTGCCCCTATTTCCCGCAACTGCACATTTGAACCTCTCCAATCAGCTTTCTAACCGACGTCACTGCGCTGAACCCGTCCTAAATATAAATCACATTTTTTTTCTCGTGGAGGTGCCCCCTTTCTTGATCTCTATCATCTTTTACAGCGTCAGCCACACCACCTTCTCCAATGCCCCTCCTCTGTTGTCCAGTTCAGTGGAATTACCCTTACGCCGCTCCATTTTAAATCATAACTAGAGAGATTCCAGCAATGGCTTCTTCATAGTTTCGTAGAATCCCTACAGTGCAGAAAGAGGCCATTCAGCCCATCGAGCTGCACCAGTAACTATCGCACCCAGGCCTTATCCCCGCAACTCCACGCATTTACTCTGCTAATTTCCCTGGCTCTTAGGAGCAATTTAGCATGGCCAATTAACATAACCCACACACCTTTGGAGTGTGGGAGGAAACCGGAGCACCCGGAGGAAACCCACACAGACACGGGGAGAACGTGCAGACTCCGCACAGTCACCCGAGGCAGGGAATCGGACCCGGGTCTCTGGCGCTGTGAGGCAGCACTGCTAACTACTGTGCCACTTTTTCTCAATGCAAGCTTGTTCGAACATCTTCCAATTGGGACACTTTACCGCCTTCTGGACATACCGTCATGTTCAATGACTTCAGGCCATGAACACTGCCCTCCACTTTATTCTTTTGTTTATTTTGTCAACTGCCAGTCTTACCTTGTTTTCATGTTTTTGACTTCCTATAGGGCCGTTCATTATCCTACCATTACCACGAACTCTGGACCAATAATTCTTTACAACCATCATCCCTCCCTTTGTCTTTTGTCATTTAATCTCTCCCACCCTCTACCCGATCCCAGACTTTCCCTTTATTCCTCTTCCCCCTCCCCTCCCCTATTTCCATCGAACCATAGCGACCCTACAGTGCCATTCAGCCCATCGAGTCTGTACCGATACTCCAAAAGAGCATCCCACCCAAACCCTCCTCTCTGCCCTATCTCCGTAACCTGGGCATTTACCATGGCCAATCCACCTAATTTACCCATCTTCAGACACTTTAGCACAGCTAATCTACTTCTCCTGTACACTTTCAGACTAAGGGAGGAAATCAGAGCACCCGGAGGAAACCCACGCAGACACGGGATGAACGTGCAAACTCCCCACAGACAGTCACCCGAGGCTGGACTCGAACCTGGGTCCCTGGCGGTGTGAAGCAGCAGTGTTAACCCAATGTGTCATCACGCTGCCTGCTCCAACAACATAAAACCCATCACATTTCTACCTCCCTTCAGTTCCGAAGAAGAGTCACATTCAACTGAAAAATTTAACTGTTTCTCTCTCCACAGATGCTGTCAGACCCACTGAGTATTTCCAGCACTTTGTTTCTGAGCTCACTTGTCTTGCTGCACTTGCACTGTTTTTTTCTGCCCCCCGCCCCACTATCTTATTCTTGGCCCCTTACTCCATATCATCTGCCTCCTCGCGACATCATCCAAAGATTTGGGATCCGCTTCCACATATTGCTGCTTTGCTTCTACACCACTGTCTTAACTCGTTCACTGCCTCTAAGCAGTCAGACTTCAGGGCTTGGATAAGCCATACATTCCTCTATTTAAACACCGGAAGGTCTATTGCTTTTGACCCCTGTCAGAAATTCCACAATGTGGAGATGCCGGCGTTGGACTGGGGTAAACACAGTAAGGAGTCTAACAACACCAGGTTAAAGTCCAACAGGTTTACTTGGCCAAATAAACCTGTTGGACTTTAACCTGGTGTTGTTAGACTCCTTACAGAAATTCCATAGCCATGCTGCTCATTCCATCCCTCTCCTCAGCCACTGTCTGAATTGGACAGATTACTAGAAACCTTTGTGTTCGATTTGACCCCGAGGTGAGCTTCTGATCTCAGATTGTTGTCCAGGGCAAGAATTGCTAACTCTGTCTGCCTCTGATCTTGCTGCTGAAATCCTTACCCCTAACCTTGTCCACCTCCAAACACAACTGTTTTGATGTTGACGCCCTCCTGGCTGGCGTCCCACTCCCTATGCTCTGGAACTTCGCACCTACATCAGGGTGTAGCTGCCTACGCTCTCGCCTGCACCAAGCCCTGCCACCCACCATGACTATTCTTACTGACCCTCTCACCCACACAAGCCCTGTCACCCCCTGTGACTATTCTTACTGACCCTCTCACCCACACAAGCCCTGCCACCTCCCATGACCATTCTTACTGACCCTCTTGCCTGCACCGAGCCCTGCATACCCACCAAGACCACTCTTACTGACCCACGCAATCTGCCCACCCAGAAGAAAACAAAAAGTTCAAAATTTTCAAAAAGCAAGTGTTCCTTTTTAAGGTATACAAGGTCAGTTTGGGAAAGTTTTGTTGGTTTTTCCTTCTGGGCATCCTGCGTTAATTCCAATTTAAATTTCTTATCCCCACGTTTAAATCTCTTCACGGTCTCATGCGCTCTATTTCTGTAACCTCTTCTAAACCTACAACCACTCAGCCTATCACTCCCTTGGAACTCTCTGTTCTGGTCTCTTGTGCACCCCTCTTCCCTCCATGGGTAGCTGTGTCTTCAGCCAATTAAACCTCTTGTTCTGGAATTTGCTCCCTGAAGATACATGGCTCTCCTTCTCCCCATTTTAGTCTCTTTGGCCTCCAGCTTTTTCTTTGTCCCTTCATTCGTTTTTGCCTGAATACATTTCTGTCAAGCACCTTGGGATCAATATTTACCCACGCAGCTCCAAATTTCTGATACCCTCACTCTGGCTGAATCTCACTCAGACTGCAGTCTCTCTCCCACTGGCGTGCACAGGCTCACTGGTCATGCGCTTGCTAAAACCACTGCCTTATATACAGCTGAGGTGAGCTGAGATGACCCACACACCATAACTATTGGTAAATCTTTCTCTTTTTTCTCTTCCAACTCGGGAAGGGGCTATCTTAGACCTGGTCCTGGGAAACGAGTCCGGACAGGTGATTGATGTCTCAGTGGGGGACCATTTTGGGAACGATGATCACAATTCTATAAGTTTCAAGATACTTGTAGAAAAGGATAGAAGTCGTCCCAGAATAAAAGTACTAAACTGGGGCAAGGCTAAGGAATGTAGACTGGGGGCGGCTGTTTGAGTGTAAATCTACATTTGATTTTCGGAGTCTTTTAAAAGTCAGTTATTAACAATTCAGGACAAGTATGTCCCTGTAAAAATGAAGGACAATGATGGCAAGATTAGGGAATTTCAGGAAATTGAAAACGGATAAAGCTCCTGAGGAATACAAAGATAGCAGGAAAGAACTTAAACAGCTACTTAGGAGTGCAAAAAGAGGCCATGAAATGTCCTTAGCAGGCAGGTTTAAGGAGAATCCCAAGACTTTTTATGCCGTACATAAGGAGGAAGACGGTAGCTAAGGAAAGGGTAAGTCCACTCAAGGACAGTGGAGGGATTTTGTGTTGGAGCCAGATGAGGTGGGTGAGGTCCTTAACAAGTACTTTGCATCTATATTCACAAAGGAGAAGGAGATGGTGGATGGTGAGTGTAGAAAGGAGGATGTTGACATTCTAGGACATGTTGAGATAAACAAGGAGGCGGTATTGGAGGTTTTGAAAAACATTAAGGTGGACAAGTTCCCAGGGCCAGATAGGGTCTTTCCCAGAATACTGAGAGAGGTGAGGGAAGAAATTGCTGATGCCTTGGCCAAGATCTTTGTGTCCTCTTTAGCCATGGCCTAGGTACCAGAGGATTGGAGAGTAGTAGGTGGGGAGATTATTGGAGAAGATTCTTAGGGACAGGATGTACTCACATCTGGAAGAGAATAGGCTTATTAGTGATAGGATCGTGTCTCACAAACTTGACTGAGTTCTTTGTGGAAATGACAAGAAAAATTGACCAGGGCAGGGCAGTAGATGTTGTATACATGGACTTTAGTAAAGCCTTCGATAAGGTTCCTCATGGCAGGCTGATACAGAAGGTGAAGTCATATGGGATCCGAGGTGAGCTGGTAAGATGGATACAAAACTGGCTTGGGCATAGAAAGCAGGGAGTAGCAGTGGAAGGGTACTTTTCTAACTGGAGGACTGTGACAAGTGATGTTCCACAAGGATCAGTGCTGGGGCCTCTGTTGTTTGTGATATATATAAATGATTTGGAGGAAAATGTAGGTGGTCTGATCAGTGAATTTGCTGATGATACAAAAATTGGGGGAGTAGCGGATAATGAGGAGGATTGTCAGAGGATACAGCAGGATATAAATCAGCTGAAGACCTGGGCCAAAAGATGGCAGATGGAATTTAACCCGGACAAATGTGAGATGATGCGATTTGGAAGGTCTACTACAGAAGGAAAATATATAGTAAATGGTAGAGACCTTAAAAATATTAGCATACAGAGGGATCTAGGTGCACAGATCCATAGTTCCCTGAAGGTGGCAACTCAGGTGGACAAGGTGGTCAAGAAGGCGTATGGCATGCTGGCTTTCACTGGTCAGGGCATTGGGTATAGGAATTGGAAAATCATGTTGCAGCTGTATAAGACTTTGGTTAGGCCTCATTTGGAGTATTGTGTACAATTCTGGCCGCCACACTGCCAGAAGGATGTTGATGCATTGGAAAGGAGAGATTTACCAGGATGTTGCCTAGTTTGGAGGATATGGAGTATGAAGAAAGGTTGAACAAACTTGGATTATTTTCATTGGAACGTCGGAGGATGAGGGGGACCTGATAGAGGTTTACAAGATTATGACAGGCTTGGATAGAGTCAGAGTCTTTTTCTCAGGGTTGAAGGGTCAATTACTTGGGGGCATAGGTTGAGAGTGAGAGGGGGAAAGTTTAAAAGAGATGTCAGGGGCAAGTTTTTCACACAGAGGGTGGTGAGTGCCTGGAACGCGCTGCCGGAGGAGGTGGTGGAAGTAGATTCTATAACAATGTTCAAGAGACACCTGGATAGATACATGAATAGGCAGAGATTAGAGGGATATGGACCACATAGAGGTAAGAAAGTATTAGATTAGAGAGGCATCTGTGTTGGCACAGACTTGATGGGCCGAAAGACCTGTTCTTCTCTGTACTGTTCTTTGGTACATTTTTTCAATGTTTTATTTAATTCATTCATGGGTGTCGCTGCCAAGGCCAGCATTTATTACCCATCCCTAATTACCCTTGAACTGAATGGTTTGCTGGGCCTTTCCAGAGGGCAGGTAAGAGTCAACCACTGTGCATCCGGAGTCACATGTAGGCCAGAATGGGTAAGAATGGCAGATTCCCTTCCCTAAAGGGCATTAGTGAACCAGATGGATTTTTAATGACAATCATGTCATGTCATCATTAGACCTTAAGTTCCAGATTTTCTTTATTGAATTCAAATTTCATCAACTACCATGGCAGGATTCAAACCTGGATCCCTGGAGTATTACCCTGGATCTCCGGAATACTAGTCCAGTGGTAATACCATGACACTACTGCCTCCTCTCAGTCCCAAATGTACAAATAACAAAGTGTGTGAGTGAGAGACATAAAATAGATGTGGGCTATATATTAGGCTTGTCTGTAAAGCCTTCTCACTGTTGGAAAAGTTCAGCAGTAGTTGCCCAGGCATTTAAATACAAAAAGACCACTGGGGACATCCAATTGTGCTCACCAAAATGACAGAAATCTAGTGGGCAGTGAGGTCAAATGGGGCACCTGTTAAGGTGTGCCAGTGTCCAAAATGGAAAAAACAAAATCATTGCTACAAATCTGACAGGAATTTTACCACCTCGCCCGCACAAGGCTCGTAAGATCCTGCCCGTGGCCAACAGAGAATGCCATTCTGCGAGCCTCGCCCCCCCCCCCAATTCTGGGGCGGGTGAGCCGGTACAATTCCGGCCAGTGGGTCCAACCTTCTCCTCACGGAATGCCTACGCAAAGATCCCACTTCCCAGACAAAAACTGCAAAAAAGAATCAATGCATGAGAGGCATTTCAAAAGCGATTTCCCTAAACTTGGTTAAATGCTGTGGGCCGTGTCAATAACACAACGGGCATTCTACACTCCAATGACAGTGTCGTGGACAAATGCCTCAGCTGTACCACCCCAGATTTCCCACACAGATTGCTGGGATATTGTCCAACAAGGTTCCAGGGGCCCCTCAATTCCCTGCACCCAAGTGGCTAGATTCTTCATCTGAGAGTCGATGTGGTTTCAGCAAGCTAGTCAACAGGGAAGGGCATCACACCAGTGGTGCAGTGGCACAGTGGCTAGCACGACTGCCTCACAGCGCCAGGGATCTGGGTTCAATTCTGGCCTTGAGTGACTGTCGATGTGGAGTTTGCACATTCTCCCCGTGTCTGCGTGGGTTTCCTCCGGGTGCTCTGGTTTCCTCCCACACTCCAAAGTTGTGCAGGTTAGGTGGATTGACCGTGCTAAATTGTCCCTTAGTGTCCCAAATAAATGTGTAAGTTAGGGAGATTAGTGGTGTAAATACATGGGGTTATGGGGTAGGGCCTGGGTGGGTGCTCTGTTAGAGAGTTGTTGCAGACTCGATGGGCTTCCTTCTGCACTATAGGGATTCTCCTCCAACAGGAGACTGTGTTTCTCTCTCCTTATAGTAAAGTTTATTTATTAGTCGTAAGTAGGCTTACATTAACACTGCAATGAAGTTACTGTGAAATCCCCCTCTGGCATCTGTTCGGGTACACTGAGGGAGAACTTAGCACGGCCAATGCACCTAACCCGCACGTCTTTCAGACTGTGGGAGGAAACCGGGGCACCCTGAGGCAACCCAAGCAGACACGGGGAGAACGTGCAAACTCTACACAGACAGTGAGGCAAGCCGGGAATCGAAACTGGGTCCCTGGCGCTGTGAGGCAGCAGCGCTAACCCGCTGTGCCAGCGTGCCGTCCCAACACGGGCACTAAGGCTGACACAGATGATCAGACTGGATATATTCTTGGGCTCAAATACTCATTCACTGAACTCATTAGAGCAGCAGGGAAATCTCTCTAAGCTTTGATTGAAAGCTGTAATTCTGCCCCCAAATCATCCGTTAGATATTATTTTAAGCGGGCACTGTGCACAGCATTGTACATTAGACCCTCCCAAAAGTATTGGTGATCTTTGTTGGAACGTAACAACTAGAAGGTAAAATTGAAAGTCAACCACTTGAAGGGTCGATCTCCCCTCGGCCATCATTCCCTCCTGACCCCCCAGTTTTATTAGCTTCCCGCTCCTCTGCACCTCTGCAGCTGCAGCTCTGCCTCCCCTGGGCCAACGCAGGTGGAGCAGCCAAAAATTCCAAGAGCACCGTCTCAGACATAACTGTGCTTTTTGTCGCCATGCCAGACACGAGCACAGCTCGCCAAGGAGAATCCAGGCAAAAGGTTTTCAAAACATGCAAATGTGTGGACCAGTTTGAGAATGCAAGATGAAGCGAATCAGAACATTATTGAAGCAAGTGCGTTCAGCTTTTAAAAGACAAAACAAGACAAGAAGCAACTTTTCACTGACCTGTCCCTACTGCGCCTTGAAGGGAAAGCTGCATTACAACCTCCAACTGTGCACACGTGCATCTCCTTTAGATGCACATTTTTGTAATGCAACTTAACACTGTAAGAGCTTTTAAACACCTTCTTGCAGACATAGCAATAGTTAGGATTAGATGTACCCTGATTATCTCCCTTATCTGCAACGGGCTGTGGACATGTGCAGCCATTGACTGCTGGACTGTCGGAGCATGGGGAACCACCTCTCTGATGCAGTAATGTACTGCTGAAGCCTCCATTCAGCCTGCACTGAACTTCCTTATAAACGTCCGTCGGCTGCAACCAACCTTCTGCTTTAGATACCAAGCTCTCGCCACTGTCCGGTTCAGACTCGCTTTGTTCTTCCCCATGGGCTGAAATGATTACAGTTCTTGTCTTCATGTAAGCATCTCCATTTTCCAAGTAGAGCAGGCCTTTCTCTGCCTTTCTGCCAACACTTGCTTGGCTATTGTCAACCATCAGGTCTTCTTGCTGCACTTTGAGGCTCTGTTCCTCTGTGTCAGACAAATAGCTCGTTCCGCTTTCCGTCCCCTCAAAGCCGTTCCTCATACCCTTAAACTCGCTGTTGCTTCTAAGCGGTGCCCCCGTGCAGCAGTCACCAGCTCCGCTGTCGGGGTCCTCCAGTTCCTCCATGGTTTCCTTCTCGATCTTGACAGGCATGCTGGATTTGCGAGACTTCTTCTTCGGCACAGGGTCTCTTGCCGGGAGCTGCTCCGGGATCGACTGGGCTGCGGCAGGTAACGGAGGGAGGGCGCCTGGAGAAACGGCAAGCTCAGATGGTGTCACCAGGCTACGGTAGAAAGGGAGAACGGGCTGAACAGTCTTCAGGTTCTGAAACATGGTCCCATGTCCGACATTGCAAATGTTGCTCTGAGCACTATTCTGAAGGTTTGACTCCGTACGAGGATTATCCAATCCTGTGAGAGACCGGGGGTCCGTGCCAGGGCAGCTAGTGGCTTCAAGCCTTTTGTTACTGACTTGGATAACTGTTGCCAAAGAGCAGTTCCTCAGATCCTTGTCACGATTGTTTTTCATGGTTGGCACATGAAGCCTGGGGTTAGGATTGGAGCTGTGACGATTACGGCTACGCAGGGAACTGAAAACCATATTGCAACCCTCGACGGTGCATCTGTGTTTAATTTTCAGGTGAACCGCATTGTAATGAATCTTCAATGTGCCTTTATCGTAAAAGGTCTTCTCACAGGCGCTACAGTAGACTCGTCCCTTGGTTGTGAGGCAACCAGTCTTTTCCATAGATTTGACCCTGGTATGGGAAGGCACATGAACTTGTTCTGGCTCATGCTTTGGTGTCACACTGAGTGAAGGAGATGCCACAGCGCTGGACTCATTGGTGGAGCTATTCTTCAGATCTAGGTTCATGTCATCTTGGGAATTCTGGCTGTTCTCCTCAGCGCTCTGGAAGGAATCAGCGTGAGCGTTTAAAAGAAAACTTCTGCTGATAGGAATGGGAATTTCTTGCTTTGTTTCTCGTGGCCGGTCTTGGGATTGATCGAGGAGGAAGCTGTTCGGAGATGTCCCCAACAGGGGCATGGGGATAGGGTTAAAGAATTGGAATGGCAACATGAAAGCCAGGTTGTTCACAATGTTCTCAAAGTGATGAATACTGCTCACGTTGACCTTTTCCGAGTGAGTGGCTAGGCCCGGGTTTCGGGTCTGGTTGCTGCTCTCAATAAACGCCCGGATGTCGGAGTTGGCTTTGGTAGGCGGGACCACAACAGCATGTCCTTCCTTCTCCTGAATCGCCATGAGTTCCACGATGGATTTGGTTTCTCCGAAACGAAGGAATTGGTGCAGGGAGACCATTTCTTCCTCGTAAGTCATTATGCTCCACCGATCAAGCACTTTTCCCGAGGCATCCTGCAACACAAGAATCAGTAGGGAATAAAACTCTATCACAGTCTGGCACGACTTACTTCACTGATAATGCCTATAAAAGTGGTTTCATTTTTTTTCTCACTGGTGGTGGGGACCTTCTCAACTGAAGGGCAGGTGCTGGGATGCAAAAGAAGCCCAAGATTTTCATGGATGTCAGGATTGACATATGAGGAGATATTGAGGAGATTGGGCCTGCTTTCTTTGTCATTTATGACCACAGGTGACCAGTGTTTGAACAGACATTTCCGATAATCAGAAGAGAAAATGCTGGAAAATCTCAGCAGGTCTGACAGCATCTGTAAGGAGAGAAAAGAGCTGACGTTTCGAGTCCAGATGACCCTTTGAGAAAGAACAAAGAACAAAGAACAATACAGCACAGGAACAGGCCCTTCGGCCCTCCAAGCCCACGCCGCTCCCTGGTCCCAACTAGACCATTCTTTTGTATCCCTCCATTCCCACTCCGTTCATGTGGCTATCTAGATAAGTATTAAACAGCTTTGACAAAGGATCATCTGGACTTGAAACATCACTTCTTTTCTCTCCTTACAGATGCTGTCAGACCTGCTGAGATTTTCCAGCATTTTCTCTTTTGGTTTCAGATTTCAGCATCTGCAGTGGTTTGCTTTTTAGACATTTTCTATAGTTTTCTGGCAAGAAAGGTGAGCTTACAAAATTCTTAGAGGGCTCTTCAGGAAGGATGCAGGAAGGATGTTTCCCCCTGCTGGGGGGCAGGGATCTCGAGAGGGGAGGAAGAGTCTCAGAATAAAGGGTTGCCCATTTAGGACTGAGAAGAGGAGTGCATTCCTTCACTCAGAGGGTGGTGAATCTTTGGAATTCTCTACTTCAGAGAGCTGTGGAAGCTCAGTCATTGCGTATGTTCAAGACTGAAATCGATAAAGTTTTAGATTTAAAGATATCAAGGGATATGGGGATAATGCGGAAAAATGGCCTTGAGGTAGAAGATGTTGAATGGAGGAGCTGGCTTGAGGGGCCAAATGGCCTATATTCCTGCTCCTACTTCCCATATTCCTCTGCATGTTCCTATGTTCTTTATTATTAAAGTTTATTTATTAATGTCACATGTAGGCTTACTGCAATGAAATCACAGTGAAAACCCCCTAGTCGCCACACTCCGGCACCTGTTCGGGTACACTGAGGGAGAATTTTGCATGGCCAATGCACCTAATCAGCACGTCTTTTGGACTGTGGGAGGAAACCCACACAGACAAGGGGAGAATGTGCAGACTCCACACAGTGACCCAAACCGGGAATCGAACCCAGGTCCCTGGCACTGTGAGGCAGCAGTGCTAACCGCTGTGCCACCGTGCCACCCAGCAGTGAGTGAAGGCCCCTGTCATCAGCACAGACTCAGAAAATTGCCCCCATTACATCAACTACAGCAAACAGTTGATCAACCTTTGAACAAACATTCCCTATAGCTCTCACAGAATTTATCAACTGATTAATAAGTGCGAGGTGATTCATTTTGGTAGGACAAATTTGAATGTGGATTTCAGGGTCAATGGTAGGGTTCTGAGGAATGTGGAGGAACAGAGAGATCTTGGGGTTCATATCCACAGATCTCTGAAGGTTGCCACTCAAGTGGATAGAGCCGTGAAGAAGGCCTATAGTGTGTTAGCGTTTATTAACAGGGGGTTTGAGTTTAAGAGCCGTGGGGTTATGCTGCAACTGTACAGGACATTGGTGAGACCACATTTGGAATATTGTGTGCAGTTCTGGTCACCTCACTATAAGAAGGATGTGGAAGCATTGGAGAGAGTGCAAAGGAGATTTACCAGGATGCTGCCTGGTTTGGAGGGTAGGTCTTTTGAGGAAAGATTGAGGGAGCTAGGGCTTTTCTCTTTAGAGCGGAGGAGGATGAGAGGCGACTTGATAGAGGTTTATAAGATGATGAGGGGGATAGCTAGAGTGGACGTTCAGAGACTATTTCCTTGGGTGGATGTAGCTGTTACTAGGGGGCATAACTATAAGGTTCATGGTGGGAGATATAGGAGGGATGTCCGAGGTAGGTTCTTTACTCAGAGAGTGGTTGGGGTGTGGAATGGACTGCCTGCTGTGATAGTGGAGTCGGACACTTTAGGTACTTTCAAGCGGTTATTGGATAGGCACATGGAGCACACCAGGATGATAGGGAGTGGGATAGCTTGATCTTGGTTTCGGACAAAGCTCGGCACAACATCGAAGGCCGAAGGGCCTGTACTGTGCTGTACTGTTCTATGTCTTTGTCTATTATTAAATCCAAGGTTTCAAATGCTCCAAGAGACAATCAAACATTCTTTGCTTCAACTGGATGAGGTCTAACTGGTTTCACTCAAGCTGTTATGTGGAACAACAATGTGGAGCAAGATAAAGTCAAAATCAAGTCTTAATTATCCCATTGGAGGGATACCTTTAATCTCATCATTCGACGTAACTCGGGTAAGAAGAGGGATAGTTTTTCCTCAGAGTTCATGCTTGTTCCCAGTTGAAGCAGTATGCTTAATTTGTGATGGCAATCATTAGGACAAAAGAAGATACTTCTTTTGGGAAAACTTACCTTTTCAAGAGTAAAGATGTTCCACCCTTAAGAGTGAAAAAGGTACCAAGTCAAAAATAAGTACTCATAAATAAATAAACATTTGTAAAATGACCTGGCATACGTAAAACCCTGAGCAACTCTACTCATATAACAATGGTCATCATGGTTCCTCTCTAATATATACTCAGAGGAGCCACTAACCACGGTGGCACAGTGGTTAGCACTGCTGCCTCACAGCATCAGGGAGTTGGGTTCGATTCCCGGCTTAGGTCACTGTCTGTGCGGAGTCTGCACGTTCTCCTCGTGTCTGCGTGGGTTTCCTCCAGGTGCTCTGGTTTCCTCCCACATTCCAAAAGACATGCTGGATAGGTTGAATGGCCACGCTAAATTCTCCCTCTGTGCACCCAAACAGGTGCTGGAGTGCGGCAACTAGGGGATTTTCAAAGCAACTTCATTGCAGTGTTAATGTAAGCCTATTTGTGACACTAATAAATTAACTTTAACCCAATTTGTATCTGTAACCTGATCAGAGGCTTTGAGGTGACTTTTGAAACCAGGGAGACGTAGCAAACCCAAAGGGTTCAGGAAGAGAGTTTGAGAGCACAGGCGTATGATAGTTAAAGCTGCCTTGCTGATGATGGAGTTGCCGATGATGTTTGCGGGTGGGGAGGGAGAGAAAAACAGGGCAGGCCTGCGTCAGAGGATTGGAAGATGCAACCTGGAATGGAGAATGATGCCGTGGTCGGGTGCGGTGGGAGCAAGAAGGGATTTGAAAATCAGGACCAGGATTTTGGAAGTGAGGCTGTGTGCAAGACCGGTGGATGGCAGAGTTATGCATTAGTGGAATCTGCGCGAGGCTGGGTTTGGGAAATTAGCAAAGCATGAGCTGAAGACGTTTAATCTAGAGGTAATCAGAGGTAATAAGCAGGATAAGGCTACTGAGTTGGATGATCAGCCATGATCGTGATGAATGGCGGAGCAGGCTCGAAGGGCCGAATGGCCTCCTCCTGCTCCTATCTTCTATGTTTCTATGACTGTGGGATGGCACGCTGTTGCAGGCTATCTGTAATGGGCATTGCTTAAGGAGAGGGTCTTACTTTAACTGTGGCTTCTAATTTCCTCCCCACCCTATACATGGGAGGGAGCTACAGCCATCAACACGAGTTTCTAAATACCTCTTCTCAGATCTCACAAGAGAGCATCTGGGGCAAATGAAAGCAGTTTCAGCTCCTTTGTTCCCCTGCATGTTCTCGTCATTTTTGTCTTCAGGGATGCTGTTGAATTGGAACCGGGAGGGAGAACGAAAGGCCATTGTCCGGTCTGGAGTTAAGGGCCACAGCATGAAGTCACTGAGTCAGTGAAGCCACAGAGGTCTCTCATACCTCTATGCAGAGGCTAGCACCAGCCCCTGGAGAGGTTGGTTGAAGGTATCAGATGAGGCAAAGAGGAGTCTCTTCCTCACTGCAGCAGTAACAACTTGCATTGCCATAGCACCCTTAATATAGCAAAGCATCAAAAGGAGGTTCACAGGAACATTATCATCACATCAAATCTGACACTGAGTCACTCAAGGAAATATTAGTCACACAAGGTGACTAAATGCTTGATCTAAGATGTAGGTCGGAATATTATGGCTGTTCATGCCGGGGGGATTTTCCCATCCCAGTGAACGGAGGGCGGGCGAGTGGCATTAACAGCCAGTGAGGTCACGCCTGTGGGCTTCGAGTACTGTCTTAACAAAGGAGATAGAGATAGAAGTGAGCAGAAGGTTCAAAGGAAACCATTTTGTCACACAGCTAGTGTGGTCTGAAAGGCTGGTCGAGGCAGATTCAATTGTGATTTCCAAAAGGGAATTGGATAAGCACCTAAACTGAAGGAAGAATTGTAGCACTGTGTCTAAGGCCTGGAGGAGGCTCTTTATGCTTCTCTGATTCTTTCACTCACCCGAGACTGAAGCTGCATGTTTCTCAGTCAGACTTCAGACTCAGGCCTGTAGCACAGCAGCTCTGGGAACAGCTGTGTCGGGGGGAAGGTGACATCACACCCCCCTTTAACACCATTAGCTGCCGTAAAGTGCTGTAAAATGTTCCAAACGCTTTGATGGGAGAGAAGTTAAGGGACGGGGGAAAGAGGTTAGTTAAATATCGGGCGTTAGTAGACAGGAGAGTCGGAGGGGTCACTTGGTCATGGGGCCCAGATGATCCGGAGAATGTGGGGTAGTCAGGGTGTTGAGAGGTAGGGGGCCGTCGGATAGTGGGCAGGAGTTGCTCAGGGGGAAGGGGGTCTGGATGGGGAGGTGTCATGGAATCCCTACAGTGCAGGAGGAGGCCATTCGGCACATCGAGCCTGCACTGACCACAATCCCACCCAGGCCCCATCCCCATAAACCCACATATTTACCTTGCTAATCCCCCTGATACTAAGGGGCAATTTAGCATGGCCAATCAACCTAACCCGCACATCTTTGGAGTGTGGGAGGAAACCGGAGCACCCGGAGGAAACCCACGCAGACACGGGGAGAAAGTGCAGACTCCGCACAGGCAGTGACCCAAGCCGGGAATCGAATCTGGATCCCTGGCGGTGCAAGGCAGCTGTGTTAACCACTGTGCCGCCCATGGGTTGGTACCAACGTTACCCAGGAGTTAACAGCAGTTTTCTGGGTGGCTATTCTGCTCAGAGAATCACAGCCATCTGGTTTTGTTCCCCTTTGAAAAAAAAGGGATGTAGTTTCTTGGCTGCATTTGTTTTTTTAAAATTCTGTTTGAGTGAGTTGTTTTCTGTTGGTGGGAAAGGTTCTCCATATCCAAATGATTAGCTTCCTTGCTCTTTCTGTGGCAGTTCTGGAATAAATTGGCCTAAGGTTGTCTATAATTCAGTAAGTGACATGATGGCAGGAAGTTCACAAATGCAGACGTACGATTTGTAAATATTCCTGTCAGCTTTTGGCTACAAGTCAGAACTAACTAACAGTTAGTGATGATTTTGCATTTGTCAGACTTCTGGAGTGTTGCACCTGTGAGCATTTGAGCATCATTGCTAATAGGCTAGCAAATCTCCTGTGGCACTGCTCATGGTGATTCAGACGACTTGATAATTACAGCAGGACAATCAGCCAGTTTCCCTATACTACTGGCAAACACTGTGTTGTTAGCTTCCCTGATATATTTGCAGGGAACAGCAATGTCATCTCCCCACAGCCATACCCCCCCACCCCAAGTCTCTCTCTAAGGTTGGTGGCCTGCACGATAATTTCATTTAGCTTGCAATGCCTTTATCTATTATCATTTCCCAATCCCAAGTAACACTTACCACTCTCAGCCTGTTGTACATATTATATATCTCAGAGAAACTGGTGCCAACATTGCTGCATTGCAAAATGAGCAACAATTGTACTTATTAGCGTTTCAAAATATCTCTGCGATCTCAAAATGCCTGCACCATTGTAATAAGTGTTCGGAAGTTCCTTCACCAAAGTCTCTTTATTTACAAACTCTAACAGCAGTACACAGAGTGCTAGCAGTCAGCAGTCTACCTCCGGGGGTGTCAGAGGAACTGACACTCCCAGTTAAGTACAAGGCAAAGACTCGCTGATTGGCCCATCAATTGGATCCTTAATCAGGTACCTCTTCGAGGGTACCAACCAAATAAATAAAATCAAATTAACTCAGGGACAACTCAAAAAGGGCAGCTCCCTAAAAGGAGGGGAACAGCCCGAAACAAAAAACGAAGTGGAAAGGAAACTTAAAGCATCAACTTAAAGTGTGATTAAAGGGGTCAATAATACACCCCAGTCCCTGCGGTGCCCAGCGGGCATAGAAGGCATCAACTGTGCCCTTGAACACCGCATGCTCCCTCTCCAGGGACGCCCGGCCACGAATGTAGCCACGGTAGAGGGGCAGACAGTCAGGTTGGATGACCCCCCTCGGTCGTCCGCTGCCTGGACCTGTAGATGGCATGCCTTGCCAGGCTCCGGAGCAGGTTCACGAGGAGGTCCTCCTCCTTGCCCGCCCTCCTCCGCACCAGGCGACCGTAGATCAGAAGCGTGGGACTGAAGTGCAAACAAAACATCAATAAAAGGTCAGTAAGGAAACTGAAAGGGTTGTGCAGCCAGTGACATGCAACATAGACATGGTCCACAGACTCCACAAGGTTGAAAAAAGGGCACACTTGGGAGCCCGTGAACCGGAAGAACCTACGGTTGTACAGTACTGCTGCGTGCAGCACACTCCACCCCAGGTCCCCAAAATAGTGTGGGGGGAGGGTCCCTCCGTAGAGGGACTTCCAATGGGGGATCCTTAGTCAGAGAGTTCATACTCCAATAGGCCAACCTCAATGGCCTGATTGAAGTCATTACAACCATGCTTACCCCAGCTCTAGTTTCCACTAGTTTCTGTGATGCCTTTTTCCTTTGCTCTGAGTCCACACCCAAGCTTAACCAATAAAGCACAGTGAGCATATCGATCAGTTAGTAACCAAACTCACACAACCAAACACAGGACTATTGAACAATTGAACACAACCCAGCCCAACTCCCCAATATACCCAAATACTTTTGTATTTGATTCGTCTTTTTTCCATATAGTTGGCAGTTCCTCACAATTTGATATCTTGCACTATACAAAATCCCTTCCCAACAACCAGTTGGTGTAAGTGGTCTCCAGTATCAGTTACAGCTAAACAATGAAGGGAAAGATTGCTAACTCGTAATGTGCAAAAGCTTCATATTAAAGTTGGAATAGTTGGAAGGAAGAAAGGAAATTATATGAATCATAAACTAAAATGTGAAAAATGTTTGGATCAGTTGACAAAAATTTGGTCACTTTTTTTCTAACTAACATTTTTTGTTTTGCTATGTCATAAAATCATCCTTAAAGTAAATTGGGAAAATTCTAAACCTTGCCTTAAAGACAGATATGAAGAGAGTTTCTGGCTTGGAGTATTGATCAGACTATAAGGCTACCCTACAATGGTCCCTACAGTGCAGAAGGAGGCCATTCAGCCCATCGAGTTTGCACCACCAACAGTCCCACCCAGACCACACATACTTACCCAAAATAATGTCTGTTGGAAAAATAAGTGATCAAATTTTTGTCAACTGATCCAAACATTTTTCACATTTTAGTTGATGATTCATATAATTTCCTTTTTTCCTTCCAACTATTCCACACCAACCTTCGAGAGGAACGTGGGGGGGTGGGGGCGGGGGTGGGGGATGCCGGGGGAGGGGGGTGGGTATGGGTGTGAGGGGATTGCGTTGTTGTTCCCTGCAAATTGATCAGTGAAGCTAACTGCACAGTGTTTGCTAACAGAATAGGGAACCAAGCTGATTGTCCTGCTGTAATTATCAAATTGTCTGACAGTAATGTTATCTTACAACGGAACTTTAGGACAAGAACTTGGGTTTCTTAATGCCCATTTTTTTGGGTGTGGCAAGTGCCCACAGAATTCCAAAATGGCGCCCGTAGTGCACATGCACCCTTGGGTGCTGTACTGCATCGGCCTCCATTTTGTGTCAGTGTGCGTGTCTGCCTAATCTTTGCATGGCAGATGTAGCATAAGATTAGTGAGTGTATAAAAGTTTCCAGCTACTATCCTCTCTTGACTTTATCCTAGCTGAACACACAATTAGCCATAGGAAGACGCCCTACTTTCTGGTCCAGCGTGATTTAAATTACTTACAGGTTAGATCCTGGTTGGTGTCTTCGGGGTTTTCCTACAATTGCTTAAGTTTTTTAAAAATGTATTTATTAGTGTCACAAGTAGGCTTACATTAACACTACAATGAAGTTACTGTGAAAATCCCCTAGTCGCCACACTCCGGCGCCTGTTCGGGTACTCTGAGGGAGAATTTAACATGGCCAATGCACCTAACCAGCACATCTTTCAGACTGTGGGAGGAAACTCACGCAGACACAGGGAGAATGTACAGACTCCGCACAGACAGTGACCCAAACCGGGAATCGAAGCCAGGTCCCTGGCGTTGTGAGGCAGCAGTGCTAACCACTGTGCCACCGTGCCGCCCCCTTATCTGACAACTGTCATGAGGGAGGCGGAGGGTTGGGGCATGGGGGGGAAGGGTTTCCCACTCGCTTGCAAACGCACCCAGGTGAAACCTGATGGAGGGTAGATGACATTGGCGTCTCGGCCTGACATTATTATCAGGGGCCTTAAACTCCCCACGCCCACAGAGGTTGGCCTGCCACTGGATGTAAAAATACATCCTCCTGTGTCCTCCCTGTAGATCACTTTCCCAACTTGCTTCAGCAAACTAAAATATATTGCTTGGTGACAAAGTTAGACAAAAACCATAGCCAAATAAAGTAGCAACTATCTGAAAGTACACAAATTTGCAAGTTTATGCAGTGAAATCTGCATCTGATCTCCAAGGAATGTAGAGGCTGTAAATGCCTCTAAATTAAATCAACGAGAACTTACCCTGAGCCATTGATGGAATAGCATCCCATAAAAGGAACTTTACTGAAATATTACAATTTGGAGCCAGCTCTGGATAATGTTGGCACCATTCTGTTTAACTTATTATTTTGCCTTTCTAGTAGGCAATGTTTTTGGTGCCATGAATGTATTCACCATTGAAAGTCACACATTTCGATTGAATTGTTTCTTTTTGTCTGGCGATGAATCATCGACTGCACTCACTGAGCACCTCCTGTGAAAATTCCTTCGTGGAAGATTACTGAGCGAAACATTATCTAGTAACAAGCACTCTGTCTTTAGATGGTCACAGAAGCAGCTGTCCCAAGCTCAACTGTGAGTCAAGATGGTGATTTGGGCTTGTGAGGAATATTTGAAGCTTGCAACACCAGCTTTCACCACTGAAGGTGATGTGGGGCAGGATTTTCCGGCCGTGCTTGCCCCGAAACTGGAAAATCCCGCCCAAAGTCAACGGATCATCTGCCCCTCGCCCGCTACGATTCCCGTGGTGGGCGGGATGGAAAATTCACTCCATTGTCTCACTTAATTGGTGACTGCTTATTCGAATCATTCACTCCCTGAGGAAGGCAAGGTCAAATGTTAAAACTTTTTAAAAGTATTTTTTATTCATTTACGGTATCTGGGTGTCGCTCGCCAGGCCAGCATTTATTGTCCACCCCCAATTGCCCTCGGGAAGGAGGGGTGAGCTGCCTTCTATAATCGCTGCAGTCCATATGGTGCAGGTACACCCACAGTGCTGTTAGGAAGGGCATTCCAGGATTTTGACCCAATGTCAGTGAAGGAATGATGATATATTTCCAAGTCAGTGAGTGGTTTGGCGGGGAACTTCCAGCTGGTGGTGTTCCCAATAATCTACTGTTCTTGTCCTTCTAGAAGGTAGCAGGCATAGGTTTGGGAGATGCTGCCTAGGCAGTCTTGGTGAGTTCCTGTAGTGCACCTTGTAGATGGTACACACTGCTGCTACTGTGCGTCATTGGTGGAAGGAGTGAATATTTGTGGAAAGGGTGCCAATCAAGTGGGATGTTGATGTTGTCAAACTTCTTGAGTGTTTTTGGAGCTGCACTCACCCAAGCAAGTGGGGAGTATTCCATCTCACTCCTGACTTGTGCCTTGTAGACGGTGGACTGGCTTTGGGGAGTCAGGAAGTGAGTTACTTGTCACAGGATTCCTAACCTCTGACCTGCTCTTGTAGCCACAGTATTTATATGGCCAGTCCACTTCAGTTTCTGGTCAATGGTGATGTTGAGCTTCCAAGCAGACTCATGCGGACTCGAAACGTTAACTTTCTTTCTCCCTCCACAGACGCTATTGGACTTGCTGAGTTTGTCCATCATTTTCTGTTTTTATTTTAAATGTCTAACAGCCAATTAATGGAGGAGGTTCAATTTTAGATTTATTCACAAAGCGAAGCATTACAAATATACTAACTCCTAATTTTAGCCCATAGCATCAGTGTCAATAAGTTTCCATTCATTTGTGTTCAAGCAATTGTCTAATGAATGTCCCCCCACCTTATTCTTATTTTGTACAATTAACATCAAAGTGCTATTCAAAGCCCTATTCGTTGGGTGGCACAGTGGTTAGCACTGCTGCCTCACAGCGCCAGGGAACCGGGTTCAATTCCCGGCTTGGATCACTGTCTGGGCGGAGTTTGCACATTCTCCCCGTGTCTGCATGGGTTTCCTCTGGGTGCTCCGGTTTCCTCCTACACTTCAAAGATGTGCGGGTTAGGTTGACTGGCTGTGCTAAATTGCACCTTAGCATCAGGGGGACTGGCAGGGTGAATAGGTGGGGTTATGGGGATAGGACCTGGGTGGGATTGTGGTCGGTGCAGACTCGATGGGCCAAGTGGCCTCCTTCTGCACCGTAGGGTTTCTATGGACACAGAAGTGATGAGTGAGAATTCCGAGATGTATCTGGGTGAGTGCCTGCATCTAACAGAATAGTTACATCAAGAAGAATATTTACAGTCTGTAAAACTTTCTATAACAGAGAAACTATGTTAGCATTTGCAGGCAGTTGGAGTCTCCTGGTATTGATTCAGTCAGTCACCATTTGCTGATGGGTGGACATTTACAGGATTTAATGACATGTATCAATCCGTCACGGGAAATGACCGTGGAAGTATGTCTCCCTGCCCCAGACATCCAAATTCTCGGACTTCTTGGATACAAACAGGGGTTCTTTCCCAGTCTGTCATCTGCACTTCAGTTGCCACTGACAAAACCAAGATAGTGCAAAGCAGGAGAACTCACCCTCTGGGATTCTGGGAGGTCTAGAGGCTGAATTTAACCAGTGGCGTGGTATTCCTGACGGCACTGGAAGAGGATGCCACTTCTGCTATGATGACGGGAGTCAGTACCCACGTGATTCATAGAGAAACGTAAAGAGCTGGTGTGGTGGGCCTGTGAAACACAGGCAAACGCATGGCAGGGTGGGATTCCAATGGAAGACCCTGCCATTAGATTACTTTTCAGTAAATCTGGGTGGGCAATAAAACCAGGGAAGCTCTGCATCAAGGCCATAGGTTGTTCACCTTGAAGTTTACTCCATTTTTATTCTCCAAAACATCATAACCCTCAGCTGCCTTTGAAAGCATAGAAACCATAGAATCCCTACAGTGCAGAAGGAGGCCATTCAGCCCATCGAATCTGCACCGACAACAATCCCACCCCAAGCCCTATCCCCACAACCCCACACATTTACTCTGCTAATCCCTCTCACCTCCACATCCCAGGACACTAACGGTCAATTTATCATAGCCAATCAACCTAACCCACACATCTTTGGACTGTGGGAGGAAACCGGAGCACCCGGAGGAAACCCATGCAGACACAGGGAGAACGTGCAGACTCCGCACAGACAGTGACCCAAGCCGGGGAATCGGACCCAGGTCCCTCGCAATGTTAACCACTGTGCCGCGGCTGCATAAGAGGTCACGTGGTGGGAGTTATACCTGAGATCTGAGGCAGGGCACAAGTACTGCATTGAGCTGATGTTGGTGATTCAAGGAATCCACAATATTATGCAACATTTAACTCAAAATCATGAGAAAAAAGTGTTGCAAAACACTGCCGAACTTAACTGGCTCATTCAGCCAAAATGTTTGACTGGAAACTTGTGGGGGGAGGAAACATTTTAAAATGAATTCTTTTTGCACTTGCGTTGCCAATTGCATCGAGAGTGGAAGTTAAGTTAAAGCTTAAAGTTTATTTATTAGTGTCACAAGTAGGCTTACGTTAACACTACAATGAAGTTACAGTGAAAATCCCCGAGTCGCCACACTCCGGGTACACTGAGGGTACACTGAGGGAGAATTTAGCCTGTTCGGGTACACTGAGGGAGAATTTAGCATGGCCAATGCACCTAACCAGCATGTCTTTCGGACTGTGGGAGGAAACCCACGCAGACACGGGGAGAACTCGTGGACTCCACACAGTCCCCCAAGGCCGGAATCGAACCCAGGTCCCTGGTGCTGTGAGGCAGCAGCGCTAACCACTGCGCCACACTGAAGAAGTATCTCAAATGGGTCCAACTCTCTGTAACTTTCAGTGCTGTGTTACCTGCAGAATGTAACCGCGGATGTAATCCTGAAGTGTCCATCCCAGAGAATGTAAGATCTGGAGTACTTCTTCTTGCTTGAGTACGCTAAACAGACGATCCAGCAGGATTTTGAGGCGGATGGGAATGGCCTGGGTACCGTAAAGCATTAGGCTACTAATGTCGAACACAACGTTAGACTGGACAAGCTCCACTTGACTCTGTGGGTAGAGGTGATTCACTCGCAATTTGTCCAGGGCTGCAAGAAGAAAACCAGATATTGGTACGCCATGAAAAGAATCAAAAGAAAAAAAATCACCTGGGACTTTAAACTGTGTAGCTCAGCCAAGCATCATTTTATGAAGCAACCTACATAAAATCCCTGCAGTGCAGAAAGAGGCCATTCGGCCCATTGAGTCTGAACCAACTCTCTGATAGATCATCCCACCCAGGCCCTATGCCCATAACCCCAACTATTCACCCCACTAATTCCCCCAACCTACACATCCCGAGACACTATGAGACAATTTAGCATGGCCAACCCACACAACCCGCACATCTTTGGACTGTGGGAGGAAACTGGAGCCTCCGGAGCAAACCCACGCAGACACGGGGAGAATGTGCAAACTCCACACAGTCACTCAAGGCCAAAATTGAACCCGGGTCCCTGGTGCTGTGAGGCAGCAGTGCTAACAACTGTGCCAATGTGCCGCCCTGATATTCAATCGTCAAATCCATACAGTGCAGAAGGAGGCCATTCGGCCCATCAAGTCTGCGCTGACTCTCTGACAGAGTTTCTTACCCAAGCCCTCTTCCTTGCCCCTGTGACCTCTCACTTTCCCCTTGGCTAATCCACCTAACTTACACATTTTTGGACTGTGGGAGGAAACCCTGGCATCCGGAGGAAACCCACGCAGACACGGGGAGAATGCGCAAACCCCACACAGTCCCCCAAGGCCGGAATTGATGCCTTGACTTTCAAGGCTTTTAATAGCCAAATCCTTATATCTATAGTCAATATTTCCATATATATTAAAGGAATTCAAAAATGTTCACTTTGAGCAGATATTCAGTGACTAAATACTCACACCACACATCACAATCATTCTCAGAATTCCCGATAAAAGGATCCTTCACTAATGTTACAGCAGAGGTTCTGGAAAACCACTGCAGAAATTCAATCTCCCTGTATCAGCTTTGAAAGGGGTTTTAAACATTTATGGGCATTTATGAAGAAGCGATTCAAGTTGAGTATCCAGCCTCGCTACAATAATTCGATGTATTAAGAAGCTATTCAATAGCTCACCATTCTAAACGCAAAGTAAACCGCACGGTGGCACAATGGTTAGAACTGCTGCCTCACAGCGCCAGGGACCCGGGTTCAATTCCGGCCTTGGATGATTGTCTGTGTGGAGTTTGCACGTTTTCCCCGTGTCTGCGTGGGTTTCCTCCGGGTGCTCCGATTTCCTCCCACAGTCCAAAGATGTGCGGGTTAGGTTGATTGGCCAGGCTAAATTGACCCTAGTGTCAGGCGGGCTAGCAGGGTAAATATGTGGGGTGACGGGAACAGGGCCTGGGTGGGATTGTGGTCGGTGCAGACTCGATGGGCCGAATGGCCTCCTTCTGCACTGTAGGGATTCTATGACTTATGCAAGTTTGTGAGATCTAACTGCACTCCGACTGAAACCAGGGACAAATGTGAAGGCTAATTCTCTAAGGGATTGGGTTGTGCAAAAGAATAAATACGCGGAATAATTTATCAGCAGAGTCCACTGCACAATAGGAGGGATCATCTATAAAATTAATCATAGCTTGTCAAATTCTGAAAAATGTAAAATACCACAGGAAATATATTGATAATTTGAATTATTAATTGCTTCAACCATGGATTGACATTTACATCAGTCCATCAGATAATTAAGTAAGAACTTTTCTTGCAGACTAAACACAGCCACATATTTCACTCTACATAAGACAGAAGGAAAGAACAAAAGAACAAAGAAAAGTACAGCATAGGAATAGACCCTTCAGTCCTCCAAGCCCGGGCCCATCATGACCCCCTAACTAAACTAAAAAAAAACCTTCTGCCCTTACTCTGTCCCTATCCCTCTATTCCCTCCCTACTCATGTACCCATTCAGATGCCTCTTAAATGTTGCTAGTGTACCTGCTTCCACCACCTCCTCTGGCAGCGCGTTCCAGGCACCCACCACTCTCTGCATGAAAAACTTCCCCCGCACATCTCCCTTAAACTTTCTCCCTCTCACCTTGAACCTGTGCCTCCTTGTATTTGACACTTCCACCCTAGGAAAAAGCCTCTGACTATCCACCCTGTCTATGCCTCTCAAAATTTTGTATAGAAATATATAAGTTTATAGTGCAGCTGCTGGAAGATGTAATGTTCTAATTATGTTTGGGTTTGTGGGTTTTAACCGAAAGGAAGACTTGGTTTGCACACATAGATTCAAAGTAACACACAACAGGTTTTATTGAAAGAGATGTTCTCTGCACTGCAGGATACAAAACTGAAAGTAAAACAGTAGCCTCTGCAAACACCCTAATGATATCGCCATCAAACCACGTGATCAGCTCTGAAAGCAACCTGCAACCCTTTTAAATATATTACAGGAGACTAGGATGTTCTCGGTAGCTGATTCATATTTATGCATATCTTTAAAAGTGGTACCTCAAATAATTTCACAATAGACTCTTATGCATGACATCCTGCACTCAAAACTATTGGCTATGCTTGGAGGAAATAATATTTAGGCTGCCACATCTATATGTTAGCACGGCTGCCTCACAGCACTAGAGACTCAGGTTCAATTCCAGTCTCGGGTGACTGTCTGTGTGGAGTTTGCACATTGTCCCTATGTCTGCGTGAGTTTCCCCCGGGTGCTCCGGTTTCCTCCCATGCTCCAAAGATGTGTAGGTTAGGTTGATTGGCCATGCTAAATTGCCCCGTAATGTTAGGGAATTAGGAGGGTAAATATGTGGGGTTACAGGGATAGGGCCTGGGTGGGATTGTCATTGGTGCAGGCTCAATGGGCCGAATGGCCTCCTTCTGCATGTAGGGATTCAATGATCTACCCTTTTAGAATCTCATCAAGAACTCATCATCTTCTTGAACAAAGCCTTAAGGATATCTGATGATGATATTCATAATGATGATAATTAAGCATCTGGGAAGGTCACGAAAATGAAGGATTGAGCAAAATAATCTTCAACTGGACTATAAGAACATAAGAAACAGAAGCAGGAGTAGGCCATCTGGCCCCTCAAGCCTGCTCCGCCATTCAATAAGATCATGGCTGATCTGATAGTGGGTTCAGTTCCACTTACCCGCCCGCTCCCCATAACCCTTAATTCCCTTAATGGCTAAAAATCTATCTATCTGCGACTTAAACACATTTAATGAGGTAGCCTCTACCGCTTCATTGGGCAGAGAATTCCAAAGATTCACTACCCTCTGGGAGAAGAAGTTCCTCCTCAACTCATTTCTAAATTGACTCCCCCGTATTTTGAGGCTATGCCCCCTAGTTCATGTTTCCATTGTAAGTGGAAACAATCTCGATGTTTCTACCCTGTCTAGCCCCTTCATTATCTTAGATGTCTCTATAAGATCTCCCCTCAACTTTCTAAACTCCAAAGAGTACAGGCCCAGTCTGCTCAATCTCTCCTCATAAGCCAACCCCCTCATCTCCGGAATCAACCTAGTGAACCTTCTCTGCACCCCTTCCAAAGCCAATAATCCTTTCTTAAATAAGGGGACCAAAACTGTACACAGTACTCTAGGTGCGGCCTCACCAGCACCTTGTACAGTTGCAGCATGACCTCCCTGCTTCTATACTCCATCCCTCTCGCGATAAAGGCCAACATTCCATTTGCCTTCTTGACCATCTGCCCACCTACCACCTATGAGCCCACGGGAGAGTTCCCGGTTTCTGGGGATGGTTTTCGCGTCAGCCATCTTTGAATAGCCCCAAACTGGCTGGAAAAGTCTCCGAATCAGAATTCCAATATTTGACCCCCCGCGCAGGTGCACGCACCTGCACAAACACAGACACACTGTTGACTACTACTGGGGAGCACTTGTTAAATAACTGAGGCCACTTCAAATATCAGGAAGCAATCTCATTCACTCAAACACAATCCAAGAGTTGATTGACTCTGTTCATTGTGTCTCTGATGTGCTTTGAAATCTCTGAAGGTCAGAGTCGGAGCTCTGACAAAGGGTCATCGAGACTTGAAACGTTGGTTCCATTCTCCCTCCACAGATGCTGTCAGACCTGCTGAGTTTTTCCAACCTTTTCTGTATTTGTTTCAGATTCCAGCACCCGCAGTATTTTGCCTTTGTCAGGTTTCAGTGCGACTGACCCTGCTGCAACATGAGATGTGTGACTCTCTGTAGAACCTCCGGTTAAGTGGTGCAGCAGGTCACTCAGAAACCATGCCTGTGCTGAAACCTGCTAATGAGTTGTTTCTATAAACATACTTATTTTACCTGGGTCTTTGCTTCCATGTTTCTTGCTAATCTAATCACTGTCACTGTTTCTTTTGCCATTTTTCCATTCCCATTGTCTGTTCACCTTGCTCCAGCCCTCACTGTTTCTGGAACACATCAACGCAAATCCTTTTTTTCTACTATGTTGTGTTTTCATGTAAAAGTTTGCTTAGGCCAGTTGACGTAATTTAATTTTCTGCATAGTAATCATTGAATTTAGAGTACGGGGGGTAGTGGGTGGGTGCGGGGGTGGGGGGGGGTGGGGAGGGGCGGGGTGGTGGTTGGAAGCATTCAAGTGGTCGGGCCCAGTGCCAGTCTATAATTGAATTCCAGGCCGATCCCATTTACTTGCCTTTTTCATGTAACCTGTTTTTATTCCCTTATCCAGTTCCCTTCTATAAAGCATCAGAATGTCTATCTCAATGGCAAAGCATTCCATCTCCTAATAAGCCTCTGTGTAGAAAGGTTCATTCACATTCCTGTCTATTCTTCCGATGGTAATCCCAAATCCACTTTCTCAGAAGACTAAGGAAATTTGGCATGTCAGCTACGACTCTCACCAATTTTTACAGATGCCCCATAGAAAGCATTCTCTCTGGTTGTATCACAGTTTGGTCTGGCTCCTGCTCTGCCCAAGGCCGCAAGGAACTACAAAAGGTTGTGAATGTAGCCCAATCTATCACGCAAACCAACTCCCATCCATTGACTCTGTCTACACTTCCCGCTGCCTCGGCAAAGCAGCCAGCATAATTAAGGATCCCATGCACCCCGGACATTCTCTCTTCCACCTTCTTCCTTCGAGAAAAAGATACAAAAGTCTGCGGTCATGTACCAACCAGCTCAAGAACAGCTTCTTCCTTGCTGCTGTCAGACTTTAGAATGGACTTACCTTGCATTAAGTTGATCTTTCTCTACACCCTAGCTATGACTGTAACACTACATTCTGCACTCTCTCATTTTCTTCTCTATGAACGGTATGTTTTGTCTGTATAGTGCGCAAGAAGCAATACTTTTCACTGTATGATAATACATGTGACAATAATAAATCAAATCAAACATTCCCTTCCTGCAGATTTTAAAATCTCTGGAAACAACATCCAGGATTTTTAATGGGTCGGGGGTTGCGATTTGGGGTGGGTGGGCATGCAATTTGCTGGATTGGTCTCCATGCTGTTCCACCATCACCGTTCCGAGTCTGGGACGTTTTCCTTGAGGGGAGCAGGAACCAGGGAGCAGAATTTCACTTGGTAATGTAAGCAGCCCATGTGACCCAGACTACCTCCAGGCCAAGATGGTGGGCAGAGAGCAGGGGCGGAATGAAAGATCAGGAGAGGGACTCTCCCTATTCTATGATCTACCCCTTTAGACTCTCACCAAGAACTCATCATCTTCTTGAACAAGGCCCTGAGGACAGGGGTGGAACGAAAGGTCAGGAGACTCTGGGTGCTCCGGTTTCCGAGGCAGCGGGAAGTGTAGATAGAGTCAATGGATGGGAGGCTGGTTTGCATGATAGATTGGGCTGCATTCACAAGGTCAACTGTGCCCATGATGGACATTGAGCTGCATCTGTGTCTACTGGCCATTCCCTGGAGGGATTTTCCCTCCCGGATCCCAACCAGGCACTGTGGCTTTTTCAGACAGCAAAAATCACCTCACATGCACCCCGCCCCCACGCCACCACCCCCCCCCCCCACATCCCCGGCCACTCCTGGCAGTCTCCATGTTGAGATTGGCAGCTCCCACCTCAGCTGGTGGGGCTGCCAATTACTGATTGCTAGAGGGTCTCCCAGTAGCACTGTGGCATCTGGAGCCCAGGCATTATCCTTTATTGGACCATGATTGAACCAGCTCCCTGTCTTTTAATTAGCTGGAGCATTAAAGGTTGAGACGGGCGTGTCTAAAGCACACCACCCAGGCTCAGGGCCCAGAGCTAGCCTCCAATTTTGGATCCTAAATCCTGATTGAAAATCCAGCCAATCTTTCACGTCATGAAAATGTCCTCTGTGTCCAATAATGACTTGAGGTAAGAGGTAAAGATAGATATTCCATTCCACATTCCAATCCATTGGGATGGAATTAGCATGTCTGTAAAGACCCCTCAAGGACAATGACTTGGGGATTATGAGTGAACCACTTATCCCCATTTGCAAAGCATAAAGACAATTCAGCTAAGGTATTCAACTGGTGGAAACAAACCATCAAGCCTAATCACTTTTACAATAAGATCCTATCGGAATGGGAGACCCCAGGCACGCACTCATGGAGCTACAATGGGAATGTCTTAAACCCAATCGCTTGAACAACAGGATCCTTGCTGTGGGAGGAGGATTTCCAGACATGTTAGGTCGCAAAGGGGAATACACTAGTCATGACCATATTTGAATCACTGGGTGATTGTCATGTGACAGGCCCACCAGTAAGAGGGCAAAGAGTTGAGGCACTGCCCAGAGAAAACCCAAGTGGGGTTCTTCCTTCCTCTTTCTTTCTCCAACCCATCTTGAAAGCCTCAAATGCTGGTTGCTAACCATCAGCATCCGCCAACCCCTGCTGTAGACTGAGGCCTGTTAAAATAATTCAAACCAACACTATCCTCTCCAAGAGTACAGCAAAATCAGCATCTACAACGTTAAATCAGAAGCATTGGGACAACTGAAGAGAAGTTGCAAGGCTGCCTAATTAACCGTGAAGCCAGCTTAATCACCAAACTACAGACTACTAGCATCGGAGGACTCTAGGTCTGTACTCGTTGGGAAGGAGGAATCTCACTGAAACTTACAGAATACTGAAAGATCTGGATAGAGTGGATGTGAGGAAGATGTTTCCACTCGTAGGCGAAACTAAGATCCAAGGGCACAGCCTCAGAGTAAAGAGGCAACCCTTTAGAACCGAGATGAGGAGAAATTTCTTCAGCCAGCCAGAGGGTGGTGAATCTATGGAATTCATTCCCACAGAAGGCTGTGGAGGCCAGGTCATTGAGTATGTTTAATACAGATATAGATAGATTCTTGATTGGTAAGAAGATCAAAGGTTACGGGGAAAAAGTGGGAGAATGGAGTTGAAAAACCTATTAGCCATGATTGAATGGTGGTGCAGACTTGACGGGCCGAATGGCCTAATTCTGCTGCTTTATCTATAGTCTTATGGTACAACCCCTTTGATTTCTCTGGACTCTTTCTCCTTTCTACTGGTGTGCTTGTGTGAACTTCGAATGTGTGTTTAAGTACAACAAAATTCCTCCCCATCTCTATTAAACTTCAGAAAATCTGTCTGCTGGATGATGTTATGATAACGGCCTGTCAATAATGAAACACTCACTGAAATGGCATGTGCATCCTTTTCATAAAAACATTATGGCCATCAAACAAGGAAAAGGAAAAGAGGGAAGCTATTCATCCACTCTTCACCTGACTATGGGTGGGATACTCCGATCTTCTTCGCCCTGTCTCCCCCCAGATGCCAGCGAGAATGGCGTATTTGGCACTCAGCCAAAATTCCATTCGCTGCAGCGGGACCGGTTATTCCCAGCCGCAGGGCGAGTTCGGAGAATCCAAGCCCCTGGCGTGGTCGGAGAATCCCAGGCACGGGCGAGGTCAGATAATCCCAGTCATGGGCGAGATCGAAGAATCCCAGCCACGGGTGAGGTCGGAGAATCCCAGCCACGGGTGAGGTCGGAGAATCCCAGCCGTGGGCGAGGTCGGAGAATCCCAGCCACGGGCGAGGTCGGAGAATCCCAGTCCCTGGGTGAGGTCAGAGAATCCCAGTCCCCGGCGAGGTCGGAGAATCCCAGCCACGGGCGAGGTCGGAGAATCCCAGCTGTGGGTGAGGTTGGAGAATCCCAGCTATGGGTGGGGTCGGAGATTCCCAGCCATTGGTGAGGTCGGAGATTTCTGGAGCATAACTCACTATTTACTTTTCACAATTTTGAAATTCTCCGACTTCCCTACTTACTCTGAAAAATATCCCAAATTTCTAGGCTTTTCCAGTAAACTGCCATCTGTAGGCTTAATGTTATACAGTGAACTGTTCCAGTCCAATTTTCATGCTTCTGAAATCCTTCACTTAATGAGGTGCCCAGAACTATACGGACCCCCGTATGGCAAAGTCTGCAAGACATAACAGGCTACAAGATGAAGGCATGTCGAATCACCGGCACCAATGCACCTCTCCCTGATGAACTCAACGCATTCTATGCCCGTTTTGAGCAAGAGGTCAGCGAGAGCATACCTTCCACTCTGGAAGCCTCGTCCAAACCCGTATCCGAGGTCAGATGACAGATCAGCCCTCTTGGAAGTCAACACACGGAAAGCGATTGGCCTGGATGGGGTACCCAGATGAGCATTCAGATACCGCGCAGACTAGCTGGCATGGGTATTCATAGACATCTTCAACCTCTCTTTACAACAATCTGAGGTCCCTATTTACTTCAAGAAGACAACCGTCACCCGATACCAAAGAATAACTAGGCAGTGTGCCTTAATGACTATCGCCCGGTGGCTCTGACATCCATCATTATGAAGTGCTTCGAAAGGTTAGTCATCACCCTGGCTCTACACTCATTCCTGGTACACCTAGATAACAAAGACACCTATGTCAGACTCCTATTTATTGACTACAGCTCAGCCTTAAACACCATTGTTCCTACAAACCCAATCTCCAAACTCCATGGCCTGGGGCTCAGCTTCTCCCTCTGCGACTAGATCCTAAACTTTCTAACCCACAGTTAGCAATCAGTAAGGATAGGCAACAACACCTACTCCATGATCATCCTCAACACTGGTGCCCCACAAGGCTTGTTCTCAGCCCCCTAATATACTCATTATACACCAATGTGGCCAAATTCCCCTCCAACTCGATTTTCAAGTTTGCTGATGACACCACAGTAGTGGGTCAGATCTCAAACAATGATGAGACGGAGTACAGGAAAAAGAGAGAGAGAATCTGGTGAACTGGTACGATGACAATAATCTCTCCCTCAATGTCAGTAAAATGAAGGAGATAGTTATCAACTTCAGGAAATGTAGTGGAGGGCATGCCCCTGTCTACATCAACGGGAATGAAGTAGAAAGGGTCAAAAGCTTCAAGTTCCTTGGTGCCTAGATCACCAACAACCTGGCCTGGTCCCTCCATGCTGACACCACAGTGAAGAAAGCCCACCAATTTCTCTACTTTCTCAGGAAGCTAAGGAAATTTGGCATGTCAGCTACGACTCTCACCAACTTTTACAGATGCGCCATAGAAAGCATTCTTTCTGGTTGTGTCACAGCTTGGTATGACCCCTGCTCTGTTCAAGACCGCAAGAAACTACAAAAGGTCGTGAATGTAGCCCAGCCGATCACTCAAACCAGCCTCCCATCCATTGACTCTGTCTACGCTTCCCGCTGCCTCGGAAAAGCAGCCAGCATAATCAAGGACCCCACATACCCCAGACATTCTCTCTTCCACCTTCTTTCCACCGGAAAAAAGATACAAAAGTCTGAGGTCATGTACCAACCGACTCGAGAGCAACTTCTTCCCTGCTGCCATCAGACTTTTGAATGGACCTACCTTGCATTAAGTTGATCTTTCTCTACACCCTAGCTATGACTGTAACACTGCATTCTGCACTCTCTCCTTTCCTTCTCTATGTACAGTATGCTTTGTCTGTATAGTGCGCAAGAAACAATACTTTTCACTGTGTACTAATACATATGACAATAATAAATCAAATCAAATCAAATCAAATCATCAATGGCAATAGAACTTCAACATAACTTTGGTACTCTTATGTTCAATGTGTCTCTTCTCTAGTGACATTCCCACTATTAATCATCGCTCTGTCCGTGTCATTAGGTTTCTCTGTCCTGGCTAGGTAAACATGCATTGGAAAATGAGAGTCAAAGCCTAATCACTTGGACAATAGGATCTTAGCCGAGAGGGAGACCCCACACATGAACCCTAAACTGATTGTTTAAAATCCAAAGCATCTAAGGGCCTGGAGGGAATGGATGGGCGGAAGGAAGAGAATTGGGTTCTATGATGGTTCTTAAGGTGAATAAGTGTCATTCTACCAATCCCCAGGGACCATACAATGTGGGGGCCAGTTTAGCTCAGTTGGCTGGACGGCTGGTTAGTGATGCAGAGCGACGCCAACAGCGCAGGTTCAATTCCTGCACCGGCTGAGGTTATTCATGAAGGCCTCGCTTTCTCAACCTTGCCCCTTGCCTGAGGTGTGGTGACCCTCAGGTTAAATTGCCACCAGTCAGCTCTCTCCATCATAGTCCCCAATGGTCATCTGGGACTATAATGATTTTACCATTGGATTAGTTATCAACAGGGTGGGTAGATAGCTCACTCTCCATCTTTGCATTAGTCCTCAAACTGCTTTGGGGTGCACATCAACATCTTCAGTAGTTCTTACCATGTACCACCCATCCATGTTTACACTGGTCGCATTGACGAATATTGATCTTCCCTGCCTGAAAGCACTCGCAGTTACAGTTCACCAGTGTGCAGCGAATGGCCTGAAAACAGAGAAAGAATGAAGCGTTATCTACATTGGGTGTCCATTAACACAGCACAAACCACCAAATATACGAGTATCTCGCACACAATTGAACATGTCTTAAGCATTAAACGATAGGAAATGTATTTGTTTCACTCATCATTTCAACTAACTGGAATACTGAGAGTGGCAACTGGTGACCTTGTATTAGCATTCAAAAGAAGTAATACACTTTGCGGCAAATCGTGGAACACATCAACCACCTTGTTGAAATGGCTGCAACACGTTCTTACGTCATGGCTCAAGGGAACACTGAGCACACATCTCACTCCCCAGTGCAAGGAAACACTTCAGGTTTTACAGAACAAAAAAGTTGGAAAGAACGTTGTATTTGAATTTCAGAGTGACGCTTGTATTTTGGCAGGCACGATGGTGCAACATTTGGTCCAATTATCTTTCAACTGCTTGTTTATGGACTTTACAAGTATGATTTTGGAGTTTATATTTATGCAATTTTTCACTAAACATTTTAGGAAAGTGTTTCACCTCCAATAGTTACGCCACAAAACATTAAAGTAAGTACTGTCCTTACATATCAAACTTACTGCAGATTACTTGCAACACACCGCAACTCTTCAATTCTCAAGACCATAAGATATAGGAGCAGAATTAGGCCATTCGGCTCATCATGTCTGCTCTGTCATTCAATCATGGCTGATAAATTTCTCAAAGCCATTCTCCTGCTTTTTCCCCGTAAACTTTGACCCCCTTACCAACCAAGAACATATCTATCTCTGTCTTAAATGCACTCAATGACCTGGCCTCCACAGCCTTCCGTGGCAATGAATTCCATTGATTCACCACCCTCTGGCTCAAGAAATTTCTCCTCATCTCGGTTCTAAAGGGTTGTCCCTTTACTCTGAGGCTGTGCCCTCGGATCCTAGTTTCTCCCACTAACGGAAACATCTTCCCCACATCCGCTCTATCCAGGCCTTTCAGTGTTCTGTAAGTTTAAATGAGATTCCCCCTTATCCTTCTAAATTGCATCGAGTATTGACCCAGAATCCTCAAACGCCCCTCATACGTCAAGCTTTTCATTCCTGGGATCATTCTCGTGAACCTCTTCTGGACCCTCTCCAAGAGTCCGCTATCAACTTTCCTACCACAACCAGACACTGAGTTTATATTCTAAACAGTAAAGCGATGTGTAAAATTATGCCTCTAAAAGTGGTTAAATTCCATTGTTACTCAGTTGAAGTTAGGTGGGAGGCAGCTGGGTGTGGAGCATAAGAAGACACCAACTTAAAGCAGTTAGACTGAATTGTCTGTTTTACATGGAAAATTCAATGCAATAAAATGATCCCAGTCCAATTAATATAATCCCACTCTCTTCAGAGGAGTTCTTTTGCAATTGCTTTTCATACTGGGCTGATTGGTCGTCATTCAAAAACAACACAGTTTTCTGCCATCGATACTGATTTTGGACTCAAGTTTCAAACAGGACCAAAAAGTGAATGTAACGAGCAACATGGAAACATGAGTAGAACATATGGATGCTCGAATCTACTTGGCCATTCAGTGTTCGGTGACCTGACTCCCCTATCTCTTAATACCTTTACACATCCAAAATCCATCAATCTCAGATTCCCGATGATCTAGGGTGGGATTTTTCCGGCCTCACTCGCCCTGAAACCGGAAAATCCTGCCCAAGGTCAACGGACCTTTCCAAGCCTTCCGCCCTTCGCCCCCTCCGATTCCCATCGTGGGAGGGATGGCAAAATTCATAGAATCATAGAATCTCTACAGTGCAGAAGGAGACCATTCAGCCCATCACTGACAGCAATCCCACCCAGGCCCTATCCCTGTAACACCACATATTTACCCTGTTAATGCTCCTGATGCTAAGGGGCAATTTAGCATGGCCAATCAACCTAACCCGCACATCTTTGGACTGCGGGAGGAAACCGGAGCACCCAGAGGAAACCCACGCAGATACGGCGAGAAGGTGCAAACTCCACACAGACAGTGAGTCAAGGCCAGAATTGAACCCAGGTCCCTGGCGCTGAGAGGTAGCACTGTTAACCACTGTGCTACCACAAAATTCCAGCCCAAGTGTCAACTGTTAAACTCCTGCCATCGTTTGCGTGGAGACATGATTCCTCCCTTCCCCATGGAAATGTCTGGCTCAAGAGTTTAGATTTTTAAACTATGCCCCTGAATCCTGGGCCCCTAGGTTTTCTACTCCCCCTAATATCTCAAAAACTCTGATCAAATCATCCCATAGCCTTCTAAATTGCAGGTATTATGACTCCAGTTTGTGCAATGATTATACGGTTGTTTTGGATAATCTTATCAATTAAAAATTTTAACATGTAAACTTGTGTATTGATTTACCATGCGTTCCTTGTAAGGTAATGACAAGCTTAGCTCAGTCAGCTAGGCAACTAGCGTGTGCGTCAGATTACTGCCACTTTCAGGGGTTTAATCCCCATTCTGGCTGTGATAGACTTGGGATCCGGAATCTTAAACAAATCATGGGACTTTTCCAAATGTGTGGATAATTGCGAAATGCCTCTCTGCAGACAGAGGGCTAAAGAGGAAGAACAAAGAAGCTGCTTTCAGCATTTTTTCTCCCTCTCCAGATCCTTCTGTCCAGTGAAGAAGAAAAGAGGCCAAATGGAAACTGGTTACGTTTGATTCAAATGTGTGCTACACACCTGGGTGCTGGGGGTCTCTGAGTGATGGGGAGTTGGGTAAAGTCGCCATAGCCCCAGATGATCATAGCCTACTCTCCCCTTTTGAGGGGCAAGAGCTGACTGGTACCTGAGGTTCACCAAACCTCAGGTGAGGGCTGGAGAGCTCACTGCAGCCATACGAACAGATACTGAGGGCAGAACTCTACGCTTCCCCGTAGGAGGGTTTTTGTAGGCAGGGATGCACATAAAATGCTGCCTTTCCGGGCACCTACTCACCCACTCCTGCCCGCAGCACAATTTTACAATTGGCAGACAAGGCATCAGATGGTCAGACCTGCCCTTGTGCCAACTGAGCCCCTCAGGTTGCCTATTAATGGCCACTTAGGGGCCACGTCCCATCCCCGATGCTATTTCACAGGCACCCGAGCTGAGGCTGGAAATGGGTGCGAAATACTCAAAATACTGGTAATTCTGCTTGGGCACGTGGTGGGAAGGGTGGGGGAAATTGTGTCTTCTTTACAAGGCCTCCTGTTTCCATTGGAGGACTCCTTCCCACGCTTTGATCGACCTCACATTTCCCCTCCTTTCCCCATTTCTTTCTAAGCCAATCCTCGCCTGGCCCTGGCAATGTGCCCCTTCACTCCATTCCCCCGAACACCAACTTGCCTTTTCATGCAGCTCCCATGGTGAACCTCACTGAGGATTGCAGCAGTGGCCACCATTCTGTTAAATAGTTCTTACATGAGATATGGGAGTTACTGACTTTTTTTGCCTGATTTGAATTGAAGTGGCTTACAGAGAGCAGTTACCATGGATCCGGAGTGAATCACATGCAGACCAGACCAGGTAAGGACAGCATTAGTGAACCAGATGGATTTTTATGACAATCAACAGTGGTTTCAGGATTTCATGGATTTTTACAAAATTCAAATTTCACCATCTGCCGTGGTGGGATTCAATCCCAAGTGCCCATTGCATTACTCTGGGTCTCTGGATGAGTACCTCCCCAAAAGGAAAAAACATTTCAGACCAGTATTCTTATTTCCGCATTCTACTATTTTTTCTTTCTGGTTCTTTGCCACTGCCTCCCCTAACCTAATAACCTGGGTTGGGACGGCACGATGGCGCAGTGGTTAGCACTGCTGTCTCACAGCGTCAGGGACCCGGGCTCGATTCCCGGCTTGGGTCACTGTTTGTGTGAAGCCTGCACATTCTCCCCGTGTCTGCGTGGGTTTCCTCTGGGTTCTCCGGTTTCCTCCCACAGTCTGAAAGATGTGCTGGTTAGGTGCATTGGCCGTGCTAAATTCTCCCTCAGCGTACCCGAACAGGAACCGGAGTGTGGCCGACTGGGGGATTTTCACAGTAACTTCATTGCAATGTTAATGTAAATCTACTTGTGACACTAATCAATAAACAATAAACAACAGGGTTTCCAGATTACTACTCAGTGGCTGGAATTCTCTGGCCATTCACGCCCTGCTGCCGCTGCCAGCAAGGATGAAGAATTTGGCACTCAGCCAAATCTCCATTCACCACAGCAGGACAGGAGAATCCCGGCTGAGAACGAGGTCGGAGAATCCGGCCCAGTGACATTACCACGAGACCAACATCCCAATTAAGGGTTATGGCGAGCGGGCGGGTAAGTGGAGCTGAGTCCACAAAAAGACCAGCCATGATCTTATTGAATGGCGAAGCAGACTCAAGGGGCCAGATGGCCTACTCCTGCTCCTAGTTCTTATGTTCTTATCCCCCCCTAAATTGCTGTCGGATGATAGGGCTGGGTGGGAGTGAATGATACACCCATTTCCATCCGTGTCACCTGCTTGCTCCCCGTAAAATTCTGCCCTATGTTTGGTTTTCATTCCATTAACTACTCTATTTGCCAAAAGTGCCCAAGTTTCCCTCATACAACATCAGAGCAGTGGGACCTGTCTTCACCGAATATGTTAGACTTTTGGGGAGAAATCTCAATTGTGTTCATTCGCAAGACTCCAGATCAGAAGCGCAACAATCTAGCTCCAAAATGGGCTGCACAGTAAATCGTCAGAAACCCGGGTTTACAAACAGCTACGCGCCAAAACCGAAAGCAAAATTGTCAATTGATCGCGTATCCCGATAAACTCCTGCAGCATCTCAGAGATACCAAGTTATTATACATCGGCAGGGGAGAAAAAGAGTTGACTGAAGTTCTAGCGCTTTAATGCGAACTGCAGGTTTTCTGGTTACTTTTCAATGAAATTTCAAACAGATGTGGCTCTTAAGAATGTCCCTTCAGAAAGCAATCAACGCAAAACAATTCAAGACAGAAACCCCTCCAATAATTCCACTTATTTTGATTAGTAATAATAAGTAATGACATACACACCAACCTTTAATCTAATGCAGCGTACATTACTGTCAAGTACTATATGTAGCCTTAATTTAGAATTAAGAATGACACTGCATCAGTTTTATCTCCTCACCAAAAATGGCCCTTACCCGTTGCTCTGTAGCTTTTGCATTGCTGAAGTTTGGTTCCCTACGGACTTGCTGTACAATGGGAATATTTCCTCAATAAAGCACATAGTTCACAGTCTGAACTGAGTGAACACTCACCTTCTGGCACCAGATTCATCCAAAAAGAGACAATAAAAATGGTTTTCTCTCCAAGACTTACTAAGGCCCACGAGTAATGGAGCTCCCAGCATTTCCAAGTCTGGGCCCTCCAGTAGTTTGCAAGAACGGGGTTACAATGTAGCAACTCAGATTAAAGTCAAGAATGGTGGTTGAAAATACAGACCATTACTAGTAGCAGAGAGGCAAGGAACAGCCGTCGCATAATGTAAATGTTGCCAGGACCATAGGTTGTTCTCCCCTTTTGAGTTTAAAGTTGAAAGTTTATTTTATTAGTGTCACAAGTAGGCTTACATTAACACCGCATTGAAGTTACTGTGAAAATCCCTTAGCTGCCATACTCCGGCACCTGTTCGGGTACACTGAGGGAGAATTTAGCATGGCCAATGCACCTAGCCAAGCACATCTTTTGGACTGTGGGAGGAAACCGGAGCACCCGGAGGAAATCCACGCAGACACAGGGAGAATGTGCAGACTCTGCACAGACGGTGACCCAAGCCGAGAATCGAACCCAGGTCCCTGCTAACCACTGTGGGGCTGCCCCAGCTTTTAAGCAGAGAGAGCTGATTGGTGGTGATTTAACTTGAGGGTTGCCACTCCTCAACTGAGGGGCAAGGTTGAGAATAACCTCATGAATAACCTTAGCCAGTATGGGAATTGAACCCACGCTGCTAGGCATCATTCTGCATCGCAAACCAGCTGTCCAGCCAACTGAGCTAAACCGACCCCCGACATTTCACAATGACTGGCACTGAGTTCCATTTTGGGTTTGATAGACAGTTTATGATGCTTGGACTCTGGGTATTAAATAAAATGATGCTTTGAACTTTTACGTAGTCAGTTACATGTCATAAAGCCACATTCCTACATTCATTTAGTATCAATACCTTGCAGTAGATCTGAACAACAAATGATGGTGGGGTGTTTGATTTTGTTGCAAAGAAACAAGTTTATTCAACTTAAAGAAAGGCAATTACAAAAGTATAAAGTCAGAGTTGGCTATTTGGAAAAATAGTGCCTGCCCGTCTGTCATATCTTGTGACAGATTAGTATCGTACAGTGGTTAACACTGCTGCTTCACAGTGCCAGGGACGTGGGTTCGATTCCCAGTTTGGGTCACTGTCTGTGTGGAGTTTGCATGTCCTCCCCGTGTCTGCGTGGGTTTCCTCCGGGTGCTCCGGTTTCCTCCCACATTCTCAAAGATGTGCTGGTTAGGTGCATTGACCTGAACAGGCGCCAGACTGTGGCGACGAGGGGAATTTCACAGTAACTTCATTGCAGTGTTAATGGAAGCTTTATTTGTGACTAATAAATAAAAATTTTAAACTTTATGTTAGCCTAAATGACCTGAAGTATTTTGGGTTTTGTATCAGAAGTCTTTAGAAGCATAGAATCATAGAATCCCTACAGCGCAAAAGAAAGGCTATTCAGCCCATCAAGCCTGCACCAACAATTATCCTACCTGGGCCCTATCCCGTAACCTCATGTATTTTCCCTGCTAATCCTCCTGACTCTAAGGGGCAATTTAACATGGCCAATCAACCTAGCCTGCACATCTTTGGAGTGCAGGAGGAAACCAGAGTGTCCGGAGGAAACCCACGCAGACACCGGGAGAACGTGCAGACTCCACACAGACAGTGACCCGAGGCCGGAATCGAACGCACACCCTGGCGCTGTGAGTTTGAAACATTCTGCCAATGAAAAAACTACTCCACGAGTAATCCCTTTGAAGGTGGATCTCTATTTGTCTATATTTGCTGACTGGGTAGCTTCACTGATGAAATATCAAGAAGAGTCTCATTAAAGAAGTCGCTCCTCCTTTGTCAATGAATACAGCATTCGCACTTCTGAGCAAGAAATTTCTGGGTTCAAACTCCCAGTTTGAACTCCCAGATATCGATACATAACATAGGGTGAAACATCTCTGCAGTACTGAGGGGGTGCTACATTGTGGGAGGCTGTACCTATCAAATGAGTGGTTAAACTGAAGCCCTATTTCTTCCAGAACTAATGGATGTTCATGCCAGTGAGATCTTCTGGTCCTGCTGATGGTGTACCACCACCACGGGTTTCACGGTGGCGAGGGGGACGGGGGGCATTCAACGGGAAACTCCATTGACAATGGCAGGATCAGAAGATCCCCGCCATCGGCCAATGGTGGGCTCCCGCCGCTGTGAAACACGCAGTGGGTTGCATGGTAAATCCCACCCCATGTTTCTCCCTTAACCAAAATCACCAGAACCGGTCAACAGGTTACTCACCCCGTTTGCTAATTAGGGAACATACTATTTATCAAATGGGTACCATGTTGCCCAATCTACATGACAATAGGAACTATTCACCTGGTTCGAAATGCGATTTATCGATGCCAGATTTTTCTCTACCAGTATTTAGTACAACTTGAAAGAAACAGAAGAGCAGAAAAACTTAAGGAGCACAGAGCTTTTGCTGGGACAAGGTGGCACGGTGGCACGGTGGTTGGCATTGCTGCCTCGCAGCGCCAGGGACTTGGGTTCGATTCCTGGCTTGGGTCACTGTCTGTGTGGAGTTTGCACTTTCTCCCCATGACTGGGTGGGTTTTCTCCGGGTGCTCCGGTTTCCTCCCACAGTCCGAAAGACATGCTGGTTAAGTGCATTGACCCGAACAGGCCCAGAATGTAGCAACTAGGGAAATTCCACAGTAACTTCATTGCAGTGTTAATGTAGCCTTACTTGTGACTGAAAAAAATAAGAAAATAAAAATCATAGAAAGAAATCATAGAAACCCTACAGTACAGAAAGGGGCCATTCGGCCCATCGAGTCTGCACCGATCACAATCCCACCCAGGCCCTACCCCCATATCCCTCCACATTTTACCCGCTAATCCTTCTAATCTACACATCCCAGGACACTAAGGGGCAATTTCAGCACGGCCAATCAACCTAACCCGCACATCTTTGGACTGTGGGAGGAAACCGGAGCACCCGGAGGAAACCCACGCAGACACGAGGAGAATGTGAAAACTCCACACAGACAGTGACCCAAGCCGGGAATCGAACCCGGGTCCCTGGAGCTGTGAAGCTAAACTTTAAGCTTTTAAACTTTAATAAAGCTGCCAAAAAATAAAGACCAGCCCAAGAGAAGAAAAGCAGGAGTAATGCCAAGCCGAGACAAACCATCAGCTAGGGAGCAATTGGGATATTGGACAGGGTTTTTCCAGAACTGGTGAGTTATGCTGGAAGACAGAGCAGCAGGAAATTAACGGGCAGCCACATTAGGATAACTCCCTGATGCAGCTCTATCGCTGGGGAGGTTTCCACTGGTGGCACTGATTGACATGGTATGGAAAAGGTGGAAGCGGAAAGTAAATTTCAGTAACTAAAGACATCATAAAAGGTGATTTTCTCAGGATACCCGTCATCTGCCATTAGCAGAGTGGGCACAAAGCACTTCATGGAGGTGGCATCCATGTGGCCAACTGGGACTTCAATGTGGGGCTATGAATACAAGTGTTTGTTTTTATACAGGATTAAGTACTTGAAGGGGTTTAAATGTCTTGAATGGGCTTTCATCAATAAATGTGTTATTGCAATATAAAGAGAAATCTCTAATGAATACTTAATCTTACATCTCACCATTGCTCCTGAGAGTTGTCCATGGGTGGGTACTGTGTGAGTTGGCATGAAGGGCATAAGGGGCCATGTGGATGAGTGAAGGGGCATGGAATGATATAAGTTGGCACTAATTTGGCATAAGTGCTGTCAGGGCCATGTGGATGAGTGGGTGGGGGGTGTTCATGAATTTGCCTCGGTGGCTGCATCTGCTCTGTTTCAGGGGTGCATCGGCACAACCCAGCACACATCCCTGTACCGCCCCCCCTCTCCCCACACTTCTCTCAACCCCACCTTTGAAAAAAAATCCAGTCATTCCAGGCTGTTTCTCCATAGAATCATAGAATCTCTACAGTGCAGAAGGAGGCCATTCGGCCCATCGAGTCTGCACCGACAACAATCCCACCCATGCCCTATCCCCGTAACCCCACATATTTACCCTGCTAATCCCTCCAACCTATGCACCCCGGGACACTAAGGGGCAATTTCGCCTGGCCAATCAACCTAACCCGGACATCTTTGGACTGTGGGAGGAAACCAGAGCAGGCGAAGGAAACACACGCAGACATGAGGAGAATGTGCAAACTCCACACAGACAGCAACCCAAGCCGGGAATCGAACCCAGGTCCCTGGAGCAGTGCTAACCACTGTGCCACCGTGCTGCCCAGAGGCAGAGGCAGATGCACGAAGCTGGGTGTTTTTCTACTCTGCACGTCTGTCTTGGGAATGATAATCTGGGCCCGAGTGTCTGCAACACAGTCGAGTTGAAAACATTTCATTCTGTCTTGCCAGAGAGTGGCAGGCGGAGCAAACACGTGGTTTCAGCTGAATGGCAGTGTGATTGACCGCACAGGTGTTACACGTCAACTCTGAGACATACGGCAAGTGCGTAGAAGTCTACTCTCTCAATGTCCAGCTGGTTTGTGAGCATATGTAGCATGTCATGCAGATCAATACCCAGTATCTTTACAGCAGTCACAAAGCCTTCATCCTGGGTCAACCCACTGTGTCATTTACATCTGAGCCATGACAAATCAGAGGGTGTCTACCTTGGATAATAAATGGCTCTTCACTCTGGCACGCAACCTATGCACACCTGGACTGGATGTACACGGTGAAGGTTGTGTTGCCAAATGAAATGGGACTAAGCGCACCGTTATGTGTGAACAATGCTTCCCCTGCCTGGGCCAGTCTGGAGGAGTCCTGTACTACTAAGCAGAGCACATGTCAGGACACGTGGTGCTTTGGTTTTTGCTGTACAACCTCACCAACTTTTAAAATTTTTTTTACTCCATCCTTAGAGTTAAAAAGCCAATGTGCAGAATAGAACATAGAACATAGAACATAGAACATTACAGCGCAGAACAGGCCCTTCGGCCCACGATGTTGCACCGACCAGTTAAAAAAAAACTGTGACCCTCCAACCTAAACCAATTTCTTTTCGTCCATGAACCTATCTACGGATCTCTTAAACGCCCCCAAACTAGGCGCATTTACTACTGATGCTGGCAGGGCATTCCAATCCCTCACCACCCTCTGGGTAAAGAACCTACCCCTGACATCGGTTCTATAACTACCCCCCCTCAATTTAAAGCCATGCCCCCTCGTGCTGGATTTCTCCATCAGAGGAAAAAGGCTATCACTATCCACCCTATCTAAACCTCTAATCATCTTATATGTTTCAATAAGATCCCCTCTTAGCCGCCGCCTTTCCAGCGAAAACAATCCCAAATCCCTCAGCCTCTCCTCATAGGATCTCCCCTCCATACCAGGCAACATCCTGGTAAACCTCCTCTGCACCCTCTCCAAAGCCTCCACATCCTTCCTGTAATGTGGGGACCAGAACTGCACACAGTACTCCAAGTGCGGCCGCACCAGAGTTGTGTACAGTTGCAACATAACGCTACGACTCCTAAATTCAATCCCCCTACCAATAAACGCCAAGACACCATATGCCTTCTTAACAACCTTATCTACTTGATTCCCAACTTTCAGGGATCTATGCACACATACACCTAGATCCCTCTGCTCCTCCACACTATTCAAAGTCCTCCCGTTAGCCCTATACTCAACACATCTGTTATTCCTACCAAAGTGAATTACCTCACACTTCTCCGCATTAAACTCCATCCGCCACCTCTCGGCCCAACTTTGCAACCTGTCTAAGTCTTCCTGCAAACTACGACACCCTTCCTCACTGTCTACCACACCACCGACTTTGGTGTCATCAGCAAATTTGCTAATCCACCCAACTATACCCTCATCCAGATCATTAATAAATATTACAAACAGCAGTGGCCCCAAAACAGATCCCTGAGGTACACCACTTGTAACCGCACTCCATGATGAATATTTACTATCAACCACCACCCTCTGTTTCCTATCCGCTAGCCAATTCCTGATCCAATTTCCTAGATCACCCCCAATCCCATACATCTGCATTTTCTGCAGAAGCCTACCATGGTGAACCTTATCAAACGCCTTACTAAAATCCATATATACCACGTCCACTGCTTGCTCCAAAAAACCAAGTTCAAAATCCAACTGAATCCAATTCATGGCCCTCACAAGGGAGACAAATAAGATAGAACATAGAACATAGAACAGTACAGCACAGAACAGGCCCTTTGGCCCACGATGTTGTGCCGAGCTTTATCTGAAACCAAGATCAAGCTATCCCACTCCCTATCATCCTGGTGTGCTCCATGTGCCTATCCAATAACCGCTTAAATGTTCCTAAAGCGTCTGACTCCACTATCACTGCAGGCAGTCCATTCCACACCCCAACCACTCTCTGAGTAAAGAACCTACCTCGGACATCCTTCCTACATCTCCCACCATGAACCCTATAGTTATGCCCCCTTGTAATAGCTCCATCCACCCGAGGAAATAGTCTTTCAACGTTCACTCTATCTATCCCCTTCATCATTTTATAAACCTCTATTAAGTCTCCCCTCAACCTCCTCCGCTCCAGAGAGAACAGCCCTAGCTCCCTCAACCTTTCTCAAAGTCTTAAACGTTCCTAGTGTGTCCGCCTCCACCACCTTGCCCGGCAGCGCATTCCAGGCCCCCACCACCCTCTGTGTAAAATACGTCCTTCTGATATCCGTGTTAAACCTCCCCCTCCTCACCTTGAACCTATGACCCCTCGTGAACGTAACCACCGACCTGGGAAAAAGCTTCCCACCGTTCACCCTATGGGTTTCCTCCGGGTGCTCCAGTTTCCTTCCACAGTCCAAAGATGTGCGAGTTAGGGGGATTGGCCTTGCTAAATTTCCCCTTAGTGTCAGGGGGACTAGCTAGGGTAAATGCATGGGGTGGAGGGGATAGGGCCTGGGCGGGATTGTGGTTGGTGCAGACTCGATGGGTCGAACGGCCTCCTTCTGCACTGTAGGGATTTTATCAAACCGGAGCACCCGGATGAAGCCCACACAGACACGGAGAGAACGTGCAAACTCCACACAGACAGTGACCTGAGACTGGAATTGAACCCGGGTCCCTGGCGCTGTGAGGAAGCAGTGCTAACCACTGTGCCACCCATAAATGTTAAGTAAAACTTGTACCGTCACTGATCTGCATTAAACAAAAATTACTGGCTCTCCTCCCCAGATGGCCCTGCATATAACCGTAAAATACAAAACCAACACAACACATCTGTTTTCAAATGGTCTGGACGATTATTTTCTGCACCATTATTTATTTCCCTGTAAAGCTGCAGACTTGCTCCAGAACAGTTGAGCTTTCAGTCCCATCCTTAGCCACAAAACAGTTCACCATTCCACTCGGCTGTGATTTAGTGTTGAGGAGGGTTCTGTGCGATTAGGAAAGTGTAATCCCTTGGTATCTCTGTTTGGCAAGATTAGCAGTTGCTGTCCCCACCAGCACCCCACCCCCGCCAAAGATCCGCAGGGCTGTTTTATCTCATTTACTCCGGCAAGGAGGAATGCTCAGACGCACATCGCTGCCAATGATGAGAACACTAGCCATGCTTGCAGACCACGTTCGTAAGACTTATTGCAGGCAGGTTCCTGCTCCAGTTGTGGTCGGTCATGGGACACAATGAATTTGTTACCACGTTGCTTTCGACTGAAAGAGTGCTATTCTTCACGGCTTCACAAGCAGCTCCTGGATCACACTGCGGCTTTTAAAGGGAGCCAATCTCTACTAACTATACTCGGCTATGCAGCTGGAAACGCAGACCATGAGTCAATGGGGGGTCCATGCTGAAGAGAGGGTACTTTGGTACTTTTAAGAAGAGTAGAATCAAGGAAAATGGGCCATTCAAGAGGTTCAAAGCCAAGTGGGTGTCTCAAATTTGCTGCCCAACTGGTGGTGCATGCAGAGGCCCTAAACTCTATTAAAAGGTACCTGGATCTACACCTGAAGTACTGTAAGCTACACGGCTATGGGCCAGGTGCAGGAAGGTGGGATTAGAAAGGATGTGGAGACACTGGAAAGAGTGCAAAGGAGATTTACCGTGATGCTGCCTGGTCTGGAGGGTAGGTCTTATGAGGAAAGGTTGAGGGAACTTGGGCTTTTCTCTTTGGAGCGGAGGAGGTTGAGAGGAGACTTGATAGAGGTTTATAAGATGATGAGGGGGATAGATAGAGTGAACGTTCAAAGACTATTTCCTCGGGTGAATGGAGCGGTAACTAGAGGGCATAACTATAGGGTTCATGGTGAGAGATATAGGAAGGATGTCCAAGGTAGGTTTTTTACTCAGAGAGTGGTTGGGGTGTGGAATGGACTGCCTGCAGGTATAGTGGAGTCAGAAACTTTAGGAACATTTAAGAAGCTATTGGATAGGCACATGGAGTACTTCGGGATGATAGGGAGGAAATAGCTTGATCTGGGTTTCAGACAAAGCTCGGCACAACATCGTGGGCCGAAGGGCCTGTTCTGTGCTGTACTGTTCTATGTTCTATGTTCTATGTGGGTGTCCTCGGGCTGGCATGGACAAGATGGACTGAATGGCCTCCTTCTGTTCTGTAACTTTTCTGTGGTTCTACGTAACCCTTTCTTCTAATGAAACTCCCTCTCCCCCAATAGGAATAATATCCTAAACACAATGATATGAGACTAGAATAAAACAGGAATTATTTTCACTTGTAAAACAATCAAAAGTGATCATGTGATGTACTGCAACTGACCAAATTTTCCACCCTCTTGACAAACTGCTGTGGAGGCTGGAAATTGGTTTTGTAAATTGGAATTGTGTTATTCCCAATCATTTTCAGTTGGCTCTATGGAAATTTGAGCATCTTCAAGAGAAACTATTTGCTTCGCCAGCGTGCAATGCTGTATTGGGAAAACCACCTCGATCATTAATCAACCAGCTCCTGCAACTCTCATCAAACGTTGACTTTTTATGATTACTTTTTGTCTCCCTGGATTGCTCGTAGCCGTGCCCTGCAGACCCCCAGGCGAGCCTGTAGGGTTGGGAACCACAGCCCTCAGAAGTCAACTTCTACAGATGCACCATAGAAAGCATCCTTTCTGGTTGTATCACAGCTTGGTATGGCTACTGCCCTGACCAAGACAGCACAAAACTACAAAGGTTCGTGAACATAGCCCAATCCATCACGCAAACCAGCCTCCCATCCACTGACACTGTCCAAGCTTCCTGTTGCCTCGGAAAAGCAGCCAGCATAATTAAGGACCCCACTCACCTTGGGGGACGTTCTCTCTTCCACCTTCTTCCGTCGGGAAAAAGATACAAAAGTCTGAGGTCACATACTGACTGACTCAAGAACAACTACTTCCCTGCTGCCATCAGACTTTTGAATGGACCTACCCTGCATTAAGTTGACCTTTCTCTACACCTTAGCTATGACTGTAACACTACATTCTGCACCCTCTCCTCTCCTTCTCAATGAACAGTATGCTTTGTGGCAGGAAACAATACTTTTCACTGTATACTAATACATGTGGCAATAATAAATCAAATCAAATCAATAAACCACTGGTTCAGCCGCAGGGCACCATTTCTGGGCACCTCACATTCAGACGGAAAACAAGGGCTTAGAGAGGATGCAATGGAAATTTAACAAGATGATACCAGGGATGAGAAATGCCATTTCAACAGAGAAATCGGAGAAACTGGCAATTTTCCTTAGATCCCAGAAGGTAAGGGGAGATTTAAGGTTAAGGGGACAATTCATAGAATCATAGAAACCCTACAGTGCAGAAAGAGGCCATTCGGCCCATCGAGTCTGCACCGACCACAATCCCACCCAGGCCCTACCCCCATATCCCTACATATTTTACCCGCTAATCCCTCGAAGCTACACATCTCAGTACACTAAGGGGCAATTTTAGCATGGCCAATCAACCTAACCCGCACATCTTTGGACTGTGGGAGGAAACCAGAGCACCCGGAGGAAACCCACACAGAAACGGGGAGAATGTGCAAACTCCACACAGACATTGACCCAAGCCGGGAATCGAACCCAGGTCCCTGGAGCTGTGAAGCAGCAGTGCGAACCACTGTGCTACCGTGCCGCCCAAATTAATAGAGGTAAAGTCCTGTCATTCGCAAACGACAAACATGACTTACAGTTGGAGTCCATTAGATTGGTTGCAGCCTTCTGTAATTTGGTATGTTCAAAGGGTCAAAGACAATTAAAACTATGGCTGGGATTTTCCAGTCCCCCCGTGGCAGGTTTTCTAGCAGTAGAGGTGGCTCACTATTGGCTCGCTTGTGGGATTTTCCAGTCCTGTTGATGTCGATGTCGTTTTGTACGGCTTTCCCGCCCTGCTGTCAGGCAGTTCACCTTCGACGGTACCGGAAAATCCCGTCGGCGGGAGGGGCTGGAAAATCCCACCCTATGTTTTTAATAAACTTAAAAAAATTTACTGGAGAAATTGTTTAATAAAACAATAAAGAGAAAAGTAATTGTAAAACTTTTCAGACATACAGGGCTTTATTTGAGAGTGGCAGTGGATCAGGAATTGAACCCCAGCAACAAGGAACACTCACTTGCAAATGTGGCATGGTGGCACAGTGGTTAGCACTGCTGCCTCACAGCGCCAAGGACCCAGATTCGGTTCCCGGCTTGGGTCACTGTCTGTGTGGAGTTTGCCCATTCTCCCCGGGTCTGCCTGGGTTTCCTCCGGGTGCTCCGGTTTCCTCCCACAGTCCAAAGATGTGCGGGTTAGGTAGATTGACCATGATAAATTGCCCCTTAGTGTCAGAGGGACTAGCTAGGGTAAGTGCATGGGCTTATGGGGATAAGGCCTGGGTGGGATTGTGGTTGGTGCAGACCCGATGGGCTGAATGGCCTCCTTCTGCACTGTAGGATTTTATGAAACAACAACAGGCGACACACACGCATGTACTCTTTCTCCTGCAGAAAATACATTTAGTGCCTCACAATGTCAGGTTCAGTTCCGGCCTTAGGTGACTGTGTGATGTTTGCACCTTCTCCCCATTTCTGTGTGTGTTTCCTCCCAAGGTCCAAGGTTAGGCGGGTTAGGTTGATTGACCATTCTAAATTGCCCTTTCATGTCCACACATGTACAGGTTAGGTGGATTGGCCATGGCAAATGCAGGGGGTTACAGGGAAAGGGCAAAGGGCTGTGGACTTGAGTTAGATGATTTTCCAGAGCATTGGTGCAGCCTCGATGGGCTGAATGGCCTCCTTCTGCACTGTACGGATTCTATGGTTTAGGCCTTGCTTTTTGGAATTTTCCACAGTTGACTTCCACTTTTTTATTTTTAAAACTGCACATAAACATTTAGGCCCACAATGTATGATCAGGTGTACAAAGATCTTTACGCGGATAATCAGATTCATGAAAGAGGAAATCGCGATTGGTGGCACTTTACTGCAGTCAAAATCATGAGGGGTTATGATAGGGCAATTAGGGACAACTATCTTCTCTGGTAAGTAATGGTCACTGATTTTAAGTAATTGGCTAAAAAAGGAAAGGGAACAATGAGAAATTTATTCATGTAGAGAGCTGTTAAGATCCTGAACACTATATGAAAGAACGGCGGGATCAGATTCCATCGGAGCTTTGAACAGGCAACTGGAGATCTGCTTGGAAGAGGGTTAATATTCAAGGCTACCAGTATAATGTTAGGTTAACAAAGAGAACAACAAACAAAGAAAAGTACAGCACAGGAACAGGCCCTTCGGCCCTCCAAGCCCGTGCCAATCATGATGCCCTAGCTAAACTAAAAAAAACTTTCCGCCCTTACTTGGTCCATATCCCTCTATTCCCTCCCTATTCATGCACCCATCCAGATGTCTCTTAAATGTTCCTAATGCGCCTGCTTCCACCACTGAACTTCCACCACTGTAACCAAATCAGATAGCGGTGTCGAAGAGCTGGCATAGCCATTACAGGTCGAGCAACATCCTTCTGTGCTTGAGAATCCATTGTTCGATGATTCTACCTGTGAAAGGTGGAGAGGGGCTAGCGATGGTTATGAGTCCTCTGTCAAAAACTGGCTGGAGGCGTGAACAAAACCCAGGACATCATAAAGAGCAAAATGGTAAAGCATAATAATTCAAGTAAAATAACAACACAGGACATAGATGCAGATGCTAAAAGCTGCAAGAGTAAAGAGTGTACTGTAAAAAGATTAATATTATGAAGAATGCAGCTGGTTAGGTATTAGAAATCAATATGCTTATGTGAATGGAACATCCCAGCATTGAAACTGTCCTTTCAGTCCATCATATGTGCATTGAAACCAAAAGGGAAAATGCTGGAAAATCTCAGCAGGTCTGGCAGATCTGTAAGGAGAGAAAAGAGCTGACGTTTCGAGTCCAAATAACCCTTTGTCAAAGCTCAACCCAACTTTGCCAAAGGGTCATCTGGACTCGAAACGTCAGCTCTTTTCTCTCCTTACAGATGCTGCCAGACCTGCTGAGATTTTCCAGCATTTTCTCTTTTGGTTTCAGATTCCAGCATCCGCAGTAATTTGCTTTTATTATATGTTCATTGATATGTTTTTCTCCACATGTTACTGAGTTTAATCTCAGGCTTCGGCTTGCTTCCCAATCCCTCGGGATGTATAAGTTAAGTTAAATTGTGCATGTCTTTGTGGTAGAAAATTTATGTACAATTTCCATGGCCAAATCATTGTGTCCAAGAGCACTAAAAGCAAAACTCTGCGATAGTTGGAGGATGCAGGGTGAATAAGGTCAAAAACAGTTTGTCACCGCCCATGGGAACCGATGGTTGATTTGTGTGACAGGGAGGTTTTGAAAAGAAAAGGTCTGTGGAGACTAGCGGGAAGTTCAGAAGTTGTGGTAGGCCCTATATTATTCAGATGTTAGATGATTTGCACAAGGCTTTTTGGGTGTATGATTCCCCCAGCCAATCCAGGAACGCTTATCCACTGAAGCGCTGTCTCTGGAAGCAGTCACACAGATAGTGATGTTCAAGAAAAATGCCTTGATGGATTAGTGAGCAGGGGTAAGGCAGGATTATCAATGTTGTTTGATAAAGGACCAGCAGATGTAGAGCACAAGCATAGCATACAGAATGTCCTTTCTGATTTATATGGAGATATGGACTTCACTGGCCCTGCTTTTAAACAGAAGCTGATACAGTAGCAGAACTACACAGAGGAATGACTTGTTCCTTCATTCAGAATAGTAGAAGGTGGTCTGGCTCCCGTGGGAGAATCCGTCACCTAGACATGCATTGCCTTCTCACACATGGAGCACTGCTGTGTGTCAATGAGCATATGGAAAGCCTGCGGTGAAGATCTTGGCCACTCTTCAGTCTGATGGAACAATTTGCGTAATTAAGGAAGGATGTAAAATGTTGGCTAGAGCTTCTGTTATCCTTCAAGATCCCACGGTGCAGCCATCAGATCCTGGTGTCTTATTTACCTTGGGTTCTACCCATTTCTACAGAACAAATTTCTTCTGCAGAGTTATCATAGAAGAAGAATCATAGAACCCCTGTAGTGCAGAATGGTGGCACAGTGGTTAGCAATACTGCCTCGCAGCACCAGGAACCAGAGTTCAATTCCCGGCTTGGGTTACTGTCTGTGCGGAGTCTGCACGTTCTCCCTGTGTCTGCGTGGGTTTCCTCCGGGTGCTCTGGTTTCCTCCCACAGTCCAAAGGATGTGCTGGGGTTAGGTGCATTGGCCATGCTAAATTCTCCCTCAGCGAACCCAAAGAGGTGCCGGACTGTGGCGGCTATGGGATTTTCACAGTACCTTCATTGCAGTGTTAATGTAAGCCTGCTTGTGACACTAATAAATAAACTTTAAAAGGAGGCCATTTGGCCCATCAAGTCTGCACTGACTCTCCAACAGGGCATCTTACCCAGGCCATAACCCCACATATTCACCCCACTAATCCCCCTAACCTACACATCTTGGGAACTAAGGGGCAATTTACTATGCCCAATCCACCTAACCTGCGCACCTTTGGACAATTGTTCCATTTCCTTTTTGACATCTTCTAGTTATATTCTTCTATCAAACAAAAGCCAATGGAAAATATTTGTCTCTCTCACAGCTTAATCCTTTATAATTCAAACCCTTCTTTCACCCCCCAGTGCTAACATCCTTGAGCAGTTCTTTTACTTTTCATATCTAATTACTATTTCCTTTTAAAAAACCATACCAACAAAACACGTGAAAAATATATGGCGCCAGAAATTTTTAAAATTATTCTTTCATAGGGTATAAATGTTGTTGGTAAAGCCAGCATTTGTTGGCCATCCCTAATTGCCCTTGAACTGAGTGGCTTGCTAGGCCAATTAAGAGGGCAGTTAAAAATCAACCACATTACTAAGGGAAGGTGATGGTCTAGTGGTGTTATCGGTAGACTATCAATCCAGAAACTCAGCTAATGCTCTGTGGGCCCTGGTTTGCATCCCGCCATGGTAGTATCCGAATTCAAGTTTTTAAAAATGGAATTAAGAATCTACTGATGACCATGAAACCATTGTCAATTGTCGGAAAAACCCATCTGGTTCACTAAAGTCCTTTAGGGAAGGAAATCTGCCGTCCTTACCTGGTCTGGCCTACATGTGACTCCAGAGCCACAGCAATGTGGTTGACTCTCAACTGCCCTCTGAAATAGTCTAGCAAACCACTCAGTTCAAGAGCAACTTGGGATGGGCAATAAATGCTGGCTCGCCAGCGACGCCCGTGTCCCACAAATGAGTAAAAACAAAAAAAAATACTGTGGGTCTGAAGTCACATATAGGCCAGACCAGGTAAGGATGACAGACTTCCTTCCCTAAAAGACGGGGTTTTATGGCAACTGATGATAGTTTTAAGGCTAGCTTTCAATTCCAGATTTCTAGTGCTAGGATTTGAACCCAAGCCCCCACAGAATCTGGATTACTAGCCCAGTGACATTACCAGCTACGATCACTGAAGGAATACAGGTAGAGAGGGAAAGAGATTTGATGAGGAAATAGAGCTTTGGCAGCTGATAGGTCGGTCTCAAATGATGGACTGATAGAAACTGGGAATGTACAAGAGGCCAGAATTTGAGAAGCACCAGAGATCTCAGAAGAGATTCTGGGCATCATACAACAGAGAACAACATCATTGCAAATCTCCCCTGGGCTAAAGCCTAAGGTTGCTTCCTCTGCCCAAGCTGAATATCTAAAGAATTGCTTTAGCACCCCATGCATATACCTAGAACCTTGGTGTTTAGGACATCAGTGACGATAACTGCAACATATTTCTGCAAGTGTCTGTGTTCCTAGTCTTCTTCAACACATTATGCCATGCTCAATTTTTTTCAGAATGAAGATCATAGAATCATGGAATCCCTAACGTGCAGAAAGAGGCCATTTGGCCCATCAAGCCTGCACCGACAACAATCCCACCCAGACCCTATGCTCGTAACCCCAAGTATTTACCCTGCTAATCTCCCCGACACTAAGGTGCAATTTAGCATGGCCAATCCACTTAAACCACATGTCTTTTGACCGTGGGAGGAAACCAGAGCATCCAGAGAAAACCCACGCAGACACGGGGAGAACGCGCTGACTCCACACAGTCAGTCAAGGCCGGAATCGAACTCGGATCCCTGGCGTTGTGAGGCCATTTGTCTCCTGTGAGAACTACATACTGAAGTGTGTACCACTAGCACATGAATGGAATAATACTCCTCCTATCTAGATATGCGATGGGACGGATAGGAATTTGACAGTCTACACTGGGAACACCATCAATCTGGAAGAACTGACAGATTATTTTACCGAGACCGTCTCCCCCTAACCCCACACATTATCCAGGCCTAATCTCTCTAACCTACACATTTTGGGGCACTAAGGGTCAATTTAGCATGGCCAATCCACCTAAACTGCACATCTTTGGACTGTGGGAGGAAACCGGAGCACCTGGAGGAAACCCACGCAGACACGGGGAGAATGTGCAAACTCCACACAGACAGTGACCCAAGCCGGGAATTGAACCCGGGTCCCTGGCTCTGTGAGGGAACAGTGCTAATCACTGCGCCACTGTGCCTGGAGACATTCATGACTGAAAAGGGGTAATTACACCAGTCCAACACAAACACTCTTATTTCACTTTTAATATGTCTTATATTCTGCCATTTATTTTTATTGTGCTGTCAGCCTCTCAGAAGTAAAGCATATTTAATCGATTCAATCCATGTTTGTGCTTCCCCGGTGATTAACAAACTTTGACCAAAAGCCATTATGTGTTACTATTATGTGCTTTAAATGAGGTTATGAAACCATTCTTCTGTTCCACAGTTAAACAGAGAACATGTTCCAGCTGCATTCCTGCAAGCAGAAATTTCACAAAATATCGTCTACTCCTAATTGTTCAAGTCATTTCTTCCGATAAAAATGCAAATCATCAAAAAACTTTGAATCATAGAATCCCTACATTGCAGCAGTAGGGCCATTTGGCCCATCGAGTCTGCACCAACCACAATCCCACCCAGGCCCTATCCCCGTAACCTCACTTATTTACCTTGCCAGTCTCCCTGACACTATGGGGCAATTTAGCATGGCCAGCCAACCTAACCCACGCATCTTTGGATTGTGGGAGGAAACCGGAGCACCCGAAGGAAACCCACGCAGACACGGGGAGAATGTGCAAACTCCACACAGTCGCCCAAGGCCGGAATTGAACCCGGGTCTGGTGCTGTGAGGCAGCAGTGCGAACCACTGTGCCAGTGAAGAAGGGGCTTGCAGCTCCGAAAGCTTGTGTGGCTTTTGCTACCAAATAAACCTGTTGGACTTTAACCTGGTGTTGTTAAACTTCTTACCAGTGAATGAAACCACACATGCAGTAGTGCAATAATTTGGTCTTCATGATATTGCGTTCCCAGGTGATGTGAATGAAGTGGCTTTGAATTGAGGGTAGTGGGCTGTATGAATACTGGAATGGTCAGGACATGGGAACAGCTCAGTGGTCCATTGTACTGGTCTTAAATGGGACATCCTGAGGGAGGAGGAACAGGAGGAGGAGTGAAAACAAAGCCAAGGGAACTCTCAATCCTAACCAGTGAGTACACTCATGGATTCTCCGTTCAACTTTGAAAATCAGCAACCAGGAATGGTGGATTCTTCACGTCTGAAAGGGTGTGAGAATCCTGCCGGAAACATTCTTTCCACAATGAGGAAAAGGAGAAGAGTGCCTGAGGACTAACCTTTCAAAAGCTGCGATTTCTGACACTTTAATCATTGCACTTGGCAGCACTTTAGAGGGCTGGGCAATTACATTTTCGCTGTCAGCATTCGGAGCTCTGGATTCCAGGCCACAGATGTTCCAATACTCTGCACACACTTTCCAAAAAAGCTTCAGGCCTCACACCATTTCACGATGCTACTTAAAGTCTCCCGGATAAGCTTTCTTCAACAATTCTTTACCAGGGAAAAATTCAGTCTTCCGACATTTCAATTGATCCCACCTCACTCAGTTTATAGACTACATTTGTTTTGATGTGTCCTTGGTCCTTGGAGAGGCAATGGCGTAGAGGTATCGTCACTGCAGTAGTAAGCCAGGGCAATGCGCTGGGGATCCGGGTTTGAATCCCACCATGGCGGATGGTGAAATTTGAATTCAATAAAAAAAATCTGGAATTAAAATTCTAGCAATGACCGTGAAACCATTGTCATAAAAACTCATTCACCAATGTCCTTTAGGGAAGGAAATCTGCCATCCTTACCCAGTCTGGCCGACATGTGACTCCAGACCCACAGCAATGTGGTTGACTCTTGAATGTTGTCTGAAATGGCGTAGCCAGCCACTCAGGGCAGAAAGTTCTCATCCCACCCCCCACGGGAATCATAGCAGGCGGGACAGAAAATTCGGCAGACCATGCAGAGGTCTGTTGACCTATGGCGGGAATTTCCATTCTGGGGGGGGGGGGGGGAGCGCAGCCAGTAAACCCCGCATTCAGTTTAAGGGTAATAAGGGATGGGCAACAGATGCTGGCCCAGCCAGCGACGTCAACATCCCATGAACAAATTAAAAAAAAAACAAAAGCACTGAACACCCAATTCTTAAAACTGAAAGCAACTAATTCAAATTGAGAGTCCGGGTGCTTATTATATCACAAATAAGGATCACATTCGCAAACATAGTGACAAAAGCCGTCTCTTTGGTCTGTCATTTATTGTCCATTCAGGTTGTTTAGAAGTAGTTCCTGAAATTACATCTATTGAAATAGGAGGTATCAGGGTAACTAAGTATGGTGAGCCAGTAAGATACTAATTAGCTTTTGATAATACAGATTAAGAACTTAAAGGTATCGGAAATAAGTTAGACTTTTGCATTTTTCCATGACTTTAGATGTAAATGTAGAACTATTGAACTTTGTAGAACTATTTTACCATATGCATTTATACAGAGTAGAGGAAAAGACAAAATATATGGCGGAAGTTTCTGGTCTTTCCCACAGGTGGGATCTTCTGGTCCCGCCAAACGCAAACCGCACCCCACCTCCCGTAGTGGGTTCCCTGAGGGTGGGGAAGGTGAGCCATAAAAACACCATAGACCTCAGCGGGACTGGAAGATTCCACTGGCAACCAATGGCCTCCACCGCTGAAAACACACCGCGGGCTGGAGTGGAGTGGGGGGTGGGAGCAGTGCAGAAGCCCGGCCACGGTGTGGGGACACTGCACCGAACATACTAACATTGAGAACCTCAGCCTAATACCTGGTTTCACATGTATTCTAGGCATAGGCCTCTGGTCAGAGAGTCAATATTCTGAAGTTGAACTTTGGCACCTTTTATGTAAGAGGTCGGAGGTTTCAGCAGAGCAGAAGCGTCAGCCGTGAGGTCAACCAGTTAACAAATAGGCCGGAATAGCAGCTTACAATGTCCCTAAGAGCTACTGCGTCATCCAGCAGTTTGAAGTTAATTGTCACCTAATCTACAATTGCGCCTCCATCTTAAAGTATCCCGTCATGATGATATAATCGCGATCTTTGTCTGATTTTCAGCCCGTCAATTCCAATGGGATGAGAATGCAGCGAGTTCAGCAAAGAGCAGCTAAACTGCTTCACCGGATTGTAACCCACGTGTCTGAACAAGCAAATCTATCGCGTGAAATTTTACATCACGATGAATTACGCATTTATCAAAGCTGATTATACAGAAACTGCAGACAGTGTTAAAAGTTAATGTCTCGTTCAAAGCATTCGAGAAGAATGAAGAGTTCTGTCAATAGGGACATTTCCTTGGGGGCAAAATGGGATTTTCCTCCTGGTTTTCCGCCTCGCTTGCACAGAATTATGTGCTTCACAGCCGGATGAATGAACTTTCTGACACTTCCAACAGTTATGTTGCATGTTAACTGATTAAGTATGAGAAGGCCATTACTACCGATGCCTCACAATTAGCCACAAGTTCCTCATTTTCAGGAACAAAACCTCACAAGCATTAAACCTTCTGCATTTTTTGTCTGTGGATCAGGAATACTGAACAGGGGAAAGAAAGGGATTCAGCTCCCTGACCTGCGGGGTGCCGGCGTCAAAGTCGGAAGTTGCATCAGTAAATTAGAATCAACTTCCCGCCACCAGGAAGTCAGAGGTGGAAATGCCGCTGATGGTTCGACAATGTTCAAGACCATTCACAACTCACAACATCAAGATTCAGTCGAGTCTTGCATTTAAAGTTTATTTATTAGTGTCACAAGTAGGCTTACATTAACACTGCAATGAAGTTACTGTGAAAATCTCCTCGTCGCCACGCTCCGGTGCCTGTTCGGGTACACTGAGGGGGAATTTAGCATGGCCAATGCATCTAACCAGCATGCCTTTCGGACTGTGGGAGGAAACCGGAGCATGGCGGCACGGTAGCACAGTGGTTAGCACTGCTGTTTCACAGCTCCAGGGACCTGGGTTCGATTCCCAGCTTGGGTCACTGTCTGTGTGGAGTTTGCACATTCTCCTCGTGTCTGCGTGGGTTTCCTCCGGGCGCTCCAGTTTCCTCCCACAGTCCAAAGATGTGCGGGTTAGGTTGATTGGCCATGCTAAAAAAAAAAATTGCCCCTTAGTGTCCTGAGATGCGTAGGTTAGAGGGATTAGCGGGTAAATGTGGAGGGATATGGGGGTAGGGCCTGGGTGGGATTGTGGTCGGTGCAGACTCGATGGGCCAGATGGCCTCTTTCTGCACTGTAGGGTTTCTATGATTCTCCCTCAGTGTACCCGGAGGAAACCTACGCAGACACGGGGAGAATGTGCAGACTCCGCACAGACAGTGACCCAAGCTGGGAATCGGACCCGGGTCCCTGGCGCTGTGAGGCAGCAGTGCTAACCACTGTGCCACCGTGGCTTCACACTGCATAGTCAGAACCATTCTGTGGTAAAAGCTGGGCATGAAACAAGGCTATGCAGTAAAGACAAAGGCCGGAATTCTCTGACCTTGCCCACGACTGATTTTCTCCAGTCCCGCTGCAGTGAATGGAGTTTTGGCTGAGCGCCAAATTCTCCATTCTCGCTGGCAGAGGCGAACCCCAGCCAAAGTCATCCTGTTTATAGCATCATAAAGAGAGTGCCAGATTTTTTTCCCCATGCTCTCGGAATCCCTGTAAATTGGCCAGGTGCTTTGTGATCCCACGAGTCATCCAAGTTCGCAGAAGGTTGTTGGCAGCCACATCCTCCTTCCTCTGCATTTAATGTGAACTATCACCATGCTCTGTAGTAAATGAAACAATTTAAATGTTGTGTCTTGTTCCTGGACTCCATTACCTCAAACCTGTTGCTTGTGTTGGAGCAACTGCAGTTAGAATCCCTACAAGTGCAGAAAGAGGCCATTCAGCCCATCGAGCCTGCACGGACAACAATCTAACCCAGACCCTATCCCTGTAACGCCACGTATTTACCCTTCTAGTCCCCCTGACACTAAGGAGCAATTTAGCATGGCCAATCCATCTCACCCATAGATCTTTGGAGCGTGGGAGGAAACCGGAGCACCCCCACACAAACACAGAGAGAATGTACAAACTCCACACATTCAGTGACACAAGGCAAGGATTGAACCCGGGTCTCTGGCTCAGTGAGGCAACAGTACTAAACACTGTGTCACCGTGCCGCCCCATGGCAGTTGATGTTCTCCAAGTTCCATGATGCCTATTACAGTCATGTTTTTAGTGGGTATGGCACATTTTTCAATCCCCCTGCTTCCAAACTTCACAAAATATTTTGCTGGGTCCTTTTGACCCTTCAGATCACTCTCTGGAACCACTGATCTTCCTCTGTCTCTGGATCTTTTGGTTTCCAACACTCCTTTTGATCTCATGACCTGTCCATCAAGTTCTTGGGCCTTGTTGTTAGTCATGTAAAATAATTCCTGTAGAACTCCGAATGGCAAGATACGAAGATTTATCAAACAAACCACCTTATGAGAAGCCAGAAGAAATTTCAAATATATTTTTAATAAAACAAAAAAGGCAATTAAAGATGGGCAGCAAATTCTGGCCTCGCCATGAAAACCCTTCATTCTGTGAAGAAAAATTAAAAGTTGAATTTATGGAAAAAGCAGCTGGGAGGTTTGATTCCTCACCTTTCCTTCCCCTCTCTCCCTCCCTGGTAGATCACACTGCAATTAGAAGGAAAAAACCCCACTGAAAATCCCAAATATTAAAAAATATATATTCTTTCGTGTCATGTTGGCAGGATTTATTGTCCATTCCTAATTGCCATTGGACCGAGTGGTTTGCTAGGACATTTCAGAGGGCAGTTAAGAGTAAACCACACCACTGTGGCTCTGGAGCCACATGTAGGCCAGTTCAGGTAAGAACGGCAGATTTCTTTCCCTAAAAGAACAAAGAACAATACAGCACAGGAACAGGCCTTCGGCCCTTCGGCCCTCCAAGCCCGCACCGCTCCCCGGTCCAGGATTGAATCCTGAATCCAGGATCCCCGCCCAATTTTCCAGCCTATCTACATCCTAATATCCTATCCACCGAGCTATCCCTCACAGCTACGATGCTTTGTTCATCACAACCTATTAACTCACCCCCACCCCCCCATTCCAGCGAATCAGATGGGTTTTTACAATAACTGATTATAAGGTTCATGGTCACCATGACTGACCAAGGCTTCATGTTCCAGATTTGATTCACTGAATCTGAATTCTATCAGCTGCCAGAGTGGGTATTGAACCCATGACCCAAGAGCATCAGCCTGAATTACTAGCCCAATGATATTACCACTCCAGCTCTGTCTTCCCTTAAGATATAGGGCCATCAAGTCTGCTCCACCATTCAATCATGGCTGATAGGTTTCTCACCCCCAATTCTCTCACCTTTTCCCTCGAACCTTTGATCCCCTTACCAATCATGAACCTATCTATCGCTGTCTTAACTACACTCAATGACCCGGCCTTCACAGCCTTCTGTGCAATGAATTCCATAGATTCACCACCCTCTGACTGAAGAAATCCTTCCTCATCTCAGTTCTAAAGAGTCATCCCTTTACTCTGAGGTTGTGCCCTCAGATCCTAGTCTCTCCTACCAATGGAAACATCTTCCCCACTTCACTTTATCCAGGCCTTTCAGTATTCTGTGAGTTTCAGTGAAATTTCCCCTCATCCTTTTAAACCCCATCGCGTACAGAGTCCTCAAAAGCTCCTCATACATCAAGTTTTTCATTCCTGGGATCATTCTCATGAACCTCCTCTGGACCCTCTCCAAAGCCAGCACATCCTTCCTCAGGTACAGGGCCCAAAATTGCTCACAATATTTCGAACGTGGTCTGGCCAGAGCCTTATAAAGCCTCAGCAGCACATCCCTGCTTTTGTAGGTGGGAAATGTAGCAATGAGCCGGCTATTCATTTGGGAAGAGCAAATTGATGAGTGGGATACAGCACTTTGCTCACGGGCCCAGCGGTTAAGTGCCGGAAACAAGTAAACTAAACAAACGCGCTCTAGGAATATCAGTGGAAACCAGCTGTATCATGCAATGATACATCAGTATGATGGGAGCAAAAAGGCACTATCTTGGATAGAGTCATAGAGGTTTACAGCATGGAAACAGGCCCTTCAGCCCAACTTGTCCATGCCACTCTTTTTTTTAACCACTAAGCTAGTCCCAATTGCTCACATTTGGCCCGTATACCTCGAAATCCATCTTACCCATGTAACTATCTAAATGCTTTTAAAAATACAAAATTGTACCCGTCTCTACTACTACCTCTGGCAGCTCTTTCCAGATACTCACTACCCTCTGTGTAAAAAAATTGCCCCTCTACACCTTTTTGTATCTCACCCCTCTCACCTTAAACCTATGCCCTCTAGTTTTAGACTCCCCTACCTTTGGGAAAAGATGTTGACTATCTAGCCGATCTACGTCCTTCATTATTTTATAGACCTCTATGAGGTCACCCCTAAGCCTCCTACACTCCAGAGAAAAAAGTCCCAGTCTATCCAGCCCCTCCTTATAACTCAAACTATCAATGGTGGAGAGAGAGAATTATCAATTCTTTAATGCACACAAAGGAACAGCTACCTTGGCACAAGATGTACCCCTCAAGCCTATAAGGCTCCCTAGCAAAACAGCCAGCCAGGCAGGACCAGGCGAAGGAGACAGGATTGATCCGATTGGACAATTCCACTTCATTTCCCATCAGAAAATCTCAGCGAAGCTTGGGTACCAGGTCAATGACTAACAAATTGCAAAGTGTACAGAAAAAGACCCTCAGCAACCACAACCTTCAGAAAAATACGTAAGCACCAATTCGCAATTATACACTTCACGATTTGCACTGCGCACAGCTTCAGAAATTCCACCTTCCAATGTTGGAGCAAATGTGGCATTTTCCCACTTACATTTCACTCAAGGCCAGGCAGAGAGCTGTTCTGCATTCTACTCTGAGAATCCACAATGATCACAACCAGCCTCTCAATTTAAGGTTCAATATAACGCTTTCCAAGCTCACTCATTGGAGGATGAATTCCTCACATCGAATAGACTAGTATGGCTTTCAATCATGTGACCAACTGTTCCTTGTTTTAAAGTTTCAGTTGGTTTATTAGTGTCACAAGAAGGTTTAGATTAACGCTGCAATGAAGTTACTGTGAAAATCCCCGAGTCGCCACACTCCGGCGCCTGTTCGAGTACACTGAGGGAGAATTTAGCATGGCCAATACACCCTAACCAGCATGTCTTTCGGACTGTGGGAGGAAACCGGAACACCCAGAGAAACTCACACAGACATGTGCAGACGCCGCACATACAGTGACCCAAGCCCGGAATCGAACCCGGGTCACTGGCGCTGTGAGGCAGCAGTGCTAACCACTGTGCCCCCACCCTAGTTTTTGCTTTGCTCATTCATGGGACATGGGCATCACTGACTGGCCAGCATTTGTTGCCCACCCCTAATTGCCCTCGGAGGGCAGTTGAGAGGCAGCCACATTGATGTGGCTCAGGCCAGGCCAGGTAAGGATGGCAGATTTCCTTCCCTCCAGGACATTAGTGAACCAGATGGGTTTTTCTGACAATGGTTTCATGGTCATCAGTAGACTCTTAATTTCAGATATTTTTTATTGAATTCAAATTCTAATAGCTGCAACGGCGGGATTCGAACCCAGGTCCCCAGACCATTAGCAGAGCTTCTGGATTAATAGTCTAGTGATAATACCACGAGGCCACCACCCCCCTTAATGTGTGATGACGATGAGACTGAAGCAACAGTGAGGCGCATCACTGATAGGAAGCAAAGTGGTACACAACCTCCACCTGGAACCTGGAGATAGAAAATGCAGCCTGGAGTCTGCTCCTGGGAACTCGAGCAGCGCAACATCCTGCCCTCACACCTACACGTTTATGTATCCCCACCCCCCCCCACCATAAACCTTCCTCAAAGCGGGTGCAACCTTACTGCTGGCAATTTAGGAGTGAAATCAGGCATCTCTTCCATCCACAGAATGGGTGGTGGAAATCTGGAACTTTCTCCCCTAAAAGGATGGGGATTCAGAAGATCCCCCGTGGGGTGGCACAGTAGCACAGTGGTTAGCACTGCTGCTTCACAGCTCCAGGGACCTGGGTTCGATTCCCGGCTTGGGTCACTGTCTGTGTGGAGTTTGCACATTCTCCTCGTGTCTGCGTGGGTTTCCTCCGGGTGCTCCGGTTTCCTCCCACAGTCCAAAGATGTGCGGGTTAGGTTGATTGGCCAGGTTAAAATTGCCCCTTAGTGTCCTGGGATGCGTAGATTAGAGGGATTAGCGGGTAGAATATGTAGGGATATGGGGGTAGGGCCTGGGTGGGATTGTGGTCGGTGCAGACTCGATGGGCCGAATGGCCTCTTTCTGTACTGTAGGGTTTCTATGATTCTATGATCAATTGGAATTTTAAAGTTTGAGATCGATAGGCTTTTAGTAGGTATCAAGAGAAAAGGCAGGAAAATGAAACTGAGGTATGGATCGGGCATGCTCTGACTGAATGGCAGAGCAGGGAAAAGGGACAGAATGGCCTCCCCCTGTTACTTTATCCAGGAAGAAAATCAGCAACAATAACTTACCCACAAATAGGAAAGGACAATATTCCCAAACAAAGCGACAACTCATTTGCAAGACTCAATCTCCTGTTCCAACTCAACTAAATCCCAGACATCAAGATCAAATTGCCTCGATCCAGAAAGCTTTGTTGCTTCCAGTTCAAGCACACCCAAGCCAAGAAACCTGAATGTATTACTTCACTCTTCCCACAAGTGTGTAATCAAAACGTACAGCTGCCTCATAAAATCTAGTGTCAGCTTTTCTTTTAAAAAAATGCATTCTCATTGCCGGGGGCATTGCTGGCAAGTCCAGCATTTGGTGCCCATCCCAGCAATACCTCACAGCACCAGGGACCCGGGTACAATTCTGGCCTTGGGTGACTGTCTGTGTGGAGTTTGCACGCTCTCCCCATGTCTGCGTGGGTTTCCTCCGGGTGCTCCGGTTTCCTCCCACAGCCCAAAAATGTGCGGGTTAGGTTGATTGTAGAATCCCTACACACACAGTGTATGGATTCTATGATTCTATTCCCTTTTGACCCTGAGAAGTGAATGGTGAGCTGCCACCTTGAATTATAATCACTGAATCCCTGCAGCGCAGAAGGAGGCCATTCAGCCCATCGAGCCTGCACCAACAACATTCACACCCAGGCCCTATCCCCAGAACCCCTGCACCGACTCTCCAACAGAGCATTTTACCAAGGCCCAATCACCCACCCACCCCCCCGCCCTATCATCGTAACCCCATGTACTTACCCTGTTAATCACACTAACCTACACATTTTGGGATACTAAGGGACAATTTAGCATGGTCAATCTATCTATCCTGCACATCTTTGGACTGCAGTCCATGTAGTGAAGGTATTCCCACAGTGTTGTTGGAGGGGGAATCCTGCCCACGCCCCTAATAAGACTCTTGCACAGCCATTTAACACCTTTTCCTGCCCAACCTCAATTTCCAGGCTGGCGGGCATTGGCCGGACCAGGCGGCCAAATAAAAACAGTTAACAATCTCGGTTCGGGTGGATAGGAGGGGGTGACCTCAAACTGAAGGCCCATTCAGATTTGGGGCTCCCTGTCCTCAGGGCTCTGGGAGCTCTGGTCCTCCCTCTCCCCCTCCAGCGTACACCAAGATTGCACATCCTCCCAACCCCCCCATGGTACCCTCTTTCCTCCTGCCCCCAGGACCACTGGCACACAACAGAAGTGCAGTCCCTGGAGTTAGGCTCAGGGATGCCACTGCAGTACCTCTTTTGGCCAATAGCTCTCCAAGGTGGGACTTCTGTCAAGGACTGAGGGAAGTCCCGTCTGTTGTCAATCAATGTCTAATTGAGCATAAAACGATAGTGGGCCTGTCAGAGTCGGTGAGCATGTGTTCCCCACTAACTCTCAGGATGGCAGGCACTGAGCACTCACTATCCTGCAAATTCAGGCCAGTGAAACACTTTCTACTTTTGAAGTGGTACCTTAGCCTCAATAGTCAGCTTTGTAACTACATAACCGAGGAATTTCTTAGTGCAGCAGGAGACAGGGCTCAGTGTGACTATGAAAGCAATAGGTGCCACTATCCAGACCAGATCTTCTCATCTTAACAACAAAACTATAGAGAACCGATGTTCCCAATGATAATATATAATAATAGAGAAAAGCTATTTCCATTGGTAAGGTAACAAGTATTAACTTTGGATTTTTAGCAAAAGCACAAAGAGAGAGATTATCATTGTTATTTGTTATCCAGACCTGTTGGAACACTGAATATCCGAACAGGTATGGTGGCACAGTGGTTAGCACTGCTGCCTCGCAGCGCCAGGGACCTGGGCTCGATTCCTCGCTTGGGTCTCTGAGTGGAGTTTGCATGTTCTCCCCGTGTCTGTGTGTATTTCGTCTGGGTGCTCCGGTTTCCTCCCACTTGTTGGTTATGTGGATTGGCCATGCTAAATTCTCCCTCAGTGTACCCGAACAGGTGCCGGAATGTGATGACAAAGAGATTTTCACAGTAACTTCATTGCGGTGTTAAGCCTACCTGTAACTAACATATAAACTTTAATTTTAACTTTAGGTAGAATGGGGGATACAGGTTCCATCGTGACTTTCAAGTGGAGGATAGTCGGCTCCATTGGCTACATGGCTAGAGAGTGGAGCAGAATGATACCAATGGCACACAGGTTCAATCCCTGTACCAGCTGAGAAACATTCAGGTCTGCCTCGTGCCCATTCTTCAAGTTGTATAACTGTTCGAACCATCACCATTTGTCTCTCTTCAACAGAGTCCCTTCTGGACAGTGGCTAATTAACTTACCTTAATCTATTCCTTTTAAAAAGGGTGTCGTTCATTTTTAGTAAGTAAAAATCCAAACAGGACAGGACAGTGAAATGGCATCATTTCCTTAAAAAAACAGCTGTGGGCAAATTGCATCTCTCAGTTTTTATCAAATACTCTACACACATAGAATCCTACAGTGCGTAAGAGGCCATTCGGCCCATCAAGTCTGCACCAACCACAATCCCACCCAGGCCCTATCCACATATCCCGACATATTTACTAACCCCTCTAACAAATCCCTACATATTTACTAACCTCACTAACCCCTCTAACCTATGCATCCCGGGACACTAAGGGGCAATTTAGAATTGCCAATCAACCTAGCCCGCACATCTTTGGACTGTGGGAGGAAACCGGAGCACCCGGAGGAAACCCACGCAGACACGAGGAGAATGTGCAAACTCCACACAGACAGCGACCCGAGCCGGGATTCAAACCCAGGTCCCTGGAGCTGTGAAGCAGCAGTGCTAACCACTGTGCTACCGTGTCGCCCCGGTTTCTGTAGTTCAACATTGAACTACAGAAACAATTACAAACTCGAAACGCAGAGCTCGACTGTGTAGCATTTTTGACAATTGCCAAGGATTAGAGAAGAAAACAAATCATCCAATACCTGGGCTGAAAGAAATTAAACTTTTCTGCACTCATGCAAAGTTCAGTGGGTCATTGGGTGGGCACTTGATGCCCATACAATCTGCAATCCTCCTCCCCATATTGTCAACGAACAATTTAGGGCACTTGAACATCAAGTCATGAGATGTTGGAATTAAAAGCAAATTACTGCGGATGCTGGAATCTGAAACCAAAAGAGAAAATTCAGGAAAATCTCAGCAGGTCTGGCAGCATCTGTAAGGAGAGAAAAGAGCTGACGTTTCACGTCCAGATGACCCTTTAAGGGTCATACAATCTTTAAGTCCAGATTCCAGTGATTTAAGCCCAGTGATTTAAGCCCACTTATAAGACCATAAGACCATAAGACATAGGAGCGGAAGTAAGGCCATTCGGCCCATCGAGTCCACTCCACCATTCAATCATGGTTGATTTCAACTCCATTTACCCGCTCTCTCCCCATAGCCCTTAATTCCTCGAGAAATCAAGAATTTATCAATTTCTGTCTTGAAGACGCTCAACGTCTCGGCCTCCACAGCCCTCTGTGGCAATGAATTCCACAGACCCACCACTCTCTGGCTGAAGAAATTTCTCCTCATCTCTGTTCTAAAGTGACTCCCTTTTATTCTAAGGCTGTGCCCCCGCGTCCTAGTCTCCCCTGTTAATGGAAACAACTTCCCTACGTCCATCCTATCTAAGCCGTTCATTATCTTGTAAGTTTCTATCAGATCTCCCCTCAACCTCCTAAACTCCAATGAATATAATCCCACGATCCTCAGACGTTCATCGTATGTCAGGCCTACCATTCCTGGGATCATCCGTGTGAATCTCCGCTGGACCCGCTCCAGTGCCAGTATGTCCTTCCTGAGGTGTGGGGCCCAAAATTGCTCACAGTACTCCAAATGGGGCCTAACCAGTGCTTTATAAAGCCTCAGAAGTACATCCCTGCTTTTGTATTCCAAGCCTCTTGAGATAAATGACAACATTACATTTGCTTTCCTAATTACGGACTCAACCTGCAAGTTTACCTTTAGAGAATCCTGGACTAGGACTCCCAAGTCCCTTTGCACTTTAGCATTATGAATTTTGTCACCGTTTAGAAAATAGTCCATGCCTCTATTCTTTTTTCCAAAGTGTACGACCTCGCACTTGCCCACGTTGAATTTCATCAGCCACTTCTTGGACCACTCTCCTAAACTGTCTAAATCTTTCTGCAGCCTCCCCACCTCCTCAATACTACCTGCCCCTCCACCTATCTTTGTATCATCGGCAAACTTGGCCAGAATGCTCCCAGTCCCGTCATCTAGATCGTTAATATATAAAGAGAACAGCTGTGGCCCCAACACTGAACCCTGCGGGACACCACTTGTCACCGGTTGCCATTCTGAGAAAGAACCTTTTATCCCAACTCTCTGCCTTCTGTCTGACAGCCAATCGTCAATCCATGTTAGTACCTTGCCTCGAATACCATGGGCCCTTATTTTACTCAGCAGTCTCCCGTGAGGCACCTTGTCAAAGGCCTTTTGGAAGTCAAGATAGATAACATCCATTGGCTCTCCTTGGTCTAACCTATTTGTTATCTCTTCAAAGAACTCTAACAGGTTTGTCAGGCACGACCTCCCCTTACTAAATCCATGCTGACTTGTCTTAATCCGACCCTGCACTTCCAAGAATTTAGAAATCTCATCCTTAACGATGGATTCTAGAATTTTGCCAACAACTGAGGTTAGGCTAATTGGCCTATAATTTTCCATCTTTTTTCTTGTTCCCTTCTTGAACAGTGGGGTTACAACAGCGATTTTCCAATCCTCTGGGACTTTCCCTGACTCCAGTGACTTTTGAAAGATCATAACTAACGCCTCCACTATTTCTTCAGCTATCTCCTTTAGAACTCTAGGATGTAGCCCATCTGGGCCCGGAGATTTATCAATTTTCAGACCTTTTAGTTTCTCTAGCACTTTCTCCTTTGTGATGGCAACCATATTCAACTCTGCCCCCTGACTTTCCTGAATTGTTGGGATATTACTCATGTCTTCTACTGTGAAGACTGACGCAAAGTACTTATTAAGTTCCTCAGCTATTTCCTTGTCTCCCATCACTAGATTACCAGCGTCATTTTGGAGCGGCCCAATGTCTACTTTTGCCTCCCGTTTGTTTTTAATGTATTTAAAGAAACTTTTACTATCATTCCTAATGTTACTGGCTAGCCTACCTTCATATTTGATCCTCTCCTTCCTTATTTCTCTCTTTGTTATCCTCTGTTTGTTTTTATAGCCTTCCCAATCTTCTGACTTCCCACTACTCTTTGCCACATTATAGGCTCTCTCTTTTGCCTTGATGCATTCCCTGACTTCCTTTGTCAGCCATGGCTGCCTAATCCCCCTTAAATATTTTGAGTCCAGATGACACTTTAAGGGTCATCTGGACTCAAAACGTCAGCCCTTTTCTCTCCTTACAGATGCTGCCAGATGTTGGAATTACTTAGCCTCATATTTTTTGGAGCAGCTATGCCCATTGTGTGGCTATTTTTGGGAAAAGAAAGTTAATCAAGAAGTTATCTATTATCCATTATTTATGCCCACTGTGTGGCTATTTTTGGGAAAAGAAAGTTAGTCAAGAAGTTTTGGGTATTTATTAGTTTTATAGAATCATAGAAACCCTACAGTGCAGAAAGAGGCCATTTGGCCCATCGAGTCTGCACCGACCACAATCCCACCTCGGCCCTACCCCCATATCCCTACATATTTACCCGCCAATCCCTCTAACCTACGCATCTCAGGACACTAATGGGCAATTTTATCATGGCCAATCAACCTAACCCACACATCTTTGGACTATGGGAGGAAACCGGAGCACCTGGAGGAAACCCACGCAGACACGAGGAGAATGTGCAAACTCCACACAGACAGTGACCCAAGCCGGGAATTGAACCCAGGTCCCTGGAGCTGTGAAGCAACAGTGCTAACCACTGTGCTACTGTGCCGCCCCGGTTTTAAGTTGTTACACAACAAAAGCAGTTTGCTGAGCTACACTGGCCAAAAAAAGTTCCAGGTTCGATCTCCAGACTATGCTGAGGTATCCTTATCAGGGCAACGCCACAATTAGCCTGTATCGTAATATTGGGAAAGGAGGTAAATGCTGTCTGGATTCTAATCCTTGCTGGAAAGTGCACATGGATGGACATCTAGTTCATTACAAGAGCATAACAATGAATGCTGAAGGTAAGATTGGCATTGGTTATTAGTCCCTTACGGTTTCAACAGCCTCTTCATCTAATTTCGGCTCATGGTGAAAAATAGTCGCTTGGTTGAGGTTACTATTTGAAGAATTGTAAATCAACGTAAGCCATCACCTTCAGGTTGGGAGTAGGAGGTGGTGGGGAGGGGTGCAGGGCGAAATTATCTATGTCTGTAACACCCCAAATTCACTGAATATTATTAGAACTTTGTCTTGTATTCAAATAGGCAGTGGCATAGTGGGATTGTCACTGGACTAGTAATTCGGAGACCCAAGGTCCAAATCCCACCACGGCAGATGGTGAAATTGGGATCTGGAAATAGCTGGAATTAAAAGTCTAATGGTGACCATGGAAACCATTGTCGATTGTTGTAAAAACCCATTTGGTTCACTAATGCCCTTTAGGAAAGGAAATCTGCCGTCCTTACCCAGTCTGGCCTACGTGTAACTCCAGAGCCACAGCAGTGTGGTTGACTTTTAAATACCCTCTGAAATGGTCTAACAAGCCACTTAGTTCAAGGGCAATTATGGCTGGGCAATCAATGCTGACCCAACCAGAGACACGCACATCCCACAAATGAATAAAATAAAATCTTTTCAGTTTTGTGAGAATTGAAAGCAGAGGTGCTTTACTAGCAAGCGCTTCGTTATACTCCGACTTTGGAGATTTGAACACATTTTTAAATTTTGTTTGATATCTACGAGCAATGGATTGCTTCCCAACTCCAATGGAAAGAAACCCATAAAAACTTTTGGCATCGCAGTATAAATGACAGTGAAATTTCCATTTCCTGATGTACTATAGAAGGCGTCAGCCAAGCCTAGAACACCTTAGGCACAGCCTTTCCCTCCAACAAGAGTTTCAAGGGAGCCGTGTAAATTAGTTCTACTTTTTTCCTTCTCCTCCTGGGAAGATCATCCTGTCCTTCTCACTCCACAACTCCGAGTGATTTTCACAAGTCCCTGCAAGTTATGTTCCTGTGGCATTTCTATCCTTTTTTTCATTTTGGCAGCATTAAATCTACAGTCAGCTTGTACTAATTAAGCACCTACCGACTAGCAAAAGTGGCTGGAAAGCATAAGTATCGTCCAGGTTATGGTCCACAAAATCTCTAAAATATAAATATTCATAAAGCCCTTTCTCTTCAATCCATCAGTGTAGGTAAACAATATACATTATTTTATAGTGGAAGCATTTATTACCATCGCCCAGTTTTTGTGACCCTCAGTGTTCTAAATTCTGCCTCCTCCCCTCCCACTGTTTGAAAGCACAGTAGCCTAATATATCTTGGGAGAAAGTTTGCATGTTCAACATGCATTGTTAACACTGCCAATCGCCTATTTTTAGTTTTGGGCTCCAACAGTTCTACCCAGTGACTGGGGGATGACAATCAGACAAAGATGGGGGTCTCCCAGTTTGTGTCTTCATGTCTTTCCTCTTGAATCAGTGCATAGGCCACTGGTGAGTTCGCCCAGTTCATCCATTTCCAACCAAAGAATTGTTTATTACAAAACTAAGATCAGTTGGGCGGCACGGTGGCACAGTGGTTAGCACCGCTGCCTCACAGCGCCAGGGTCTCCAGGTTCAATTCCGGCCTTGGGTCACTGGCTGTGTGGAGTTTGCATATTCTCGCCGCGTCTGTGTGGGCTTCCTCTGGGTGCTCCGGTTTCCTCCCACAATCTAAAAATGTGCAAGTTAAGTTGATTGGCCACGCTAAATTGACCCTAGTGTCAGGGGGATTAGAGGGTAAATGCGTGGGTTTACGGGAATAGGATCTGGGTGGGACTGTGGTCGGTACAGACTTGATGGGCTGAATGGCCTCCTTCTGTACTGTAGGGATTCTATGGATTAAAATATCCTAAAGGAAGACATGTACTATCACTTTGGAGTGGGGGAAAATTAAACTGAGCATGAGGAACACAGTGTGGCAAAATAAGCATGTGAGTCAGTAATGTGTAAAAACAAATCGACTGTAGGAATAAGGGCCAAGAAAGATTGGCCAAAAGAGAAAATGGAGTTGGAACCAGTTTTGGCAGTTTGCTGCTGACACAAAGCGATTCCCTCTCGGCTGTGACATCTACCACGGAGCTTCGCTAACATCTTGGAGGTCACCTTGCAGACTTCAAACAAGTTACCACTTGAAATTCTGCTCCCTGATCAAAGATTGATGAGTCTACGCCTGCAATGACAACTGCAGTTGCTGCTTTTTACTTCCAATGCAAATTAACTCACCAAGTAGGACTTTAAGATTTCAGATTCATGCACTATATAACTTGTTTGGAAAGTGTTGTGGTGTTTATTGGAGTTGCCACCTCAATAGTGGCTGTATTGATATTTTGAAAAATGATATACGCCACCAAATCTGGGCCAGGATATGCAAATTGTTGTGTATTTCACCCAAATACGCTTTCAACCTAAATGGCCATTGTGTGGTGTCAACTGCGGCTCAGTAGATAGCATGCTTGCCTGCACGTCAGAAGGTCGTGAGGTCAAGTGCCACATCAGAGCTCTAATCACAAAGTCTACATTGACACTTCAGTGCAGTATTGAGAGAATGCAACATTGTCACAAGGTGTCACCTTTTGGATGAGATGATAAACCGACCTTGTGCCTGTCCTATTGGTGGACATGTAAGATCCCAGGTCATTGTTTACAAGGCGAGAGTGGGATTTGCCCGTGTATTCTGGCCAAAATTTATCCCTCAATTAACATCACTGAAATAAGTAATCTGGCTATTATTACTTGACTGACTGTGTACAAACCACCTGCTATGTTTCTTACTTTACAACAGGGGCTGACTACATTTGAAGTATTTAATTAATTGTGAAGTTCTTTGGGAAAGCTGGAGGTCAATTTGAGGACATTGTGGGTGGGGTTTTCTGGCCGCACTCATCCCAAAACTGCAAAATCCCACCTGAGGTCAATGGACTTTGGCATTGTCCGCCGCCCCCGGCAAAAAGGTTTCTCCAGGAAGACATCAGAATTAAGAAGTTGTACCCAACAGGTTCAATCTCTTTTCACCAAAGAGAAGACTAAAGGATGACCCAATCGAGGCCTTGTGTGGTGTCTTATTATGAAGGATTACGAAAGAGTTTGGGTTGGGCAGATGTAGAGAAGCCTTTGCAGAGGAGACCAGGGGTAGGGGCCATAAATAGAAAATAGTCACCAGTAATTCCAATCGAGAATTCATTGGAAATGTGCTTACAATGAGCAGTGAGAATGTGGGCCGCACAACCACATGAAGTGACTAGCGTAGATGCATTTAAGGGGAAGCTGGATAGGCACATGAAAAAAATAAATCAAAGACTCTGCCAACAGGGTTTGCTGAAGAAAGGTGGAAGAAGGTTCGTGTGAAGCATAAACACTGGCTTGGACTTGGGCTGAAAGGTCTGTTCCTGTGCTGTAAATACTGCGAATACTCCAAGGTTATACTGTGCCTGAGCCCCACCTCCTGTTCCCTTAACCCTATTCCCATTTAAATGCCTCCCGCCTAACTTCCCTAGTCCCCATGTTAAGCTGATGTTGTTAACGGTTCTTTCTCTTCACAGTACCGTCAGTGTACCTTAACAGGTGCCGGAGTGTGGCAACTAGGGGATTTTCACAGTAACTTCATTGCAGTGTTAATGCAAGCCTACCTGTGACACTAATAAATAAACTTAAACTTAAACTCTTCCCAAAGACTGGCAATCAAGAACTTGTAACAAACAAAGCTTCATTTACTAGCTGAGTTTATACTCTGGCTCATGCTCTGGGGAGAACTCCCATGTTCCAGTCATGTGACCCCTTTACGAGCTGCACCATCCCGTGACCACTCAGTCCACACCCTCATTCTTTCAAATCTGCCATCATCACCTCCCTCTCCTCCAAAAAAAAATCAACCCTTCACCATGTTATCCTTGCAAGCTATCATCCCAGTTACAACCCTCCTTACCCCTCCAGCAGCCTTGAATGTGTTCTCATGCTGCCCTCTTCCCTGGACCTCCATGTTTGAGTTCCTCCAATCAGGTTTCCATCCCTGTCACAGGGCCAGAACGACTCTCTATCATTGTCCAGCTGGGCGGGACTGCATCTATCTAATTCCGGTGGCACAGTGGTTCGCAATGCTGCCTCACAGCACCAGGGATCCGGGTTTAATTCCTGGCTTGGGTCACTGTCTGTGCGGAGTCTGCATGTTCACCACGTGTCTGTGTGGGTTTCCTCCGGGTGCTCCGGTTTCCTCCCACAGTCTGAAAGATGTGCTGGTTAGGGTGCACTGGCCATGCTAAATGCTCCCTCAGTGTACCCGAACAGGCGCCAGAGTGTGGCGACTAGGGGATTTTCACAGTAACTTCATTGTAGCGTTAATGTAAGCCTACTTGTAACACTAATAAATAAAGAAATAAAATAATCGTAGCCTGAATACCACCCTGCTTCCTGCTCTGCCTTTGGTGTCCCCAAAGATCTCTCTTTGTACCCCGTCCTATTTCTAATCCATATGCTACCAAAGACACTGCAACACTTTCCACATGTTCACTGATGACGACCAGCTTTACCTCAGCGCTGCCACCTCTCCTCATTCCTCTATTGTTGCTCCAAAATTAGACTGCTTGTACACACACACACACACCCCCACCCTCATCAGGTGACATAGCGGTTAGCACTGCTGCCTCACAGCTCCAGGGACCCGCGTTCAATCCCAGCCTTGGGTAACTGTCTTTGTGCAGTTTGCACATTCTCCCCGTGTCTGTGTGGGTTTCCTCCCACAGTCCAAAGATATGTAGGTTAAGTGCAATGACCATGGTAAATTGCCCCAAGATGTGTAGGATAGGGGAAGTAGCAGGGTAATTTGTGTGGGGTTATGGAACTAGGACCTGGGTAAGATACTCTGTCGGAGAGTCAGTACAGACTCAGTGGGCCGAATGGCCTCTTCTGCACTGTAGGGGTTCTATGAATGGTTTACATTATACAATACACACAGGCCAATGGTCATCACGCACGGTTAAATATTAAATATGTTAAATCCCTTTCTCAAAAAAATTTTAAACTCATGACTACTCCAACACACGTCCCATTTTCTTTCCAAAGCACAACAATTCCACAATTGTAGTGATCGGAATGTTCAAATATTACCATGCACACCAGGAAATATCCTTATCTCAAACAAAAAGCAAGCCATCTTTTCTGAAAATGAGAAAAGTATGTCTCTAAAAGATCTTTTGAGAAAGCAGCTTGTTTTATGCAGATTTGGAGACAAAGACAGGGGAGTGGGACTAGGAGAGTAGCTCTTGCAGAGAACCAACATTGACACAATGGGCTGAATGGCCTCTCCTGAGCTTCTTTGGGCGGGATTCTCTGGCCGTGTTCGCCTGAAAACCAGAGATTACCACCCCGGACTTCAATGGGCCTTTACATGATCCGCGCCCCCACCCCGCCCGCTAGGATTCCAGTGGTGGGCGAGATGGGAGAATTTTGGCCTATGAATGCGAAATAAATATATCTTGCTGCTGTGGAGGTCAAACCGTCAGCTCATCTTGCAATTTTACTGACTCAAATTCATAGGCAATCTGCAGTTGGGGAAAGTGTATGACTGATTGATTGGAATGTGTAATGTTTTAAGTTCTGCCTCCCTTCCAACTTTGGTTCACATTGCTAACCTCCAATCCCACAGAAAAATAGTTGACTTTTCTTCTGAAATTCTGAAAATCGACATGGAAGTGGGTTTTAAACAGCGACAATCAATTAAAAAGGTTGATGTTTGCCATGCACAGATTGCGCACCTTCAGTGACCGCAAGGCCCCGTCATTTTTTAAAAATATAATTCATTCCTAAGACGTGGACGTCCAGCATTTATTGCCCATCCCTCGTTGCACTGTGAGAAGGCGGTGGTGAGCTGCTTTCTTGAATAACTGAGTGTCTCGCTCAACCATTTCAGAGGGCAGCTGAGAGTCAACCACATTGCTGCAGCTCTGGAATCAAATGTAGGCCAGACCGGGTGAGGATGGCAGATTTCCTTCCCTAAAAGACATTAGTGAACCAGGTGGGCTTTTCCGACAATCGACAATGGTTTCATGGCCATCCGTAGATTCTTAATTCCAGATGTTTTTTATTGAATTCAAATTCCATCATCTGCCGCGGTGGGATTCGATCCTAGCTGAATTAGCTGAATTTCTGGGTTACTAGTCTAGTATTTTAGTAATCTATCTAGTAATTTCTGGATTACTAGTCTAGTATTTTAGTAATCTATCTAGTAATTTCTGGATTACTAGGCCATCGCCTCCCTCCATTCCTCATTCTGAATGACTGGATCTTACAGCTTCCACATGCACTCCAATGGGACTCAAGAGTTCTACATTTTCCAACTCCTAAAAGATTCATGTTTTACAAGCAACCGGAGCACCTCTGACCAAGACTGCAAGACACTGCAAAGGATGGTGAATGTAGCCCAGTCCATCACGCAAACCAGCCACCATCCAATGACTCTGTCTACACTTCCTGCTGCCTCGGAAAAGCAGCTTGCATAATCAAGGACCCCATGCACTCTGTACAAACTCTCTCCACCTTCATCCATCGGGAAGAAGATACAAAAGTCTGAGAACACAAACCAATCGATTCAAGAACACCTTCTTCCCTGCTGCCATCAGACTTTTGAATCGACCTATCAGATATTAAACTGATCTTCCTCTGCACCGTATCTCTAACTGTAACACTATTCTGCACCCTATCCTTTCCTTCTTCCCTATGTACTCTATGAAGGGTATGTTATGTCTGCATAGTGCGCAAGAAATAATACTTTTCGCTGTATCCCAATACATGTGACAATAATAAATAAAATCAGATCAGAAAGGGAGGGGTTTGTGGAGTCAATGACTGCCTCCTAAAGAGCAAACTGAGAGTGGGCATGGAAGGAAGGAATGGTGAGTTTGAGGGGGGCAAAATGAGTCAGTAAGGTGAAGGTACATTGGTAGCAGTAGAAGGTGTAGTGAGGGCTGTTAGTTAGGAGGCAGGCATTAATCTTGGGGGTGGGAAGGAGGAGGTGGGGGTGGGAAGGAGGAGGTGAGGGAGGTCAATATGGATGGAGTGGGATGTTCAGGGAGGTAAGGAGTGTGCATGTTGACCTGGACATTGTTGAAGGGGATGGGGTGGGGCTGGAGGGCAATCATAGAAATCATCATAGAAACCCTACAGTGCAGAAGGAGGCCATTCGGCCCATCGAGTCTGCACCAACCACAATCCCACCCAGGCCCTACCCCCACATATTTTACCCACTAAGCCCTCTAACCTACGCATCTCAGGATTCTAAGGGGCAATTTTTAACCTGGCCAATCAACCTAACCTGCACATCTTTGGACTGTGGGAGGAAACCGGAGCACCCGGAGGAAACCCACGCAGACACGAGGAGAATGTGCAAACTCCACACAGACAGTGACCCGAGCCGGGAATCGAACCCAGGACCCTGGAGCTGTGAAGCAGCAGTGCTAACCACTGTGCTACCGTGCCGCCCTGGAGGGGAAGTCAAAGGTGGTGCCGGTGGAGGGGGAGTGATGGTGATGGGGGAAAGGACATGGGTGGTGGGGGGGTTGGGGGAGAGGGAGAATAGAGGAGAGCTGATAAATTACGACACGATTGGCATCTTTCCAACAACTAAAGTAATGGAAGCCATGTATTGGACAGACACAGGTGCTGCCTGGGAGTGGGTGGGCAGCGTCACTGCTCAGTGCTGATGGACAACTGAAAGAGAAGTCCAGCGGCAACATTGGAAAAGCTCAGAAGCATCCCACAGATGGGGGCATGGGAGAATTTCGCCAATCCTTTCAAAATCTCAAAATGTTTATTTTCCTCACTGGTATTATAATCCTTAACTCATCTGAATCCAACCTCCAGGTCCCTTTGTCATCACTTCCTGATTAATACACTGTCCTAACACACATCAGGAGAACAATTTCATACTTTAGGGAAAGAGAGTGCCGGTTGGTTGGGAAATGAATTTTGATTGGAGAGGTGTTGCCATGGAGAATGCACCAGCTGATGGTGATTGACAGTTAACTGCTGAGAACTATTGGAAATTTAAACTTGGTAGTTTGACTCTGCTCGGTCAAGACACTGTCCTGTGGAATGAACCAGCGAATGGCTATTACTTTGGTGTTCTGAACCCTCACACTAAGGGCTTCCATCCTGACCCATCACAAACCTTCTTCACAGTTAATCTGGTAGCAGAGGAAAGAAGTACGAACCAAGCCTGCTAAAAGGTGTGGTTACACATATAAGACATTAACTTATATTGTTAGTGTTTTCAGTTAAACAGTTTTGCCGTTTTAATTGCAGTCTTAGAATGTTTTTGACAGTACACATACTTCAATGGTTAATCTCACTGGAAGATGCTCCTAAACCATTTGAGGAGTATCAAAAAATTGTGTTCACTGGGTTACAGGTGTTGCTGTGGGATAATTTATCAAAAATGACAGTATCCCATATTGTGAAGACCTTAAAAATTGACTAACGGCTGCTGGTGCTTTTAAGGATTTCACTTCTATAGTTTCCTTCATAACCTCACGATATCCCAAAGTGCTTAGGAATTAAGTACTTTTGAAGTTGTCATTTAGTCGTACAGAACTTCAGCGTTGCTGTAAAAGAGGTTTTGTCGAAGCTTTTCATCTCACACTCATCATGAAAATTACAATGTTACCAACATCAGGAGAAACAACAGCTTCATACTTTAGGGTAAGTGAATTTTGATTGGTAGGAGGTGTTGCCATTGGAGAATGACCAGTTGATGGTGACTGACAGTTAACTGCCAAGCACTGTTAGAAATTTAAACTCAGCAGCTTGACTTTGATAGGTCACTGCCCTGTGGAATGAACTAGTAAATAGCTATCACTTAACTTGTTTAGCTGTAACAGGTTTGGGGAATTTTCGGGTCCCGCCCACCCCAAGGCCGGAAATTTCACCCGAGGTAAGGAGACCTTTCACCGGTCCGTCAAATGTTTTGTCCCACCCACCACAGTTCCCGCATCGGGTGAGACCGGAAACTTTAACCGAATGTGTGCACATGTTTTCTCTGTCTGCATTCTCTTCTCATACAGTATAAAGTTGTTGTTTCTCCTGACATTGGTACTCTTATGATTGACCTGATGAGTGTAAGCTCCAACACAATGAGTGGGATTTTCCAGCTGCATTTGCCCCAAGACCAGAAAATCCCATCCCAGGTCAACGGAACTTGCATGGGCCTGTCCAGCCCACTACGATTCCTGTAATGTGTGAGACAGGAACATTTTGCCCAATGTCTTTTTTCAGCAATGCTTTTACAATTCATTATGCATGTGTCACTGGCTGGCCCAGCATCTATTGTCCATCCTTAATTGTCATTGAAATGATTGGTTTATTATGCCATTTCAGAGGGTATTAAGAGTCAACCATATTTCTGTGGCTCTGGAGTCACATGTAGGCCAGACCAGGTAAGGACGGCAGATTTCCTTTTCTAAAGGACATTAGTGAACCAGGTGGGCTTTTTCGACAATCGGCAATGGCCATCAGTAGACTTTTAATTCCAGATTTTCACTGAATTCAAATTTCCACCATCTGCCTTGGCGGGATTTGAATCTGGGGCCTTTGGGTCTCTGAATTGCTTGTCCAGTGACAATACCACTATGCCACGCCTCCACTGAAGTAGTCACTGTTGTAATGCAAAAACACAACAGCTGGTTTGCACACAGCAAGCTCCCACAAAATTGCAATGGAACAATAACCAGATAAACTCTTTTAGAAATATTGGTTGAGGGATAAATGTTGGCCAGGACAGCTGGGAGAATTCCTCTGCTCTGATTTCAAAATATGCCATGTGATCTTTTGAGTCCACGTGAGACAGTTTAATGTGTCTCATCCCAAGCAATCTGGTGAGATAGAAGTTTGTGGGTTCATGTCCCATTCCAGATGTTTGAGCACACAAATTTCAACTGATTCCAGTGCAGTACTGCAGGAGCGCTGCACAATCAGATGCTGCTCAGGTGGAGGTTAAATGACCACGGGTGGGATTTTCCCGTCCCGCCTGCCACGGGAATTGTAGCGGGTGGGGGCTGACCATGCAAAGGTCCGTTGACCTCCGGCACGAGATTTCCAGACTTGAAGCGAGAGTGGCTGGAAAATCCCACCCTCCCCAGCCCCCATGGCACCTTTTAGAAGAAGATCAGGGGAGTTTTCACACTGCCCTGTGTGGTGGAACCATAGATGGTTACCACTATGGGTACTTGTACATATGTTACTTTTGTTACTGTTGGGGTTAGGGTTGGGGGGTTCCACCTGTTAGCATTGTTCTGTGGTACACTCCATTTGGCTCCGCCTTCTTACAGGAGTATAAAGGTCACTGCTACTTCCTAGTGGTCCTTAGTCTGGGATAGTATTGTTAAGCAGTATGCTCTATTCATGTTGTGAATAAAAGCCTTTATTCCCGGGTACGACCTAGCCTCCCGAGTGAATTAATCGCGCATCACCCTGGTCAATATTTATTCTGCAATCAACATCACTATCAGAAGAAATGACGTGGTGATTATCACATTGCTGCTTGCGGGAACTCCCTGTGTGAAAACTGGCTAGTGTGTTTCCAATGTTACACCAGCAATGACACTTTGAATGTATTTTATTGTTCTGCACTTTGGGCTGTCTCGTGGTCGTGAATGGCTCTTATGTAAAGGCAATTTTTTTTAATGAAGCCAATTTAAAATGGGATTGAAAAGATCATGGCTTTAATTTGGAGTGGCAAGGTGGCACAGTGGTTTGCACTGCTGCCTCACAGCGCCAGGGACCCAGGTTCAATTCCACCTCGGGTCTGTGTGAAGTTTGTATGTTCTCCCTGTGTCTGCATGGGCTTCCTCTTTTCCTCTTTCCTCCCACAATCCGAAAGACATGCTGGTTATGTGCATTGGTCATACTAAATTCTCCCTCAGTGTGGCGCCGGTGTGTGGCGACTAGGGGATTTTCACAGTGACTTCATTGCAGTGTTAATGCAAGCCTATTTGCGACACTAATCAATAAACTTAAAGTTAAAAACTTAATTGAGGCTCTTCTCCAATCAAGCACAAGACTCTTTTAGAACTAGGAAAAGGGACAATCTTAAGAATCAGAGTCCACCAAAACTTTATTGGAACAAATTATTTTCTGGGAAGTAATGAACCTGCAAATGCTGAGTATGAAGCACTTGCTTCAATAAATTATTTCTTTTCCATGTGTTCTGGAGAAGAGAAAAATACTCCTGCCGTACGGTAGAAGGACACAGTTAAGGATGGGGCCATTATTGAGGAGGTACCACCTGGTCTTGTGATCCAGTGGGTAGCGTCCCAGTCAGAAGCTCCAGGTGGAAGTCCCATTCCAGGAATTGATGGTCATGGGAGGGACATTCATAATGTAGCCAAACAGATTATCAATTTGTAAATCCTTCCAGTATGCCTACGGCAGTAGGTAGAAGCCATGCTTTGGGGTGGCACGGTGGCACAGTGGATAGCGTTGCTGCCTCACGGCACCAGGGACCTGGGTTCGATTCCAGCCTCTATGTGGAGTTTGCACGTCCTTCCCATGTCTACATGGGTTTCCTCCGGGTGCTCCGGTTTCCTCCCACAGTCCAAAGATGTGCAGGTTAGGTGGACTGGCCACTCTAAATTGCCCCTTAGTATCCAAAGATGCTTGATGTGGAGTGACATCCCTCAAGCTTTGGTCTCTGGTGACCTGTTTCCCAGAAAAACTGGCTATGGAAACAGACATAGGGATGTTCCTTGTCTGCCCTATGCTTCAATGGATGTGGGAAGCTCCAAAGTCTACATACCATAGAAGCCAGAAAATTAGGACACTGTGGATTGACAATTCATAGCAATCACTTACTTTAGGGTGGAGTTTGAACAAATTGAATAACCTGCAGCATTGAAACCGTCTGTAGATATTGCAATTTTAATGTTTAATGTTGTAAATGAGCTATTTTGATCAAAACTATTCTTAACAGGCTTGCATACTGAAGTACAGCCATGCAGAGCAGATTACATGAACTAATGGCAAAGGTTATATTCTCAACTGCTCAACTGCGCTGCTGCAAGAAATATTCTGAGCTGTAGAGTGTGGACACAAGGATGAGTGATCTAAGGGGACCCCCACCTTTAAACATCTCCAGCAGCCCGTCTCTCTGGGGATTTTCCTTAAACCACTTTGCAGTTCAGGAAGACCAATAGACCGCTGTAGATTTATTTTGATGTGGCAGCCTCCAGAAAGAAAACGAGTGCAGTGTTGTAAAAATTGACTCAAAACATGTGGTAACATTTTTAGTGCCTACTGTATTTGTCAAGCCAACTTCAATCATGACATCCTGAAACAAAACTGCGTTTAAAAAAAATATAGCAACCCACACTGAGGGTTGTGACTCCAATCTCTGAGCGTACTTTCAAACCAAATTTTGCACAAGCTTTGTTTCTAAATGCAGGTGGAAAGATTCAATAACTCCCCAAAAAATAAGCTTGTGTCAGACAACTAGGTTTTGGCAACTTCTAACCAGGGATGGATCAACTAACCCCAGATAAGATTAACAGATAAACTGTAAGGTTGGAATCATGGAATCCCTACAGGATTCTATGGAGACCAGTCAGCTCATCGAGCCTGCACTGACAACAATCCCACCCAGGCCCTATCCCTATAATCCCACGTATTTACCCTAGCCAGTCCCCCTGACACTAGTGGACAATTTAGCATGGCCAATCAACCTGACCCGCACATCTTTGGACTGTGGAAGGAAACCAGAGCACCCGGAGGAGACACGGGGAGAACATGCAAGCTCCACACAGACGGTGACCCGAGACTGGAATTGAACCCGGGTCCCTGGTGCTGTGAGGCAGCAGTGCTAACCACTGTGCCACCGTGCTGCCTGTAGGTTAGTAAAAAGCAATTATAGCTTATATTTAAACGGCATCTTTAATGTAATGAAACATCCCCAGGTACTTCACAAGGGCATTATAAAGCAAACAGCCATATAAGGAGATATTAGGTCAGATTTCCAAAAGTTTGGTCAAAGAGGTAGGTTTTAAGGAGTGTGTTAAAAGTGGCAGGCGAGGTAGAGAATGTAAGGAAGGCATTCCAGAGTTTGTTTCCGAAATAACTGAACGCGCAGCCACCAATGGCAGTGCAAATATAATTACGCAAAATACCATAATTAACAATGAAACGGTACTTACTTGGCCAAACACTGCAATAACCCAAATATAAACTTGTACCAGATGATAAGTACATTTTGGCCACTTCTAACCAATCGTTACTCATTGCATTTACTCTTTTCACTTTCATCGTGATATTTTCCATCAGTTACAGTTGTATGGACACAAGGAAGGGGGAAAAGAATACAAGCCAGGAATTTGGAATATCCCCATCAAGGATCCACTCTTGAAATAATGAGCGAGATATATAAACATCTCACAAAGCTGTGACGAAGGGTCATCATGACTGGAAACGTTGGCTCTATTCTCTCTCCACGGATGCTGTCAGACCTGCTGAGATTTTCCAACATTTTCTGTTTTTGTTTCAGATTCCAGCATTCGCAGTATTTTGCCTTTCATTTATATATAAAGTTGTTATGGATTTTCATCACAACGGCCAGAAATATTGGGCAGAATTCTCCGGCCGCGCTGGTCTAAAAGCCGGAAATTCCTGCCCAACCGTCAATGGCGTTTCACATTCTCCGCAACCCATCCGCTAAAATTCCAGTGGCGGGTGGGATGGGAGAACTCCGTCCATTGAATCCCATTCACAACTGTGAAATCATGGATTGCACAATTTATGAATGTTCTGTGGGACTGATTTACAGTGGGAGATAGGACACCAGCTATACTAACATTTCCCTGTGTCACCTATTTATTTCCTTTCACTGCTCCGTTCGCATTCACTTCCTTCCTCACTGCTAATTTGACGCTTTGCGTTCTTTTACTCACTGCGTTTCTTTGTGTGTATAAATTTGAATCAAATATGTCAGCTACTTTCACTTTGATCAGCTGAGCACTGACCCTCAAGAGCGAAAGGGAGGTTAAAAAAAAGGCCACAACTGTGTTAGTGGATTGTCAAGAATACTTTATAAGAAAGTAAAATGCGGGATTAAATTGGAGAGTCTGATGTGGGATTAGATCCTGATCATTGCACTCCAAGAGATGGGATGGGTTTGATGTTTGGCCCACTGGGAATGAAAAATCAATGGTTTTATACACCAGCTGTGGGACAATGAAGCTAGCAGCCGTTATACATGGGGAAAACTAAAGGAATTGAGACTTTTCCCTTGGTTCATCTAATGGAAATTTGATGCTAGTTTTGCTTAATATAGAGAAAAATATTGTTTTTTTCCCTCAAGTCCCATTTTTGAAAATGACGTGCAAGATCACAAATTAAGTATTTTTAAAATATACATTGCATAATGCCTGCACATGCGGGTGGCATAGTGGTTAGCACTACTACCTCACAGGGCCAGGATCCCGGGTTCAAGTCCGGCCTCAGGTCACTGTCTGTGTGGAGTTTGCACATTTTCCTCGTGTCTGCGTGGGTTTTCTTTGGGTGCTCCGGTTTCCTCTCACAGTCCAAAGATGGGCGGGTTAAGTTGATTGGCCATGCTAAATTGACCCTAGTGTCAGGGGGATTAGCAGGGTAAATATATGGTGTTACGGGAATAGGGCCTGGGTGGAATTGTGGTCGGTACAGACTCAATGGGCCAAATGGCCTCCTTCTGCACTGTAAGGATTCTATGGATTCTAAGATTGCATTGGGATTCTCTCCTGCCAACCCCACCCAAGTTAAATGGAATAGTTAAATATATGTTGCCATTATCATTCAGAATGAACAATTTAAAAACTATTGTTATTGATATGTTACCAACTTACTGTTTCCTAGTGAACTCGAGAAAATGTTGCTGTATTCAAGGAAGTATCCACACTTCCACTCAATTCTATAATTTTGCTTCAATGCTTTCAGTATTAGTGATTTAAGAGGAAAAAAATGTACCAATCATCATTGGACAGATTCTGAAGCACATCAGACACCTGAAGGATCACCCACTAATATTTTTCAAGCAACATGTAAGGCACAGTAACATGCAGTGAATGGTGTCTAAATGGAAGTTCCTTATGGGCATTTAGAGTAAGACTTTAAAAACATTTAGAGTGATGGATAACCTAAGTTGCTCATATTAATAAGTGTTGGCACAAGAGGCCATAATTAACAGTACCCACAAGCATTTTACAATATAAAGTTTCTGCCATGCACACAATCATAAGAACTCCATCAAAGGCACACTTCTGAGGCATTCCAAACAATAATTGCCTCACACCCAAAAGAAATAATCCTGACAATTTGTTTCCAAAATAAAAGATCATTCTTAATAACCTATTGGAATTTGAACAGTACTTTGCAAGAAGCTCAATCAAAAAGTTACACTGACTTTTATCTCAAGGTGGCTGAAGCAAAAAAGTGAAGAGGTGTTGCTGCAACTGTACAAGGTGCTCTTGAGGCCACATTTAGGATACCGTGTGCAGTTTTGGTCCCCTTATTTAAGGAAAGATGTATTATCATTGGAGGCAGTTTAGAGGAAGTTTATTAAGATGATCCTAGTGGAGTGATTGCAACATGAGGAAAGGTTAAACAGGTTGAGTCTGCACTCCTTGGAGTTCAGAGGAAGGAGAGGCGATATGATTGAAACATGTAGAGCGGGAGTTTCCGGACTCGCTCGCCCCGAAATCGGAGCGGGTGAGGCTCGCAGAATGGAATTCTCCGTTGGCCTCGGGTGGGATTTTACGAGCCTCGCCCGAGCGAGGTCATAAAATCCCAGCCGTAGGGTGGAATATTCCAGCCTCGCTCAGCCCGAAACCGGAAAATTCCACCAGAGGTCAATGGACCTTTCCATGGTCCGCCCCCTTGCCCGCTCCGATTCCCGTGGTGGGTGGGATGGTAAAATTTGCCCCATAAGATTTTTAGGGGGTTACATGGAGTAAATGTCGGGAGAATGTTTCCACTCATGAGGGAGTGTACAGGGCATAGACGCAGAGTAAAGGGGAGCTCATTTAAGACACATTTGAGGAAGAACTTCTTCTCTCAAAGAGTGGGGAATCTTTGGCATTCTTTACCCCAGGAAGCTGTGGAAGCCAAGTCCTTGAACATTATCAAAGCTGAGATCAATAAGTTGTTAATCAGTAGGGGAATTAAGGGTTACAGAGTCAATGCGGGAAAGTGGATTTAATGAGTGCTAGATCAGCCATGGTGGAGCAGGCTTGAAGGGCTGAATGGCCTACTTCCATTCCCAATTCTTATGATCTTATGGTCTTAAATCAAACTCTTAAAAAGTGGAAGGAACAATAGACGTTTGATTTAGAAAATATTTAATAGAAAAGAAACCACTCTTTCACAGCTCACTACTGAACACAGCGTTCAACAATATCAATAAGTTTTGCGATAATTAATCTCTTTTTCTTACTAAATCCAATGTCCAACTAGTGACTATTTCCCTTGGGGGTGGGGGTGGGGCAGGTAGTGGAAGGAAGAGGCACCTACACCTCAGGGACTGCAGCCATTCGAGAAGGCAGCTCACCACCACCTTCTCAAGGGCAATTAGTGATGGGCAATAAATGATGACCAGGCTAGCGATGCCCACATCCACTGAATTAATTAAAACAAACTTCACGGTCAAAAGATGCTCGCCCTGCTGGATATGTATATCATCAATGTCCATGTGGCTATTTTGCATGTACGTATATCACATAAATATGTACACTTTCTACCTCAGGTGGGTGGGAGATATGGTCAGGTCTGGCCTGCGGGTTGCAAGGGGGAGGGAGAGTCGGGCAAGTGGGAGTCGCCCCATGGGAGGGATGGCAATCTGGGTCTTTACAAAAGTTACCCAGAAGTTAGAAGAAGTTTTAATTCTTCTAACTCTTTCTGGATAACATAGCTGGAACCATCCAAAGTTTACAACTTAAATTGGATCCCAGCACGGGGAAATTGCCCAGAGGAAGTTTCTTCTTAGACAATAAGACATAAGACATAGGAGCAGAACCAGGCCACGTGACTCATCGAGTCTGCTTCACCATTCAATCATGGCTGATATTTTTCTCATCCCCATTCTCCCGCCTTTTCCCCATATCCCTGATCCCCTTATTAATCAAGAACCTATCCCTGTTTAAAGACACTCAATGACCTGGCCTCCACAGCCTTCTGGGGCAAAGAATTCCACAGATCCACCACTCTCTGGCTGAAGAAATTCCTCCTCATCTCTGTTTTAAAGGATCGTCCCTTTAGCCTGAGGTTGTGCCCTCTGGTTCTAGTTTTTCATACTAGTGGAAACATCCTCTCCACATCCACTCTATCCAGGCCTTGCAGTATCCTGTAAGTTTCAATAAGATCCCCCCCTCATCCTTCTAAACTCCAACAAGTACAGACCCAGAATCCTCAACCGTTCCTCATATGACAAGTTTCAGGGCAATTGCCCTACAAGCCTTTACCTGGGGAGATCCAAGAGGGATTCCCCAGCGTATCTTTGGGGTACCATCCCAATCCAGTAACGTTACGGCCAATAATTATTTTCTGTGTGGTCTTTGTTCTGTAAATCATTCCTTTCTCTGTCTGTCTTGTATGACATGAGTGCACAGAAGGCAACGTTGCTACCCTCCTACTCTTAGAGTTCATCTCAAGTTTGCTGCTGGATCCAGGAAGTCGTTAGTCGCGTCCCGGAAATCCTGAGGTGGGAGGGAGAGGAGCCTGAGGTAGCGGTACATATTGGTACCGCTGATGTGGGTAGGAAGGGAGAAGGGGTCATGAAAAAGGAGTACAGGGAATTAGGGAGACAGCTGAGAAAGAGGAAAGCAAAGGTAGTAATCTCAGGATTACTGCCTGTGCCACGGGAAGGTGAGGGCAGGAATGGAGTGAGGTGGAGGATGAATGTGTGGCTGAGGGACTGGTGCAGGGGGCAGGGATTCAGGTTCCTGGACCATTGGGACCTCTTTAGGGGCAGGGGTGATCTGTATACAAAAAACGGGTGGAACTTGAATCACACGGGGACCAATATCCTGGCCGGTAGGTTGGCTAAGGCTACTGGGGAGAATTTAAACTAGATAGGTTGGGGGGAGGGGAGCTAGAAGAGTTGACTAGGATCAAGGAACTAATTGATGGGGGGGAGGATGCAGGGGTAAGGGGAATTACAAAATTAATGGTAGAGGAGAGGGTGCAAGTGAATGAAGGCGGTAATTTAGATAAGGGAGTAGAGGGAGAGGGTGTTCGCGACTCATCAAAGCGGGTCCAGATAAAAGCTGGAATAAGGACACTTTGCCTGAATGCACGAAGCATTCGGAACAAGGTGAATGAGTTGATGGTGCAAATCAGCACAAGTGGGTACGATCTAGTGGCCATTACAGAAACGTGGCTGAAAGGTGACCAGGACTGGGAGATGAATATCCAGGGGTATCAGGCGTTTAGGAAGAATAGACAGGAAGGAAAAGGTGGTGGGGTCGCGCTATTAATAAGAGATAATATCAGGGTAGTACTGAGGGATGACATAGGCTCTGAGGAACAAAACGTGGAATCATTATGGGTAGAGATGAGGAATAGTAGAGGGAGAAAGACACTAGTAGGTGTGGTATATAGGCCCCCAAATAATAATGTTGAGGTAGGGAGGGCTATAAACAAGCAGATAAGGGATGCGTGTAAAAACGGAACGGCAATAATCATGGGGGACTTCAACATGCACATTGACTGGCAGACTCAAGTCGGTAAGGGTGGAATGGAGGAAGAGTTCTTAGAATGCTGTCGGGATAGTTTCCTTGAACAGCATGTTACGGAACCGACGAGGGAACGAGCTATTTTGGATCTGGTATTGTGTAATGAGGTAGGTAGAATTAAGGATCTTATTGTGAAGGACCCTCTTGGGTCTAGTGACCACAATATGGTCGAATTTCTGATTCAGATGGAAGAGGAGAAAGTTTGGTCCCAAACCAGTGTCCTCTGTTTGAACAGAGGGAAATATGATAGGATGAGGGATGAATTGGCTAAGGTAGACTGGGAGAGCAGGCTGGCAGGTAGGATAGCTGAGGAACAGTGGAGGATTTTTAAGGAAATCCTTTTCAGTTCTCAGCAAAAATATATTCCAGCAAAAAACAAGGATTGTAAGAAAAGGGAGAACCAGCCGTGGATAACGAAGGAAATAAAGGAGAGTATTAAAATAAAAACAGCTGCGTACAGAGTGGCCAAAAATAGTGGAGAAACAAGTGATTGGGAAAAATTTAAGAAACAACAAAGAGAGACTAAGAAAGCGATAAAGAAAGGAAGGATAGACTATGAAGCTAGGCTAGCAATTAATATAAAAAATGATAGTAAAAGTTTTTATAAATATATAAAAAGGAATAGAGTGGCTAGAGTGAATGTTGGACCCTTGGAGGACGAGAGGGGGGAGTTAATAGTGGGAAATGAGGATATGGCTGAGTCTTTAAATAAGTTTTTTGTGTCGGTCTTCACGGTGGAGGACACAAATAGTTTGCCAAATATTAACGATAGAGGGTTGGCAGCAGGAGAAATACTTAATACAATTAATGTTACCAGAGAGGCAGTGCTGGGTAGACTAATGGGACTGAAGGTGGACAAGTCCCCGGGTCCGGATGGAATGCATCCCAGGGTATTGAAAGAAATGTCAGAGGTAATAGTGGATGCGTTAGTGATTATTTATCAAAACTCGTTGCATTCTGGGGTAGTGCCGGTTGATTGGAAAACGGCTAATGTTACGCCGCTGTTTAAAAAAGGAAGGAGACAAAAGGCGGGTAACTATAGGCCGGTCAGCTTAACGTCTGTAGTAGGGAAAATGCTGGAATCCATTATTAAAGAAGAGATAGCAGGGCATCTGGATAGAAATGGTTCGATCAATCAGACGCAGCATGGATTCATGAGGGGAAAGTCGTGCTTGACGAACATGTTGGATTTTTATGAAGATGTGACTAGGGCGGTTGATGGAGGAGAACCGGTGGATGCGGTGTTTTTGGATTTCCAAAAGGCGTTTGATAAGGTGCCCCATAAAAGGCTGCTGAAGAAGATTAGGGCACAAGGAGTTGGGGGTAGTGTGTTAAAGTGGATTGGGGACTGGCTATCCGACAGGAAGCAAAGAGTCGGAATAAATGGGTGTTTTTCCGGTTGGAGGAAGGTAACTAGTGGCGTGCCGCAGGGATCGGTACTCGGGCCGCAACTGTTTACCATTTATATAGATGATCTGGAGGAGGGAACGGAGTGTAGGGTAACGAAGTTTGCAGACGACACAAAGATAAGTGGAAAAGTGAATCGTGTGGAGGACGGAGAAGATCTGCAGAGAGATTTGGACAGGCTGAGTGAGTGGGCGAGGATATGGCAAATGGAGTATAACGTTGAGAAATGCGAGGTTATACACTTTGGAGGAAATAATAACAAATGGGATTACTATCTCAATGGAAACAAATTAAAACATGCTACCGTGCAAAGGGACCTGGGGGTCCTTGTGCATGAGACGCAAAAGCCCAGTCTGCAGGTACAACAGGTGATCAAGAAGGCAAATGGGATGTTGGCCTATATTGCGAAGGGCATAGAATATAAAAGCAGGGATGTCTTGATGCACCTGTACAGGGCATTGGTGAGGCCGCAGCTGGAATACTGTGTGCAGTATTGGTCCCCTTATATGAGGAAGGATATATTGGCATTGGAGGGAGTGCAGAAAAGGTTCACCAGGTTGATACCGGAGATGAGGGGTTTGGATTATGAGGAGAGGCTGAGGAGATTGGGTTTGTACTCATTGGAGTTTAGAAGGATGAGGGGGGATCTTATGGAGACTTATAAGATAATGCGGGGGCTGGATAGGGTGGAGGCAGAGAGATTCTTTCCACTTAGTAAGGAAGTTAAAACTAGAGGACACAGCCTCAAAATAAAGGGGGGTCGGTTTAAGACAGAGTTGAGGAGGAACTTCTTCTCCCAGAGGGTGGTGAATCTCTGGAATTCTCTGCTCACTGAGGTGGTGGAGGCTACCTCGCTGAATATGTTTAAAGCGCGGATGGATGGATTCCTGATCGGTAAGGGAATTAAGGGTTATGGGGATCAGGCGGGTAAGTGGTACTGATCCACGTCAGATCAGCCATGATCTTATTAAATGGCGGGGCAGGCTCGAGGGGCTAGATGGCCTACTCCTGCTCCTATTTCTTATGTTCTTATGTTCTTATGGATTATTAATAAAAAATTGGATGACACCAAACCTGAAAGGTTGAGAAACACGCCACTGCTTATTATAAAGGGGTAAGCAAATCAAAACACCTTTCTGTTTATGGACGGGAGACATTAGTGTGGTTTAAATCAACCCCCATCCTGTCATTAACAGGAAAAACGTTTTGTTTGTATCCAGTGGTAATGACCTAGAACTTGCCGTCCATGAGATCTGGCATGGACTCAACGGGCCAAATGGCCTTCTTCTGTGACGTAATGACATTGTGTAAAGATAGTGGGGCGGCACGGTAGCACAGTGGGGCGGCACGGTAGCACAGTGGTTAGCACTGCTGCTTCACAGCTCCAGGGTCCCGGGTTCGATTCCCGGCTCGGGTCACTGTCTGTGTGGAGTTTGCACATTCTCCTCGTGTCTGCGTGGGTTTCCTCTGGGTGCTCCGGTTTCCTCCCACAGTCCAAAGATGTGCGGGTTAGGTTGATTGGCCATGTTAAATTGCCCCTTAGTGTCCTGGGATGCGTAGGTTAGAGGGATTAGCGGGTAAAATATGTAGGGGTAGGGCCTGGGTGGGATTGTGGTCGGTGCAGACTCGATGGGCCGAATGGCCTCCTTCTGCACTGTAGGGTTTCTATGATTTCTATGATTTCTATGATATCAGAGATAAAAAGGAGCCTAAAGATCCCTAATTTCCATAAGAATCAGGCTTAGAACATGGGAGCCCGAATTCACATCATGGCTGCATGCCATCTGGACTGGATGCTTCTGAGCATGTTGTAACAATTTAAAGTAATCACCATACAGGCCAGACACAAGTTCCCATAAAGAAATATTTAAAATCTAGTCTTTTCTGATTTACACAAGGCAGACCTCCAATCCATCACTATCCATCTTACTCAAGAATCTTGTTGCTCTCGCGAGTTGTAGTTCATTTCTGGAGGGTGAGTAGAACTCCATTTACCTTCTTAACACAAAGAGCCAGGGCAAACTCAAGCAATCAACTCTCTTAAACAGCCAACACAGTTATACGTTACATAAATCAGATAAAATTTACTAGAGGCCATCGAGTCCATGCTTTCGTTTCTGTGACTCATTTCTATTTGCATGTAACTCTTAGTCACTGGTTGACCTGGTAATGGTCTGACATTGTAAATATTCCTCATCACAATAGACGGGAAACATGGCAGGGATTCTATGTATTCTCCATGAAGCAATTCATCATGGTTAACCTTTGTTGCTAGACTAGACATGGGCTGTTTTAGCTCAGTTATTGACTCCTGTTTCAGTTCGGAATCGCTGTTATCTGCTACCACAAACGGTTAACCCATTGATTTGGTTAAAAGTGAAGTGCGATCCCTTTCAGGTTGAAGTGAATTGTTGATGATACACCCACAATGGACATCTGAAATCAAATCCATCTTTTGACCCATAACCAGGTATTTGAGCCAAACGGCTCTGAAATACCCCCAGGGTGTCATAGAATCTCTACGTGCAGAAGGAGGCCATTCGGCCCATCAGGTCTGCACCAACTCTCTTAGAGTATCTTATCCGGGCCCCCTCTCCCACCATATCCCCGTAACCCCAGACATTTACCATGGCTAATCCATCTAACCTAAACATCTTGGGACCCTGAAGAGCAATTTACCATGGCCAACCCACCTAACCAGCACGTCTTTGGAGCATGGGAGGAAACCAGAGGATTCGGAGGAAACCCACGCAGACACAGGGAGAACGGGAGAACATGCAAACTCCACACAGACAGTCATTGATGACTGGATGGGCAACATTAGAGGGGCAACGCTGTAATGGTGAGTTGGTGGGGCGGGGGGGGGTGGGGGGGGGGGCGGAGGAGGAGGAGACCAGAGACGCTGGAATTTGATAAACTCAGCCACAGCCAATTTCACAAACTAACTTCCTGCTTCCTAAAGTGACTCTGGGGTGCTGGAAGTGCAATGTTCCGCAATGGTAAGATTCATGACCAACTGGTTAAAATCCAGTACTCTTGGGAGTCACCGTGCCTTGGATAGTAATAAGCCATCCCTAATGATCTTTGTGATAAGGTAAATGGGGGTGTTACACCAGGGGCGTATATGAACTTTGTATTGGGCAAGGATAGACTGTATCTGTTACAGATTTCACAACAGTGTGATTCGAGAGCGATAGTTTTCTGTGTCAGGAACCCCAACAGATACAAATTAACAGGTAATTAACACAATGGTAGCACTCTATCTTCGTGAGGCAATGCTATATAACACAGCAAAGCAATTTTCCTCCCACGAATGTCCATACATGATGTGGATTCTTGTGGTTTTCCAGATGCTGATCATTGGGTTCGATTCTGGCCTTGGGTCACTATCTGTGTGGAGTTAGCACGTTCTCCCCGTGTCTGCGTGGGTTTCCTCCAGGTGCTCCGATTTCCTCCCACACTCCAAAGATGTGCAGGTTAGGTGGATTAGCCATGGGAAACGTGTGGGGGTTACAGGGTTAGGGCAAAGCGGAGAGCTTGGGCGGGATTCTGTTTTGGAGATTCAGGGTAGACTCGATGGGCCGAATGGCCTCTTTCTGCTTTGTAGGGATTCTATGGTTCACTTCCATCGCCTGCCATGTTCCTGATGGTAACTCTGTCTGGGCCTTGCATAATTTACCAATGCTCCTTGTATCTATTCCTGGAGCTTTCATCACATGCCCCCTCCGCCACCACCCCTCCGCCACCACCCCCCCCACGCCACCCCACCCCCCCAGCCTTTTTCCCTATCTCCAACATTTAGAAAAATAAAGGTGTTTAAAAAGTAGAAAAATAAATGTCTCAATAATCTTTCTCCTGTGTTGCTCATAGCAATGTTCAGAAGTTTAATCTTCAATTTCTGGAGACTCCAGGGTAATCCTAGGATGTTGGAAACAAGCAAACCAGTGAAAAGCAGGGTCTGGTGGCTATTAGAATAGAATAATAGAATCCCTGCAGTGCAAAAGAGGCCATTCGGCCTAATGAGTCTGCACTAACTCTCTGTCAGAGTATCATACCAGGCCCTCTCCCCGCCCTATCTCCGTAACCCCACACATTTACCATGGCCAATTCATTTAACTTTGGGACACTTAGGGGCAATTTAGCATGACCAATCCACCTAACCTTCACATCTTTGGACGGTGGGAGGAAACCGGAGCACCCGGAGGAAACCCACGCAAACACGGGGAGAATGTGCAAACTCCACACAGTCACCCGAGGTCGGAATCGAACCTGGGTCTCTGGAGCTGTGAGGTAGCAGTGCTAACCATTGTGCCACCCCATTTATTACTGATAAACAGCAGCCAGAAGGCCACAAGACCCAAAGATGGAGCACTTCATGAAGACTCAGATCCCAGGAAGCTCACGATCTTCCGCCTTGCTCTGCTCTGCAGAGGTCTTGACAAAAAAGCCAACTTTCTTCTGGTACCCTACTTGATGGCTCGACCAACAGACAAACAGAACTAGACAGGGGGCCTCAATCTCGCATGGTTAACATTGTCGCGTGGACCGTGTGCCTACTACAGGAGTAGGCTGAGGCGGGTCCCAGGAAATCCAGGGCATTGAACAGAGGCGAGACCTGGCGGAATTCTTTCACCGAGTCTAAGGAATGCCACAGGAAAATTTCCCATGCCTACGCCTGCAGCGATATATCTACAGGGCCACCGCAAAGGAAACTTCCAAAACATTTATTCTGCAGAGTTAAAACCAACAGATGAATAACATTATAACAAATGTTATTATTGGAAGTGTTAGCACATCCCAGTCAACATTACCAACACATTTTACAGCAATTAAAGCATCACATCCCATAATATTGATTAATGCGTTCATGTGCTTTCAGAAAAAGATAGTTCTCATGAGAAAAACATAAGTGCATGTAATGGGTTTCAAGTGCTTACATAGTAAACATTTATTCAATTTGGAATTTAAATACACTCTAAAATCAAAAATTCTGGTTACAGCTTGTAATGCCAATAGTTTTTAGTGACATTAGCTAATAATTTATTAATTCTGCTTGATATAGTTTCACATTTATGATACCACAAATAAATCTGGAACTTGCCCTATGCAAATAATACTAACAAAGAGATCATTGCTGAGATATGACTGCTGAACTTTCACAATAAACGTCCTGACTGCTAAATAGTGCACAATGAGGTCAAGTCAATCGGTGGAGTGGTTTCCTTAAAAAAAAAATCTAGCTTTGTAAAATTAAGATAACAGCTTCAATGAACCTTTTTCTTGGCTGGCACACTTCATTAAAGAATACTTCAACAACTTGGCATCGAGGCCACCCCATTTGTTCATTCGCTTGCAGCCAATGTTACCTCACAGCACCAACAAGGGTGATTGGGGAGCTTGGAATGGACAATCAATTTTGTTTCGCATAGCATTTCATAGAATCCCTCCAGTGCAGAAGGAGGCCATTCGGCCCATCAAGTCTGCACCGACTCTCTAACAGAGTATCCCACCCAGTCCCTATCCCTGTAACCCCACGTATGTATCCCTGTTAAGGGATAATTTAGCGTGGCCAATGCACCTAACCAGCATGTCTTTCGGACTGTGGGAGGAAACCGAGCACCCGGAGGGAAACCCACGCAGACACGGGGAGAACGTGAAAGCTCCACACAGATAGTCACCCAAGGCCGGAATTGAACCCAGGTCCCTGGCGCTGTTGAGGCAGCAGTGCTAACCACTGTGCCACCATAGCGCCCAATGTACGATATGTTTCTCAAGTTAATGCATTCAAACAATTCACTTGTTATAATTCTGAGCACAAAACGTGTTAAAATATCAGCAGCTCTGGATGAATTATGGACGTATTTGATGCCAGACTCGAATGTCAGATCATGAAGCAATGACTTCACATAAGATAGACACGGCATAGGCAGAAAGAACATGGATTTGAACACTGCATCAAAAGATACTGGAGTCTTCTCCAACTAAAGTTAGCTTTCCTCGTATATAAATGTCACTCCGGAGATAGTACACTCATTCATCTCAACCATAAATGTCTGCTCAGTTGTTGGTTGTACTCTTTCCTTGCTATTGCTGTAACCTCAGCATATACACTTCCATCAAGTGGCAGAGCACCCATGGCAAGCTCGGAAACATTGAAGATTTGATTCAAAGCTGAAACAAAAAGCAGAAGCTTCAAAGAATAAAGAACAAAGAAAATTACAGCATGGGAACAGGCCCTTCGGCCCTCCAAGCCTGCACCGACCATGCTGCCCATCTGAACTAAAACCCCCTACCCTTCTGAGGATCATATCCCTCTATTCCCATCCTATTCATATATTTGTCAAGCCGCCCCTTAAAAGTCACTATCGTATCTGCTTCCACTACCTACCCTGGCAGCGAGTTCCAGGCATCCACCACCCTCTGGGTAAAAAACGTGCCTCGTACATCTCCTTTAAACCTTGTCCCTCGCACCTTAAACCTATGTCCCCTGGTAATTGACTCTTCCACCCTGGGAAAAAGCTTCTGACTATCCACTCTGTCCATGCCTCTCATAATCTTGTAGACTTCTATCAGGTCACCCTCAACCTCCATCATTCCAGTGAGAACAAACCAAGTTTCTCCAACCTCTCCTCATAGCTAATGCCCTCCATCCCAGGCAACATCCTGGTAATTATTTTCTGTAGCCTCTCCAAAGCCTCCATTTGGAATACTGCATCCAGTTCTGGTCGCCACACTACTAGAAGGACGTGGAGACTTTGGAGAGAGTACAGAGGAGGTTTATCAGGATGTTGCCTGGTATGGAGGGGCTTAGTTATGAGGAGAGATTGGGTAAACTGGGGTTGTTCTCCCTGGAACGACGGAGAATGAGGGGAGACTTAATAGAGGTGTATAAAATTATGAAAGGCATAGATAGGGTGAACGGTGGGAAGCTTTTCCCCAGGTCGGTGGTGACGTTCACGAGGGGTCATAGGTTCAAGGTGAAGGGGGGGAGGTTTAACACAGATATCAGAAGGACATATTTTACACAGAGGGTGGTGGGGGCCTGGAATGCGCTGCCAGGCAAGGTGGTGGAGGCGGACACACTGGGAACGTTTAAGACTTATCTAGACAGCCATATGAATGGAGTGGGAATGGAGGGATACAAAAGAATGGTCTAGTTTGGACCAGGGAGCGGCACGGGCTTGGAGGGCCGAAGGGCCTGTTCCTGTGCTGTATTGTTCTTTGTTCTTTGATTGTTCTTTGTTCCACATCCTTCTGGTAGTGTGGCGACCAGAATTGAACACTATATTCCAAGTGTGGCCTAACTAAGGTTCTACAAAGCTGCAACGTGACTTGCCAATTTTTAAACTCAATGCCCCGGCTGATGAAAGCAAGCATGCCATATGCCTTCTTGACTACCTTCTCCACCTGCGTTGCACCTTTCAATAACTTGTGTACCTGTACACCCAGATCCCTCTGCCTCTCAATACTTTTAAGGGTTCCGCCATTTACTGTATATTTCCCACCTGTATTAGACTTTCCCAAATGCAAACTTGATATGATTTCACACAAATTCACATGTAATGATGTGTTGTAAAAAAAAGCAAAGACTGCATACATTCTATGTCTGTTTCCGGAGCATCCAAATTAAAAAAGCTGCAAGGGACGGGGTGGTGCAACTGACTAGAAATGTCCCTCCAGTCTTGACCCGAGCCCAGGCTGATGGCATGAATGTCTTCTGTCCAGGAGGCTGCGAGATCCGATGTGACATAAGCTTGGGCAGCCTCCGTCATCATTGACCACAGCCTCAAAACTAGAGAAGCCGAATCAGGGAGCTCACAGGACAGCCGGTGAGTGCAATGGGGGGAAACAGGTCACACGGACACTGTAAGGAGTACACTGAGGGTGGAGGCTTAGCCATGTTACGGAGCAGTCTGTGGACCTCACTTTACATCTGACGCTAAGACTGAGATCAAAGATATTCCGTTCTTCAGATACTCTGTCACCTTTAAGCACAGCATCATGAAGAAAAGGTTTGAGGCGGCCAGTATGGGTACACAGGAATGGAGAAGGTATTTCATCCAAGGCATGCGGAAATTGCCCACAGCCACTGCAACAATAGCTGCTTGCATTTCTGCAGACCACTGTACATTTACGAGCTTGAAGACCCGCACAATATTTAATTACAATTCAGTTAGGGCATGTTCCCACGTTAAAATGTAATCTGACCATTGGCTCCAGATGTAGAAAAGGAGATTTCACAGGATACATCTGACAACTACTGCAGTTGACTATAACTGCAGCAAGGTCCTACATTTAATCATTTATTTATTAATTAGTGTCACAAGTAGGCTTACATTAACACTGCAATGAAGTTACTGTGAAAATCCCCTAGTTTACCACAGTCTGGCGCCTGTTTGGGTACACTGAGGGAGAATTTAGCATGGCCAATGCACCTTTCGGAGTAAACCGGAGCACCCGGAGGAATCTCACGCAGACACGGGGAGAACATGCAGACTCCGCACAGACAGTGACCCAAACCAGGACTCAAAACCTGGGTCCCTGGCACCATGACACATCAGTGCTGACCACTGTGCCACCATTAAAGCAGCAATTTGCAAGACTGAAGAAATATAACCTTCCCTCAAACATTAAACTTTATCTTTCAAGATGTTTGAAACTGCAAGTAAGTGGTGGCTGGGGGATCACTGTCAGATTCACCATAGGTTACAGGTGAGAACAGTCAGTTTGTTAAGGTTATTTCATGCAGGAAGTACATTTTTTGTAACAAAAACAGGAGCAGTCAAACAGGGGGGAAACATACCTGCAATTTTACATGCCAGTGTCAGAATAAAGGGGCGCCAATTTAAGACTGAGATGAGGAGGAATTTCTTCTTGTTGAGAGTCTTTGGAACTCCTTACCACAGAGAGCTGTGGGGGAGTCGGGGCGGGGGGGGGGGGGGGGGGGGGGGGAGCAGAGTCCCCCTTATGTATATTTAAGGCTGAGATAGATAGATTTTTGATCAATAAGGGAATCAAGGGTTACGGGGAGAGGGCAGGAGAGTGGATGTGAGGAATGTCAGATCCTAGTGAATGGTGGAGAAGGCTCGAGGGGCCAAACAGCCTACGCCTGTACCTATTTCTCATGATCTTATGATTTAGGTGACGGATCCAAACTGCAAGTCAAACTTGTAAAAAAAAAATTCTGTCTCCAACCATAATAAATACCATTCCAATATATTTGGGGCACATGTTTGGTCATACAAAAACTCTGTTTCTGTGCTCCACAAATATATAAAATGACTCTGCACTTCTTTTTCATTGTATTGGCAAAAGAAATATAAAAGCTAAAGTGTAAATGGTCAGTCACAGAAGAGGTGGCCAAAATTACTGACTGAGAATCTGAGATTTTTAAATGATCAAAAACCGTAATGTGGATCTCTTCGTCTCAAGACATTGCATTCTCTGCCTGCAACTGATTCTGTGTCCACATGGTTTCTCAGAGATCCTTGCAAATATTCCACAAATTGCAAATATTCCTCAAATCCAAATATTCTTTAATTGCTAATGGTACAGTTTACACACGAAAGCAAAACCGGCTGAGAAAGGCAGCGGACTTCAAATGATATGCATCGTGCCACCTTTTTAATACTTTTGATGTTCACGTGCAATGTTTCTATTTTGTGCATCCAAGTTTTAATTTTAATGTAAAAAATGCCCCTGCCTATGTCTCACTCTGGTCCGTCACTGGCTTTTCAATTGCAGATAATTATGGAAACTACACCAAATGTTTCATTCTTCCACAAACCCCCATAGTCTGCTTAAAGTCACTTTGATCACAGTTCAAACTGCAATCTATGGTCCATCTCAGTCAACAGCTACGATAGTCTTTGATATTGAGCCATTTAGCAGTTAACACGCTTTGGCACATTGATAACTTGGAGCTGCGAGTGGAAATCAAATGCATCTTAGGAAACACTGGATTTGTGAACCCTTACAGATATATATTATTACAGATGTACTTTAATGGAATTGAACAAAGACATACTCCCACATTCTCCACTTTGATTTCATGGGCGGCACGGTAGCACAGTGGTTAGCACTGCTGCTTCACAGCTCCCGGGACTTGGGTTCAATTCCCGGCTTGGGTCACTGTCTGTGTGGAGTTTGCACGTTCTCCCCGTGTCTGTGTGGGTTTCCTCCGGGTGCTCTGGTTTCCTCCCACAGTCCAAAGATGTGCGGGTTAGGTTGATTGGCCATGCTAAAATTACCCCTTAGTGTCCTGAGGGATTAGCGGGTAAATATGTCGGAATATGGGGGTAGGGCCTGGGTGGGATTGTGATCAGTACAGGCTCGATGGGCCAAATGGCCTCTTTCTGCACTGTAGGGTTTCTATGATTCTATACCGTAGTTCTGTTTCTTCCCATTAATATGGAAACTGGCATTAATGCCTTGAGCAAGTGACCTATCTGTGCAAGATTGTAATACTATGAGGTTTATGCTACTTGGATTACAGGTCCATTTTAGGGTTATTGTGCTGTGTAAAGCCGTACTTCAGTCCATTTTAATGTAGCCTATGCATAGCAATATTCAAACTGATGTCCCAGCTTCATAACGTTTGAACATGCTAATTGTCAGGCTTGCAGTAGCAAGATACCAGTGAAGAAGCCTAAAGAAATACACTCACAAAGTATTAAAACGGATTAAGTCGCAGCAACTCTCACCATCAGCATCTGCAAATTTGCCCGGCCATAACATGGGACAATATCAACTAATGACTGGCGGCCACAGGGCTTCTTACGTCTAAACTTTTCAGAAACAAATTTACATCAGTAACATCACATATTTGGCATAGCGGCGATCCATTTATTTCAGCAGGCCGTAAAGCTACGCATATTAAACTGAGTTAGAGCTGCAGGTACTACAGATGCATCTGTTCCGACTGAACAGATGTCAGTTCATAGCTGTTCAGCGAGAGGTTTAAACGCCTTCAGCCCAGTCTGAGAAAAGTTTTACACAGAAACAAAAAAAAACGCTATGGGGACAATTAAAAGCTTTTCAGATTTACTGAAGCTCCACCTGCTAGCCACAAGTGAGTTAATCTCCCCCAATCTAATAATTGAGGTGTGTAATGACAGTTAAGTAAGGGGGTCTGGTTAATCTAGCATATTTTACCGACAGTGCAGGGTCTGTGGATGTGATTCTGATGTGAAACCCGAACCCAAGATTGCTCGAGAGAGAGAAAAAAAAGGGTTACAAGTTGAAACTATCGTGTGCAATTGATAAAACGTTCGACTCAGGCTCTGGGGAGATTGGAAAATAGCCTCACATTTGGGTCTTCTTGTGAACTCACTGCAGAATAAGCAATGTACACAGCAAGTTGTCACCTGCATGTTGTACAGTCAGCTTGCTGCTGCCACTATAGAAAGGGAGAGAGAGAGAGAGAGCACCCAGTAAGACTGTGGCAGAGTGGTAAATGAGAAAAACATGTTAGTGCATAGCACATCAGAAAGTTTAGCTGGGAGCTATGTGCTGATTAATATCAGAACCACCTCCCCCCCCTCCCCCCCCGACTCCCTCCTTCCCCAATCTCTAGATGATCTTGTCACATCTGGGCTGACAAATCCATACAAGCTCACAGAAAATCCGTTCAGATCAAGGACCCGGCTCAAGGAGTTAAAAAACACCAGCAAAGCGCATTCTGTTAGGCTTAACATGAAACTAATGAAGCTGATTGCTTCGGTAAACTGTGAGACCTAAAAAGAGAAAAACATACACACACACAAACATCCACACTCAAAAAGAAATACACCTCGCCCCGAGGATATTTCAACACAATTTTACCCCCAAACAAAATAAAGTTCAGGACAAAAAAAAAATGGGAAGACAGATAGTCCCAAATAAATGGCAAGTGAAAAAGAACCAAGTGAGGTGTTGGAACAGACAAATGATATTATTTTCACTGGATATCCATTTTTGTCTCCACACACACACACACACAGCAGGAATTAAATCCCTGGTAAAGAATTCAGCTGACTCAAGAATCACAAAATCTTGGTGGCAAGTTGTCCCGCACTGATTCAAAATGAGCAGGAAGTTTCTTTTGAGAGATAATTCCCACATATTAAACTTTCACCGCTTCCCCCCCGCTTCGCATGCTGCCAGTTTCACCCCACGGACTGAGTTGAGAGCAGATCACTCACCTCCGACATTGTCAGCAGTGATCACCGTGAGCAGTCACCATCCCACTCTGCCATTCCTCGCCGATTTAAAATGATTTGCATCGGCTCTGCCTGCCCGTACAAGCAGCCAGCAAACCCTTGGTGGTGCCTGAACCTCAGTTTGGATTCCTGTTCCAAGCACTGCACAGGGGAGTGGACAGGAGACCCTCCTCCTTGGTATTTTCTCTGGAGTGAGTTTTTTTTTGCGGGGGGGCGGGGGGGGGAGAGAAGCTGTATTTCCTGCTCACCTCTGGAGCAAACTCTCACCTCAGTGCCCCCAGCCTTTGAGCCAGCCTCCTTCAGTCACAGGGCACTCCCTCCGCAGCTGCAGGGAGCAGGGCATGACACTTATCTTTCACGGAGATTTGATCAAAAGGAATTGCAGAGGCTGTTTGGCTGTTTCCACATCCCAAGCAATGCAGTCAGAACAGATTGTACCTCAGCCTTGTCTGCTGGAATGACATATCAATGCAGCTATTTTTCTGCTTTCTTTTCCCAGAAAAAAAAATCTCCCCCCTCCTGCTCACTGCAACAACTCCATCTGGCTCACATTCACATCAATCCACACACTAAGAACTTTTTTTATAAATGCTACATTTATTAGATTAGCCTTTTATTAATTAGTGTCACAAATAGGCTTACATTAACACTGCAATGAAGTTGCTGTGAAAATCTCCAAGTCGCCACACTGTTCGGGTACACTGAGGGAGAATTTAGCATGACCAATGCAACTAATCGGCACGTCTTTCGGACTGTGGGAGCAAGCCGGAGCACCCAGGAGGAAACCCACGCAGACACGGGGAGGACATGCAGACTCCGCACAGACAGTGACCCAAGCCGGGAATCGAACCGGGTCCCCAGCACTGTGGTTCAGTATAACGCTTTCCAAGCTCACTCATTGGAGGGTGAATTCTTCCACGTCGGATAGGTTAGTATGGCTTTCAATTGTGTGGTCAACTGCTCCTTCTTTTAAAGTTTAAGTTCATTTATTAGTGTCACAAGTAAGGCTTACATTAACACAGCAATGAAGCTATTGTGAAAATCCCCGAGTTGCCACACTCCAGCATCTGTTCGGGTACACTGAGGGAGAATTTAGCATGGCCAGTGCACCTAACCAGCGTGTCTTTCGGACTGTGGGAGCAAACCAGAGGAAACCCACGTAGACACAGGGAGAACGTGCAAACTCCACACAGACAGTGACCCAAGCTGGGTCCCTGGCACTGTGAGGCAGCAGTGCTAACCACTGTTCCAATTTAGGAGTGATAAGTTAAATCTTTTCACTAATTCATTCTAGGAATGCAAGAAGAAATATTTTTTTGAACCCTGCAAGCACTGTGCCAGGAATAGTGATGTGTGCCAGGGCTCGTGGTAGATTGATGAGTCTTTCCTATGTCGAAGGGACTGAGTAAAGGATTTACAGGCCATATGCAGCCCAGGTGAACACTTTAACAACCGTCTATATCAAACTAAATGCAGGCACAAGCAGCAATGGTTTCACACAGAAAGTCTGCTTCACACCAACCTGAACGACTGCAACCTGTGTGACCTGCAAGTAAATGCCAGCAAAGATCTGACAGCTCTTTGCAAATGCTTACAGATTAAGATGAATGTATCGAGTGGCAAAGCAGTCACTTACTACAGGGTGTGTTTGCATATCCACTCTTTGAGGAGGTTGTGTATAAACAGTGAAGAGAGGACACACTAAGCAGGAGACTGGCCGGCCTGTTTCCTTTGTAGACTGTTGCCCTTTGTGGCTGCAAGCTCTCACAGCCGGGTGAAACGGCAATGGAGAGGCAGTAATATTTACTCACTCTTCAGCTGAAGTTTCAGAATGTCAGCACTCTCTGCTTTTCCTGTTGAGTTGATCTTCTTGATGTAAAGAAGGGTTTTAGGGGCTCCTTAGCAATCGCTTAACTCCTGGCTGCACCTAGAACAACTTTTTTTTCAATTCGACAGGTTCACCAAGGAGGATAAGGAAACACAGAATCCCGACAGTGCAGAAAGAGGCCATTCGGCCCATTGAGCCTGCACTGATCACAATGCCACACAGGCCCTATCCCTGTGGCCCCACTTATTTACCCTGCTAATCCCCCTGACACTAAGAGTGAATTTAGCATGGCCAAACAACCTAACCCACACATCTTTGGACTGTGGGAGGAAACTGGAGCACCCGGAAGAAACCCATACAGACAAGAGGAGAATGTGCAAACTCCAGACAGTGACCCAAGTCAGGAATCGAACCCTGGTCCCTGGCATTGTGAAACAGCAGTGCTAACCACTGTGCCACCGTGCTGTTAATGACGCCAAAGAACTTACATTTATATAGCACTGTTCACAACTCAGGTGGTCCCAAAATGTTTACCAATACAATACTTTAGAAGTATAGTCACTGCTATGATGTAGGAAACGTGGCAACCAATTTACTCACAGCAAGCTCCCATAAACATAAATGCGATAATGACCAGATGTTCTTGTGGTGAATGTTGGTTGAGGGGTAAATATTGGCCAGGGTTCCAAAGAGCGCGACCCCTGCCTATCTTGCACAGGATTGTTTAATGTTCACTTGGTAAGGCAGATGAAGCTTTGATTTAACCTCACCCCTGAAAGTTTGCACTCCAACAGTGCAGCACTGCCCACATCCGTCACTTCACTTGGGGGTCAGTTTGCTGAGTTGGCTGGACAGTTAGTGAGTCAGGTGGAGCGATGCCAGCAGTGTGGGTTCGATTCCCAGACCAGCTGAGGTTATTCATGAAGACCCCGTCTTCTCAACCTTTCCCTTCACCTGAGGTGTGGTGATCCTCAGGTTAAATCACCACCAGTCAGCTCTCCCTCTCAAAGGGAGAGCAGCCTGTGGTCACCTGGGACTATGACAACTTTACCTTTTACGCCCTCGGTGCTACACTGGATTAGGTGCTCAAATTACTCAATTGGGGCTGCAACCTACAAGCTTCTGATTCAGAAACAAGATGTACCCACTGCACCAAGGCGGAGAGCTAAATGAACATGCATGAACTGCATGTTAAGCCACACTTCAAACATCTCTCACACAGACGCATATTAGTCAATTTTCTGTTTATTTTTCTGATTTTGATAATCTGGCCTTTCTTCAAAAGTGACATGTCATGAATTTAGGAGTAGCTGCCACCCAATAGACACATCCAACTAACCTTGAACATACTGCTGGATGTACACATTCAGGCTGCTCCACCACAAGAAGCAGCAGTGACCTTAAAGGGACATACTAGGTTAACTACAGCTCCATTTTAGCAGCCAAACATCACAACCATAGACCCACCCATAGACAACACCATGGAAAATTAGCCAGTAATTTCAATTTATGCCAAGTCATATAGACTGGAACGATTCACTGACTGGAATCAGTTACTTAGTCTCAGGGTAAGAAAGAAAGACTTGCATTTATATCATGTGTTTCATGACCTCAGGACATCCCTAATCACTTCACAGCCATTGGAATATTTTTTTTGAAGTGTTATCACTGTTAGAATGTGAGGAACACTGCAGCCAATTTGCACACAGGAATTTCCCTCAAGCAAGAACTTGAAAACTGACCCAGGGGCAGCACGGTGGCACAATGGTTAGCACTGTTGCATCACAGCACCAGGGACCTGGGTTCAATTCCCGGCCCACTGTCTGTGTGGAGGCTGCACATTCTCCCCGTGTCTGCGCGGGTTTGCTCCGGGTGCTCCGGTTTCCTCCCACAGTCAAAAGATGTGCGGGTTGGGTGGATTGGCCGTGCTAAAATTGCCCCTTAGTGTCCCGAGATGTGGAGGTTAGGTGAAGTAGCCATGGTAAATGTGTGGGGTTACGGGGGGTAGGGCCTGGGTAAGACACTGTGTCAGAGAGTTGGTGCAAACTCGATGGGCCTTCTTCAGCACTGTAGGAATTCTCTGATTCTGAAGTGATGAACATTAGCCAAGACACCAGTGAGAACTCTCCTGCTGCGTTGCAAAATAGTGCCATTGGTTCCTTTATGTTCACCAAGGCGGGGTGGACAGGGCTGAGGTTCCAAGTCTCATTTGGCAGTGCAGCACTCCTTCAGTACTGCACTGGAGTATCTGTTTAGATTATGTACTCAAGTCTCTATTGATTCAGAGAAGAGCATTGCTGGCTGAGCCACACATGGGATTTTATGAGGTGATTGTAGAGGGCTCCGGTTGCTGTGATGATCAGAGAATCATAAAGCCCCTACAGTGCAGAAGGAGGCCATTCAGCCCACTGAGTCTGCACAAGAGTATCTTACCCAAGCCCATCCCCTCCCTCCGCCCCCCCCCCCCCACATATTTACCCCGCTAATCCCCTAACCTTTGCATTTTTGGGGCAATTTAGTATGGCCAATCCACCTAACCCACACATCATTGGACTGTGGGAGGAAACCGGAGCACCCGGAGGAAACTCAAGCATACATGGGGAGAACGTGTAAACCCCACACAAATAGTCCCCCAAGGCCAAAATTGAACCCGGGACCCTGGCGCTGTGAGGCAGCAGCGCTAACCGTTGTGCCGCAGTGCCTCCCTGATCAGTCCTGGTTTGCTGCTCCTGACCACTGCCTAGTGAGGCTTGTTGGAAACATGGATGAATGGCTGTTGAGGATTGAATTATATCTGGCTGCACAATCAAAAGCTTGCTGGTGTCACTTCCTGGGTTCAGATGGCCAACTGGCCAATGTTACTGTCCATGGCATGGTGTTGACGATTTCAATATTAGCCACTGGGGAAGGAGCTCCAGGCAGAAGCTTCGATCAGGCAGTGTGACTGGGCCTGCTGACTGGCTGGAACTCCAGCTCAAGCTGCTAGCTGCAGGCTAAGTGCTTCCTAACGCCTTGCATTTATTAGAAAATGCATTCTTCATGTAGACTCGGGACTTCCACAGGTTGTAGGTTTGCCAAGTTTTTTTCTTTTAGTGAATTTAAGACAGTATGCAAAACAACAAAAAAATCTTCATTATTCTCAGCAACCAAATAAAATCCTCACAAAATCCCAACTCGGACTTTTTACAAAAATCAGTGCACTCAAAAAATAGAACGATTAAGGCAAGACTTATCTGCACAGAACCCTCCACTGAATTAGTAATCATCAGTTCTAAACAGACCTGGCCCATTAGTGAAACTGAAGAAGAGAATCCATTTCTGTTCATCCCACGCTCTTTCTACACATTTAATATTCACTTGCAATGTAGCCTTGCATTCGAAACCCCTCACTGCTAAATAAAGTGTCATGATTCACAGTTAAATCCACACCTTAGCTATGACCGTAACACTATAGTCTGCACCCTCCCCTTGTGGGCAGCACGGTGGCACAGTGGTTAGCACTGCTGCCTCAAGTGCCGGGGACCCGGGTTCAATTCCAGCCCCGAGTCACTGACTGTGTGGAGTTTGCACGTTCTCCCCGTGTCTACGTGGGTTTCCTCTGGGTCCTCCAGTTTCCTCCCACAGACTGGAAGACCCACTGGTTCGATGCATTGGCCATGCTAAATTCCCCCTCAGTGTACCTGAACAGTGGCGACTAGGGGATTTTCGCAGTAACTTCATTGCAGTGTTAATGTAAGCCTACTTGTGACACTAATAAATAAACTTTAAAAACTTTCCTTCTCCCCAAGTACTCTATGAGCTGTATACTTTGCCTGTAACAGCTTATAAGAAACAATATGTATCCCATTACATGTGACAATAATAAATCAAATCAAATAAATGCTGGACTTGTTTTGATCCATTCTGGCTCGGTAGAACAAGAGTTAAAATACAGTGAGGTTCAACTGCATGTCTCTCTACACTGCACCCACTGGCCCAGGCTAAGCCCAACTGTGATAAAGTCAATATAATTAGCTGCATGCTGGGCAACATACTCATGAGTGGGATGAGACCTGCTGAAACATAGACCAAGATACCCCATGGTATCTGTAACTAGCAGAGTACCTTGGGTTTTGGAGGTCACTGTATCCAGGCCGTGAGGGGAATCGACTGAATTGCTTTTGCCGTGTTTTTCAAGGCAAGGAGCAGAACATGAGCTGAACACGCTGAGCCAATGAAGTGCATCTAAGATACAGCAGCTAGTTCATTTGGTCATGAAGTTGTCCGCAACAACAAAAAAAATCAATGCCTTTCATTCTGACAGCACCTCCCGGAGCAATGCCAACCGTCAAGGGTAATGAGTGCAACAGAATAAGCCATCATAAGGAAAACTCCAAGGTGTTTAAGTTTAATAATTCTGATCGTGTTGTGCTTTTTCTTTTGCACTATGAACCCTGTTATATTCTCAGAGAAGAACACCCCAACCCAGCAAAGTCACCTTTTTGATTTGATTTGATTTATTATTGACACATGTATTAGTAAACAGTGGAAAGCATTGTTTCTTGCGCACTATACAGACAAAGCATATCGTACATAGAGAAGGAATGATGTGGAGATGCTGACGTTGGACTGGGGTGGGCACAGTAAGAAGTCTCACAACACTAGATCAAAGTCCAACAGGTTTATTTGGAATCATGAGCTTTCGGAGTGTTGCTCCTTCACCTGATGAAGGAACAGTTCTCCGAAAGGTTGCGATTCAAAATAAACCTGTTGGACTTTAACCTGGTGTTGTGAGACTTCTTATAGAGAAGGAAAAGAGAGAGCGTAGAATGTAGTGCTACAGTCATAGCTGGGATGTAGAGAAAGATCAACTTAATGCGAGGTAGGTCCATTCAAAAGTCTGATGGCAGCAGGGAAGAAGTTGTTCTTGAGTCAGTTGGTACGTGACCTCAGACTTTTGTATCTTTTTCCCGACGGAAGAAGGTGGAAGAGAGAATGTCCGGGGTGCGTGGGGTCCTTAATTATGCTGGCTGCTTTTCCGAGGCAGCGGGAAGTGTAGACGGAGTCAATGGATGGGAGGCTGGTTTGAGTGATGGACTGGGCTTCAGGTAGAATAGAGGAAATCGTAACCTGGGCTCCAATAATAAACTGCAGTAGTAATAAGAAGCCCCAAACACAAAACAAAATGATTTTGCTGGAGCTTATATTGCGGGACAGGGGGAAACAAAAACTCCAGTTGATTGAGAAAGCTGGTGTGGTGTTTGTTATTTCTTGTCAAAAATGTCAGAAATCGTGGGGCCAACTTCCACCCACATGCAAAGCTCAAATTCTGCTTGTGCTGTGTGTAAATACAAAAACAATTCCGCTTTGACAAAGGGGATCAGGATCCAGGGGAAGGGGAGGGAGAAGAGAAGGCAACAAAGCAGATGAAATGGGCTCGTTGCTGACGTCGTGTGTCCAAATCTGCCACCTTTCTTCCTCCCTGACAAGGAACAGGACAGGTGCAGTATCCTTCAGGGTGCCAATTGGAAAATAAATAATTCAGACTGGAGTTCAATCAACGTTGGCACGGACAGACCTCATTCCCAACACTTCCTTTAAAAATAAATTATATTTCTCCATAAAGCAGTGAAAATGAAACAAAACAGAAGGGCAGGTCACGGAGTGCTGTGCATTCCCCAGTCAATCCTCCTGCTGCACAAACCAAACATCTGAAGAACTGGGGTCAATGGTGCATCGCTGTGTTGCATACAGGGGAGGGGGGGGGGGGGGATGGGGAATAAGGGATTAGATACTCATTTAACACACACAATTCTGACGACGGAATCCAACTCTTGTAGCCAAAGGGAAAACAGCTGAAAAAAAGCAAACTTCAGAACAAAGTATAAATCACACTAATTTAACAGTTTTTTGCAAATTGTAAATGCCTACAAATGGATTGGGATAAGATCGTTTCTTTCATTTTTTTTGCATTCTTGGCGATCCTTGTCATTGTTTTATTTTATTTATATGTGGGACATGGGTGTTGCTGGCTGGCCAGCATTTATTATGTGGAGATGCCGGCGTTGGACTGGGGTGAACACAGTAAGAGTTTTAACAACACCAGGTTAAAGTCTAACAGGTTTATTTGGTAGCAAATACCATTAGCTTTCGGAGCGCTGCTCCTTCGTCAGATGGAGTGGAAATGTGCTCTCAAACAGGGCACAGAGACACAAAATCAAGTTACAGAATACTGATTAGAATGCGAATCCCTACAGCCAACCAGATCTTAAAGATACAGACAATGTGGGTGGAGGGAGCATTAAGCACAGGTTAAAGAGATTTATTGCATTTATTGCCCACCCCTAGTTGCCTGAAGGCAGTTATTAGTCAACCACATTGCTGTGGCTCTGGAGTTACATGTGGGCCACACCAGGTAAGGACAGCAGATTTCCTTCCCTAAAGGGCATTAATGAACCAGATGGGTTTTTCCGACAATGACAATCGTTTCATTGTAGATTTTTAATTCCAGATTTTAAAAAAAATTGAATTCAAATCCCGCCATCTGCCATGGTGGGATTCGAACCCAGGTCCGCAGAACATTAACTGAGTTTCTGGATTAATAATCTAACGATTATACCACTAGGCCATCACCTTCCCATAGGGTGAATATTCCTGATTCCGTGCCTGGCTGCAACACATGGGGAATACAAGATAAGGTAAGAAATGGGAACACTGATAATCCTTACCATCCCTTGAGACTGCTCTGCCATTTAATAAGATCACGGCTAACTCTCCACCGCAACTTTACTTTCCTGCCTTGATTCCCTTAGCCTCCAAACCTACCAACTTCAGCCCTCAAAGGTAGAAACAACTGAATATCCACAGCCCTCCTGGTTGGAAATTCATAGAATCATAGAAACCTACAGTGCAGAAGGAGGCCTTTTGGCACATCGAGTCTGCACCGACCACAAACCCATCCAGGCCTTATCCCCATAACCCCATGCATTTACCCTAGATAGTCCCCCTGGCACTAAGGGGCAATGGTGTGAAGATGCTGGTGTTGGACTGGAGTAAGCACAGTAAGAAGTCTCACAACTCCAGGTTAAAGTCCAACAGGTTTATTTGGTATCACGAGTTTTCGGAGCGCTGCCGCTTCATCAGGTGAGTGATACTCGTGACACTAAGGGGCAATTTAGCATGGCCAATCCACCTAACCCACACATCTTTGGACTGAGGGAGGAAACCGGAGCACCCGGAGGAAACCCACGCAGACAGGGGGAGAATGTGCAAACTCCACACAGACAGTGACCCAAGTCAGGAATCTAATCCAGGTTCCTGGCGCTGTGAGGCAGCAGTGCTAACCATTGTGCCACCGTGCCAAAGAACATTTCACAACATTTTGAACGAAGAATTTTCTTTTCATCGCAATCCGAACAGCTAGTTCCAGCAAAATGGCGGTAGAGGTTAAGATCACATACCCAAAACTAAGAAAAATTGGGCTCGGACCTTGGGGCCAGCTGATCCTCCATATGCCACTGTGATGCTGCATCTAGATGATCCGATACATGCAGGTCCAGAAACAGAACAATTTCCCCAACTCATAGAACCATAGAATCCATACAATTCAGAAAGAGGCCATTCGGGGAGGCGATGGCCTAGTGGTATTATCGCTAGACCATTAATCCAGAAACTCAGCAAATGTTCTGGGGAACCTGGGTTCGAATCCCACCACGGCAGATGGTGGAACTTTAATTCAAAAAAACATATCTGGAATTAAGAATCTACTGAAGACCATGAAACCATTGCCGATTGTCAGAAAAGCCCATCTGGTTCACTAATGTCCTTTAGGGAAGGAAATCTGCTATCCTTATCTGGTCTGACCTATATATGACTCCAGAGCCACAACAAAATATTGACTCCCAACTGTCCTCCAAAGGCAACTAGGGATGGGCAACCAGCGATGCCCATGTCCCATGAATGAATAAAAAAAAGTCTGCACCAACTCACTGAAAGAGCACCTCCCCTCTACCCTCTCCCTGTAACCCTACGCATTTACCATGACCAATCCACCTAACCTACACATCTCTGGACACTAAGTGTCAACATTACCGATCCACCAGTGCTAATGGTTGGGTGCTCCGGTTGCTCCGGTTTCCTCCCACCGTCCAAAAATGTGCGGGTTAGGTTGATTGGCCGTGCTAAAAATTGCCCTTAGTGTCCTGGAATGCGTAGGTTAGAGGGATTAGTGGGTAAATATGTAAGGATATGGGGGTAGGGCCTGGGTGGGATTGTGGTCGGTGCAGACTCGATGGGCCGAATGGCCTCTTTCTGTACTGTAGGGTTTCTACGTTTCTACGTTTCTACCTAACCTGAATATCGTTAGATCATGTAATGCCATAGAAAGTCAAAACAAAAGCCGGTGGTTTGATGAATTCAGAGAGGCCAAGTTTCCAAGTCTGGTAATAACCTGCTCTCCTCTGGTAAAGCAATTCCACTTGCAATGGAACTGTCTTTCAGTTTTCAACATGGGTTTAGGCAGCATCTAAGTGATATGGAAACAGCAATTCAAGTCATTACAGAGTGGCAGATTCAATTAATCTTAACTACTCTGTAATTTCATGTCAAGATCTACATAGTCATTAATGAGCTGCATAATTCAGCAATCCCAATAAAAGGGTAGCAACAGGCCCTATTGTTCCTTCTGTTGTAGAGAGGAATGGGATGAACTGAAGGCTCGAGAAAGATTCAGTAAATTCATCGAACTGAAATGGATGCCAAACACAACAAGGAGAAATGTTCTGAGTGTGTCTGGCTGATATCAAATCATATATTCCTGACTCACTGCATCAACCCTCCACCCAGTGAAATATATTTCAATGATTGTAGCGCTAACTAATCTGTCATTTACTACATTGAGCCACTGCCGTTACCCAAGTCTGCTCTTTTGTCAGAGGGTCAGATGACTGAAGGGAAAATTGTGCAACAGATAATTTAATGTGTGCTGAATGTGGCTTTTCACACACTATGCAGTCTTCCTCATGATACACAGCGACACCGCACTCTTTGGTATACGTATCTCGTGTGATAATGCACAGGACAACAGCAATCTCTGTCATGGGCGGGATTTTCTGCCGCGCTCGTCCCAAAACCGGAAAACCCTACCCAATGTCAATGGAACATTTTCCTGTCTCGTCCGCCCACGAAGATTCCCGTGTCAGACACTTTAATGAAATGCCAGAGCTGCACTCTCAGCTGTCCATTGTTCATGCTGCTTCAGAACCCGTCTGAGCTTCTGAGCTTCAGATACTCCTTGCATTTCTCAGCCTGAGCAGAACCCGCTGTCCCATCCACTCCAAGACCATTCAGACAGCAATGCATGCATCAAATTCAGCAAACAGTACAGGGGCTTCACCTCAGGATCAGAGGGAAAAAGAAAGAGCACGCTCCCTCCATCGAACATCACCGGGGTGCACCGCGATCACTACAATGGCTGCAATTAAAGAGATGATGTAATGTCAACATCTTTAGCCAACCAGGGCAGGGTAATAAATGCTGCTCTCGCCAACCTCACTCACGTCTTGAGGTTATGTGAGGTTATCCACTTTGGAAGAAATAATAGTAAATTGGAATATTATTTAAATGGAGAAAAATTACATCGTGCGACTGTGCAGAGGGACCTGGGGGTCCTCGTGCACGAATCGCAAAAACTCAGTCTGCAGGTGCAGCAGGTGATCAAGACGGCGAATGGAATGTTGGCCTTTATCGCGAGGGGGATAGAATATAAAAGCAGGGAGGTCTTGCTGCAACTGTACAAGGCACTGGTGAGGCCGCAACTGGAGTAACTGTGTGCAGTTTTGGTCCCCTTATTTGCGAAAGGATATATTGGCCTTGGAGAGAGTGCAGAGAAGGTTCACCAGGTTGATACCGGAGATGAGGGGTGTAGCTTATGAGGAGAGATTGAACAGATTGGGTCTGTACTCGGAGTTTAGAAGGCTGAGGGGTGATCTTATAGAGACATATAAGATAATGAAGGGGCTGGATAGGGTAGAGGTGGAGAGATTCTTTCCACTTAGAAGGGAAACCAGAACTTGAGGGCACAGCCTCAAAATAAGTGGGGGCCGGTTCAGAACAGAGTTGAGGGGGAACTTCTTCTCTCAGAGGGTAGTGAATCTCTGGAATTCTCTGCCCATTGAAGTGGTGGAGGCTACCTCGTTGAATATGTTTAAATCACGGGTAGATAGATTTCTGATCAATAAGGGAATTAAGGGATATGGGGAGCAGGCGGGTAAGTGGAACTGATTCGCTTCAGATCAGCCATGATCTTGTTGAATGGTGGGGCAGGCCCGAGGGGCTAGATGGCCTACTCCTGCTCCTATTTCTTATGTTCTTATGTTCTTATTGAGAACCAAATAAAAGCAACCATCCCAACCGAACATCCTCCTTCCAACGCTGACTTCAGAACGCTGTGATTGGGAGCCAAGTCACCTTTATTTCTCCGGGATCCAGCCTGAATCCAGTCAGATCCAACCGCCTGGCTGGTGGGTGGGAAGCTGAGTCCAATGGATGGTGGCTGCAGTCAGGGACCATTGGGTCCAGCCTCCTCCAATCATTCAGGCTCCTCCTGCCTCACATGGAAGCCTAAAATTACAGTTTAAGTGTTATCCACCGTGGCCTTTTCTTTCCGATGAAGCCCCTTCCCAGCAGGCCTGGCCTGATGTTGCAACCACCCCCTGTCTCGCCCCAATCTGCATATTTCAAGATGGACCTTCCTCCCTTCCTGTTGGCACCTCACTCAATGCTCTCGTATCCGCTCCCATCCACCTTAGAATCATAGAAACACTGCATTGCAAAAGCAGGCCATTCAGCCCATTGGGTCTGCACTGACTCTCTGACAGAGAATCCCACCCAGACCTTACTTAAACCACCAATCCCCCCTCTTGGGACACTGAGGGACAATTTAGCATGGTCAATCCACCTAGCCTGCACATCTTTGGACTGTGGGAGGGAACCGGAGCCTCCGGAGGAAACCCACGCAGACACGGGGAGGATGTGTGAACTCCACACAGACAGAGACCCGAGACCGGAATCGAACCTGGGTCCCTGGCGCTGTGAGACAGCAGTGCTAACCACTGTGCCACAGTGCCGCCCCTTCTGGTCCCTGATGAAGTATTGACGCCACCTCTGTCTTTGTGCGTTGTTCAGCCCACACACAGCTGTTTCTCTACTTAAAAATAATCTGAGGGTCTTGTGGAACATTGGATGCCCTGCAATTAATCTGGACGTGTAAGCTTTGCAGATGACAAAGTTGACACTTTGATTTGGAAAGCTTCGATTGTAAGCAAAACTAAGGATTGGATCCTTAATTGAAAAGAAAACAGAAGATTGTTTTATCCTGGGAGATCTGCACTTTAGTCCAGTTTCTGTGACCAGTGTTCCCCCAAACCACAGGTCAAATCAGTGACTGATCCGACCCATCTGTACGGAAATACCAACTTATGAGGCTTTTACTTTATTACTAATAGAATTACAATATTGATTAGTACATTAGTAAATTATAATGCTTTTAGTACAATCTGATAACACATAATAATGGACACATTTGCACCAGCCTACTTATAGCTGTCAAATGAATCATCAGACATGGAGGCAAGGTTCAGACATTAATTTTAAAATCAGATTGTTGCTTTTAAAATGGTTGAAAACATATTTTTCCAAGAAATGGTGTACTTTCTTTCATGTCGACCAGAGTATATTTATATATGCCCTAGTATATACCCCTGTATAGGGCGACACGGTGGCACAGTGGTTAGCACTGCTGCGTCACAGTGCCAGCGACCTGCGCTCGATTCCCAGCTTGGGTCACTGTCTGTGTGGAGTTTGCACGTTCTCCCCGTGTCTGCATGGGTTTCCTTCGGGTGCTCCGGTCCCCTCCCATACTCCAAAGATATACAGGTTAAGTGGATTGGCCATGCTAAATTGCCCTTTAGTGACGGGGGACTAGCTAGGGTAAATGCATGGGGTTATGGGGATAGGGCCTGGGTGGGATTGTGGTCGGTGCAGACTCAATGGGCCGAATGGCCTCCTTCTGCACAGTAGGATTCTATGATTCTATATATAGGTCGATTGCACAGTTAAATGGGGTGGCCAGGTGGCATAGTGGTTGCCACTGCTGCCTCACAGTGCCAGGGACTGGGTCACTGCGCAGAGTTTGCACGTTCTCCTCGTGTCTGTGTGGGTTTCCTCTGAGCGCTCCAGTCTCCTCCCACAGTCTGAACAATGTGCTGGTTAGCTAAATCCTCCCTCAGTGTACCCGAACAGGCGCCAGAGTGTGGCAGTTAGGGGATTTTCACAGTGACTTCATTGCAGTGTTAATGTAAGCCTACTTGTGACAACAATAAATAAACTTAATCTTAATCTAAATGATAAACCATTCAAGAATGGCATAAAATGCACTGGACTTCACCACATATAGCGAGGCTTGTTGGACACAAAATGGGAGGGATCTTGAGCCTGCATTCGCCATCCTCAGAAGCGGCAGGGGAGACTTGGTATCCAGTGAAAGCCGAAAATTGCGAATCCGGCTGGCAAGATCACGATTTATGATGTTCTTTGCCCTCTTTGCCGGAGATGTAATAAGGTCCACGCCCACAATGCTGTGAACTAGATTTACATACATGACAATATGTTTCCATCTGATTAACGACCCACCCCAGCGGATATTGAGCTCCTCCCGTACTTACAAACCTCGCCGATGTGATGTCATGTCTGTGCGGTTTCCAACAGGTTCACCCAGATAGGAGCCTGTGGTGGATTTCACCCTCAGGGGGCATAAAGAGCACAGCACTCGGGGAAAGGGACATGGCCAGGAAGTGGTCTGGCAATGCCCCTTGGCACTTGTCCTTCGCACAGATTGGCACTGCCAGGTTGACACCATGTCAACCTGGCAGTGCCAACCTGAACCACGGGGAAGTGTCAGGGCCAGAGTCCAGTGGGAGCCTTGTGGATGGGGGTGGGGATTCATTAATATGTGGCGGGGGTGGAAGTGGCAGATGGGGAAGCTGGCAGTGGCCATTGTGGGGGGAGGGGTCGTGTCGCTGATGGCTGTGTGGTTAGGGGAAGGGGTCTGATGTTTGGCAGTATGGGGGTAGTGGCGGTTGCCGGCACTGACTGCTGGAGGGGAGAAAGGGGTCCGATGTTCGGGGTGATGGGGGGGGGGGGGGTAAGAAACGCTCGCTCCTATGATTGGGGAGTGGCGGGTAAATGTCAGTTCCAATCGGTGGGGGTGTCGTTGTGAGCCCTGAGACCTCCATGGTGGAGTGGGGGGGGGGAGTTACCTTTCGCTTTGATCGGGCACCCTTTAAACATGATGCCCCAATCTCAATGCAGCTGGGCTTTGCTGGTGTGTTGAGACCCTCCCTCCCTGGTGTCACATGATGGCATGAAATCTGCCAACTGGTTCTTTGTGACAGAGTGTGGTAAGATCTGGAGAAAAACAAACCATTTTACTTGCCGGAACCAACGGTCTGCCATTTTTTGGTAAGACTCCCCCCTCGTGTCTTTGCACACTGTTGACAAAGTCAAAATCTAACGCCGATAATTTCTTGACCAACACTGTTGCTCTAACTCTAACTGCCTACAAACTTGCTCCAGTGAATGGGGTTAACTTAAAACTATAGATCAAGAAATCACGTGAAAAGGTGATGACACAGCTACATAAGAGGTCATGTGGTGAGAACACGGGAGTTATCCCGAAGATTTTGGGCAGAGTACAAGCACTGTATGTAGCTACTGAGCTTAGTAATAAACCACCTTGACTGGAAGTCCTGGATGTCATTGATTGGAGGAACCCAAAACATTCTACATGGTGTTAGAAGTTGGCACAAGGACCTTGGTGCACTGACACACTCGCCTTTGATGAAAATATTGTGGATAGTTTCGAAAGGTTCCAGAAAGAGTAGCGTATTTACTGCAGTGCTGCACTCTCTGACATGTTGAAAAATGGTAAAACGCTGCTGTGAGAGGATCTCCAAGAAGATCGCGCATATCGACACAGACATCAAGTTTCTACAAACATGCAAAGACCTGGCTGGCTGTAGGGATTCACATTCTAATCAGTATTCTGTAACTTGATTTTGTGTCTCTGTGCCCTGTTTGAGAGCACATTTCCACTCCATCTGACGAAGGAGCAGCACTCCGAAAACTTATGGTATTTGCTACCAAATAAACCTGTTGGACTTTAACCTGGTGTTGTTAAAACTCTTACTGTGTTCACCCCAGTCCAACGCCGGCATCTCCACATCATGTTCACTCTATTAAAACTCGCGGTCCAAAGGTCATTGAAATATTTGAGTTGTTTGTTTTCCAGACTGAGGTGCAAAAAGAAGACCCTGAGATAATCCTGAAACAATTCGAGGACATTTGCCTCCTGGAAAGAAACCTAATTCCACAAACCAGAAATCAGATGAGTCAATACAATCTTACATGGCGACCCTAAAACTATTGGCAAAGAAATGTACATTCGAAACTCTCACTGAGGGCAGCACAGTAGCACAGTGGTTAGCACTGCTGCTTCACAGCTCCAGGGAGCTGGGTTCGATTCCTGGCTTGGGTCACTGTCTGTGTGGAGTTTGCACATTCTCCTCGTGTCTGCGTGGGTTTCCTCCGGGTGCCGGATCCGGTTTCCTCCCACAGTCCAAAGATGTGCGGGTTAGGTTGATTGGCAATGCTAAAATTGCCCCTTAGTGTCCTGGGATGTGTAGATTAGAGGGATTAGCGGGTAAAATATGTAGGGATATGGGGGTAGGGCCTGGGTGGGATTGTGGTCGGTGCAGACTCGATGGGCCAAATGGCCTCTTTCTGTACTGTAGGGTTTCTGTGATTCTGTGAAGACCTAATCAGAGATCGCATCATTTGTGGAATATATAGTGATTTAGTCTGTAAGATGCTGCTGTGAGAAAAAGACTTACATTACAAGCAGACATTGATATCTGTATGTTAAATGAACAATTTGAGATTTTGGGTGGGACACTGAGGTAGTCGCAGGATAAGGGGTGCCTGGCTCCAACTGCACTCAGCGCCCACCGAACAGAACTTGTTTTGTATATGGTAATTTACCATATATTTTGCGGGAAATGGAACCACTTTGCCAAATGCTGCAGATCCAATCACAGCAGCTCTCCTTTGCCATCAGTAACGTGGCAATGGCTCAGTCCTCCAGGGGTAGGACTGTCAGTAAGTTGAATGAATTGGAGTTCAACCAAGACAGTGAAGCTACAGAGAGAGCCTCCAACAACACTCCATTCTGACAGTGTTGGCAACATCACAGGACAGAGTGAGATCCTCACTACTCTTAACATAATTAATAGCAGCGCCAGACTTAAAGTCAAGATTGATTCTGGAGTGAAGGATAATGTACTATCCAACCAAAGATTATGGGAAGTAGCCACATATGCAGCAGATCCCAGCACCCAGACGCACATCATGGCATACAGGCAATCCACTCTGAAGGTGTAGCAACCATCCACTGCATACAGGGAGATTTCAAGTTCATATAGTTGACCAGAACATAAAGCCTTCACTCGGGCTTCAGGGCAGCATGGCATTGGGTCTCTTTTGACTTGGTCCAGAACTGCATGCTCCACAACTCTAAGCCCCAGAAATGACAACATATAGAGACCTCTTCAACTGCGTCATCAGCGGTAAGCTACCAGATGTATATAACATGAGACTAGATGGTTCTGTACCACCAACCGTCGGTGCTCCAAGAAGAGTACCAATAGACATGAAGCAGAAAGCAATCGATGAACTCCATTGGATGATGGCACTATGTAGCATAACTCCTATAGACAAGACAAGTGGGTGCAGTAAAAGAAAATGACATGGTCAGGATATGTGTTGACCCAGTTCCCTTGAATAAAGTGCTGTTCAGACCACATCGCCCTGTGAAGATAGTGGAACAGGTGATAGCAGGCATGGCGTTCAGCATTCTTCATGTAAAATGTGGGTTCTGGCAGATCTCACTAGATGTGGAACCCTCAAAACTAACCATATTCATGTCTCCAATAGGCAGATATTGTTTTCTTCACATGCCCAATGGGATCTCCATGGGTAATGAGGTCTTCCAGTGGTGCATGAAGCAACTCTTTGCAGGCCAATCTTGTGAGATTATTGTTGATGAGGGTCTATGGCACTGGATCCCTGCGCTCGGGGACATGCAGACTCCTACAGAGGCTAATGCAGCTACTCCTGCACCTGACAGTCACACAAATGAAACATCTCATGTTGCTACCAGTCAGGACACTGGTCACAGAAAGACTACAACCCCACTTAGCAGAGTGATCACATGCTCAGGGCACCTGAGCAGCCGAACACAAGATTCCAGGGCTTTATTATCATCTAGCCTTGAACTGACTTTCCAACAGAAAATGGGGAGGGGAGAAGGAAATACAATCGGCTATGCACCAGTTGCCACTGCCTTACCCGTGCCTTCATATGTATATGTTAATTATGACAATATGTATTGTCAGTTTGTTTTATTCCATGTCACACAATGGCCTGTACATAGTGTCCTGTGGCGTACACCATTACATCTCATGTAAAGGGTGTCACAGCTAAATGCGGAAGATGCAGAGCAAGTAGTCACATGAGAATGTGAAGACACGGCTACATAACTCCCACCCCGCTCCTGGGATGGGAGTTATCCTCAGGCAAAACACAATTACTGTGTGTATCTGTTGAGTTTAAGAATAAGCTACCTTTGTTGGAAGCCCTTGATGTCGCAATTTGAGGAACCCACAACATTCTGCAAAAACTACATTCCAAGTTTAAATTCAAAGGAGCGCGCTCACAAGTTGAAAACAAAAGCAAATCCTCCCAATTACATTGTGCGCACTCCAAAATCGTTAACAGGGTGATACACATAATCCTGCCTTAAAATAAGAAGCAATTATTTACTTACGAGCTTGGTGAGTTTGCTTTGTTTTTGAAATAAAAAACATTTTTACATACACGAGCCACAGATATACAACACCCATCCTCCAACATCACAATTCATTAGCCCTGACTGTAAGTGCAAACGTGTAGTTTTGAGAAGCATACCTTTTCCTTAAGTCAAAAAGCCATCTCTCTAATAGTCCTGTCACATCAGCCCAGCACTTGGAGATACAACAGATGCATCTGACATACCATTCCATGTCTGGACAGATAGCCTCTTAATAATTAGGCCGGGGCACATTAATCTTCTGCTTTCAGGTATGATATTCATCAAAAAGCAACTTAACACTGCTGCCCTGAGACCGTTGGTGACACACTAATCAAGAGGAGATCTCGTATCTCAGCTCCTGCGGACATTTTCTATTAAATATTTCCAAGGTACGGAAGGCTAGAAACAGCCATCAACATCCCATTCCTATCTTCAACACATGGCAGAAGTGCAATGCCAAACTGAACCATCTGGCGATGATTACATATTCTAGTGAGGACCTGAAATGCAACAGTCGGAGGTACAGATTAGACATAATCCTTTATTCATCGCAGTCTGAGCATAGCTCCAAAATTCAGAGGATGACTTGCTCTTCAAATCATATTGCTAAAGAGTTTTCACTTTGGGATTTACCTTAAAAGCTGGATAATTCAACATGATCGACTCTCAGGTAATTTTGGACTATTGAGCTTAGTTCTTCTATGTTTCCATCTGCAGTCTGTCTCATGCAACATAACAAAAATACTAAATCAAAGAAAAGTTAGAGAGTACGCTACGTTTCGAAACCTCACATATATATTATATGTAAGTTTTTTGATTTGATTTATTATTGTCACATGTATTAACACACAGTGAGAAGTATTGTTTCTTGCAGGGAGTGCTGCTCGGGCTGCAGTAGAGTGTGACAGTTGGTGTCTCAGTGAGGGAGTGCTGCTCGGGCTGCAGTAGAGTGTGACAGTTGGTGTCTCAGTGAGGGAGTGTTGCTCGGGCTGCAGTGGAGAGTGACAGTTGGGGAAGTGTGGGGAAGTTTTTTGTTTTCTTTTTTTCTTGCTGGTAATGGCTTCAGGGATGGCAGTTCAGGCAGTATGCTGCATCTCCTGTGGGATGTATGTGGTGAGGAAATCCAGTAGTGTTTCAGGAGATTTTAGTTGTAAGAAGTGCATTAGATTGCAGCTTCTGGAGGAGCGTGTAAAGGAGCTGGAGGGGGAGGTAGAGGAACTCCGCATAATTCGGGAGGCGGAGGTGGAAGTTGATAGGAGTTATAGAGAAATAGTAACTCCTAGAAATGAGGCTTGGGTCAATGCCAGGAGGAGGGGTAAGAAGCAATCGGGAAGACAATCCCCTGGGGCGGTTCCCCTCCATAATAGGTTTTCGGTGCTGGAGGCTACAGTTGAGGAGGAATCAACTGAGCATAGAGAGCAGATCTCTGGGGGTGAGCCGAGTGAGAAAGCTCAGGTGGTTAGGGGCTGTAAAAGACTGGGCCTTGTGATTGGGGACTCCACAATTAAGGGGACAGATAGGAGGGTCGGAACTAAAGGTAGGGACTCAGGGTTGGTGTGTTGCCTACCAGGGGCTGGGGTCCGGGATGTGTCTGACAGGGTATTCAGGACTCTTAGGGGGGAGGGAGATAAACCACAAGTTATTGTACATGTGGGGACACACGACATAGGGAGGATAGGGGAAGGGGATATTAGGCAGGGATTTATGGAGTTGGGGTGGAAACTAAAGGCCAAGACTGACAGAGTGGTTATCTCTGGACTCTTGCCTGTACCACGGGATAGTTTAGAGAGGAATAGGGAGAGGGAAGGTTTGAATTCATGGCTGAGGGGATGGTGCAGGAGGGAGGGGTTCAGGTACTTAAGCAATTGGGGCTCGTACTGGGGAAGGTGTGACCTCTATGAGAAGGATGGTCTACACCTTAATCAGAAGGGGACCAATATCCTGGGGGGTAAATTTGCTAAGGCCATGCAGGGAGGTTTAAACTGATTCGGGGGGGGCGAGGGATCCTGAGTAGTGGGGCTGAAAGTGAGGGATGCATGGATGGGGACTGCAATGCACGGCATTGCAGAGGTGGGGTGGAGCAGGGTTTGAAATGTGTATACTTCAATGCCAGGAGTATTCGCAATAAAGTGGGTGAACTTGCAGCGTGGATCAGTACCTGGGACTTCGATGTTGTGGCTATTTCAGAGACATGGATAGAGCAGGGGCAGGAATGGATGCTGCAGGTCCCGGGGTTCAAATGTTTTAGTCGAAGTAGGGAAGGAGGTAGAAGAGGGGGAGGGGTAGCATTATTGGTCAGAGATTGTATCACAGTGTCAGAGAGGAGGTTTGATGAGGACTTATCTGTTGAGGTAGTATGGGCGGAGATTAGAAATAGGAGAGGAGAGGTCACCCTGTTGGGAGTCTTTTATAGACCTCCTAAAAGTTCTAGAGAGGTTGAGGAAAGGATTGCGGAGTCAATCCTGCTTAGGAGTGAAAGTAATAGGGCAATTGTTATGGGGGATTTTAACTTGACTAATATTGACTGGAATTGTTATAGCTCTAGCTCGTTAGAGGGGTCAGTTTTTGTTCAAAGCGTGCAGGAAGGTTTTTTGACTCAGTATGTAGACAGGCCAACTAGAGGTGAGGCTATATTGGATCTGGTGCTGGGAAATGAGCCAGACCAGGTGCTAGACTTGGAAGTTGGTGTGCATTTTGGTGATAGTGACCACAATTCGGTTACGTTCACCTTAGTGATGGAAAGGGATAGGCATGAACCTCGGGCCAGTGGTTTTAGCTGGGGGAAGGGTAATTATGAGGCTATTAGGAGAGAATTAGGAAACATAGGTTGGACTAGGAGATTACAGGGACTGGGAACGTCCGACATGTGGAGTTTTTTCAAGGAGCAGCTACTGCGAGTCTGTGATAGGTATGTCCCTGTCAGGCAAGGAGGAATTGGTAGGGCTAGGGAACCGTGGTGCACCAAAAAAGTTTCTTTGTTGGTTAAAAAGAAAAAGGAGGCTTATGTTCGGATGAGACGTGAGCACTCGGGTAGTGCACTAGAAAGCTTTAGATTGGCTAAGAGGGAGTTGAAGAGCGAGCTTAGAAGGGCTAAAAGGGGACATGAGAAGACTTTGGCGGATAGGGTTAAAGAGAATCCTAAGGCGTTCTATAGGTATGTCAAGAACAGAAGGTTGGTTAGGGCAAGTTTAGGGCCAGTTATAGATGGCAGAGGGAAGTTATGTGTGGAACCGGAGGAGATTGGTGAAGCATTGAACCAATATTTCTCTTCGGTGTTCACGCAAGGGGACATGAATATAGCTGAGGAGGACACTGGGTTGCAGGGGAGTAGAATAGACAGTATTACAGTTGATAAGGAGGATGTGCAGGATATTCTGGAGGGTCTGAAAATAGATAAATCCCCTGGTCCGGATGGGATTTATCCAAGGATTCTCTGGGAGGCAAGAGAAGTGATTGCAGAGCCTCTGGCTCTGATCTTCAGGTCGTCGTTGGCCTCTGGTATAGTACCAGAAGATTGGAGGTTAGCGAATGTTGTCCCATTGTTTAAGAAGGGGAACAGAGACTTCCCCGGGAATTATAGACCGGTGAGTCTCACTTCTGTTGTCGGCAAGATGTTGGAAAAAATTATAAGGGATAGGATTTATAGTTATTTGGAGAGTAATGAATTGATAGGTGATAGTCAGCATGGTTTTGTGGCAGGTAGGTCGTGCCTTACTAACCTTATTGAGTTTTTTGAGAAAGTGACCAAGGAGGTGGATGGGGGCAAGGCAGTGGACGTGGTATATATGGATTTTAGTAAGGCGTTTGATAAGGTTCACCATGGTAGGCTTCTGCAGAAAATGCAGATGTATGGGATTGGGGGTGATCTAGGAAATTGGATCAGGAATTGGCTAGCGGATAGGAAACAGAGGGTGGTGGTTGATAGTAAATATTCATCATGGAGTGCGGTTACAAGTGGTGTACCTCAGGGATCTGTTTTGGGGCCACTGCTGTTTGTAATATTTATTAATGATCTGGATGAGGGTATAGTTGGGTGGATTAGCAAATTTGCTGATGACACCAAAGTCGGTGGTGTGGTAGACAGTGAGGAAGGGTGTCGTAGTTTGCAGGAAGACTTAGACAGGTTGCAAAGTTGGGCCGAGAGGTGGCGGATGGAGTTTAATGCGGAGAAGTGTGAGGTAATTCACTTTGGTAGGAATAACAGATGTGTTGAGTATAGGGCTAACGGGAGGACTTTGAATAGTGTGGAGGAGCAGAGGGATCTAGGTGTATGTGTGCATAGATCCCTGAAAGTTGGGAATCAAGTAGATAAGGTTGTTAAGAAGGCATATGGTGTCTTGGCGTTTATTGGTAGGGGGATTGAATTTAGGAGTCGTAGCGTTATGTTGCAACTGTACACAACTCTGGTGCGGCCGCACTTGGAGTACTGTGTGCAGTTCTGGTCCCCACATTACAGGAAGGATGTGGAGGCTTTGGAGAGGGTGCAGAGGAGGTTTACCAGGATGTTGCCTGGTATGGAGGGGAGATCCTATGAGGAGAGGCTGAGGGATTTGGGATTGTTTTCGCTGGAAAGGCGGCGGCTAAGAGGGGATCTTATTGAAACATATAAGATGATTAGAGGTTTAGATAGGGTGGATAGTGATAGCCTTTTTCCTCTGATGGAGAAATCCAGCACGAGGGGGCATGGCTTTAAATTGAGGGGGGGTAGTTATAGAACCGATGTCAGGGGTAGGTTCTTTACCCAGAGGGTGGTGAGGGATTGGAATGCCCTGCCAGCATCAGTAGTAAATGCGCCTAGTTTGGGGGCGTTTAAGAGATCCGTAGATAGGTTCATGGACGAAAAGAAATTGGTTTAGGTTGGAGGGTCACAGTTTTTTTTTTTTTTTAACTGGTCGGTGCAACATCGTGGGCCGAAGGGCCTGTTCTGCGCTGTAATGTTCTATGTTCTATGTTCTATGTTCTATGCACACTATACAGACAAAGCATACCGTTGATAGAGAAGGAAAGGAGAGAGTGCAGAGTGTAGCGTTACGGTCATAGCTAGGGTGCAGAGAAAGATCAACTTAATGCGAGGTAAGCCCATTCAAAAATCTGACAGCAGCAGGGAAGAAGCTGTTCTTGAGTCGGTTGGTACGTGACCTCAGACTTTTGTATCTTTTTCCCGACGGAAGAAGGTGGAGAGAGAATGTCCAGGGTGCATGGGGTCCCTGATTATGCTGGCTGCTTTGCCGAGGCAGCAGGAAGTGTAGACAGAGTCAATGAATGAGAGGCTGGTTTGCGTGATGGATTGGACTACATTCACGGCCTTTTGTAGTTCCGTTTGATGCAGTTTAAACTGTTTCCTAAAGGAGGATCAAGCAAATGTGGCTATTTTCCCAATTTTACATTTTTAGAGGACAACTGGGCTTGTATTCTGATTTTGGAAATTAGAAGAACGAGGTGGGATCTATTTGAAATATAGGTAATTCTGGCAAGGTTGGACAGACTGGATGCAGGGATATTGTTTCCTCTGGCTTGGTGGGGGGATGGGGTGGATTCTAGAACAAGTGAGGTCACTGTCTCAGGATATGGATTGGCAATTTAGGACTGAGATAAGAAGAAATCTCTTTATTCAGGGGATGGTGAACCTGTAGAATTCTTTACCCCACAAGGAAATGGAGGCCAGGTTAGTGAATATATTTAAGAAAGAAATAGATTTCTAGACTCTAAAGGTATCAAGGGGAGAGTGTGGGAGTATGACATTGAGATAGAGGATTATCCATGGTGATAATGAATGGCGGAGAAGGCTTGAAGGGCTGAATGGCCTACTCCTGCTCCTACTTTTGATGTTTCTATGTTCCTATGGCATGCAGCTGGTTAAGAGGTCAAAAGGCTGTCTTGTCCAGGTAGGCATTTGCACCATGAAGACAGCTGATTTCCGTGGTGCCACTGAGGGTGAATGAGTGCAACCCAGAGGGTGGGATTTTCTGGCCGTGCTCGGCCCAAAGCCAGAAAATCCAGCTTTGTAATCCGGACCTTTGTATGGTCCGTGTCCCATCCGCTATGATTCCCGTGGTGGGCAGGATGGGAAAAATCCGCCAAGAGTGTCACCTTCTTCTGTTCAACATAAATGTGCAAATCCTACAATGAGGAATGGTAGAACAATAATGTGGGTTCTTCATTTGAAGATAAGACTACATACTGCGGAAGCTAGGAATATATGTCTGACTAGTATGTCTGCTGCTGTATTCTGAGTACAGGGCCATGGGATTACTACATCACAGCCTGTCTCGATAGCAGTGATTGACAGCAGTTTAAGATACTAAAGCTAGAGGTACAAATGCAACATCTCCCTTTTTTATCTAAACTGGAGGTTTACCTGAAAGGATCAAACTACTTACAGGAAAGCAAAATAAAATATCATGGGTTTCACCAAGTCAGATTTTAAAATGGTGGTTGGGTCCCGATTCTTGGATAGCCGACCCCATTCCCAAGTTGTGTGATTTCTGGGAGTGCTGTTAAACGGTGTGTGCTGCTTCCCGTCAGAACCTCTATCCGGTAATCCCGACTTCACCGGCTCCATTGCAGAGATTGGTATCTCCTACGCCTTCGCATATAGAATGGTTTAGAGTTTTACCCTTGAGGTGGGTAAGAGAGTCAGGAAAACTCCTGGCTCACTATGTCCACCTCGGGAGAGGGCGTTTGCCAACGTGGGATCTGCATTGTTGGGGGAGGGCCAGGTTTTTAAAGAATTGTGGTTCACGACCTCTTAGAGGAGTCGTGCACCCTAGTCTGCATAAGGGGTTCTTTTAAAAAGTAAGCTGGAAAGTTCCTCCTCATGTCCCCTATGCCAAGTTATGCCACTCTAACTGGCACCTGAGATCCCAGACATCCATTAGAATAGCAAAACACCTGCGCCCCAAAGGAAGCATTATTTGAATCACACCTCAGGATCACTAATTTCTGTGTCAATTTCACGATGTTTGTTTACATAAATCAAGTGGTTTCAAGTGTTTGTGGTTTTTCAAACTTCAAAGGATCTGAATGATTGACATTTTTATTAGTTTGTCCAGCATTTTATAAAAGAAGAGGAGAAAGTGATGAAAGGATTACAGTTTTTTAAAGCATTTTTAAAAATATACCACTTTACACTGTGGTGTTCAATGATTCTAGAAAGTGCACACTGATATATAGGAATATAGGAGCAGGAGTAGGCCATTTGGCCCTTCAAGCCTGCCCCGCCATTGGATAAGATGACTCTTTTTATTTAACACAGACTTATCATAAAATAGAATCCCGACAGTGCAGAAGGAGGCCATTTGGCCCATCGTGTCAACAATCCCATCCATGCCCTATCCCCACAATCCCACTTATTTACCCCACTAATCTCTCTAATCTACGCATCCTGGGACACTAAGGGACAGTTTAGCATGGCCAATCTACCTAACCCGCACATCTTATGGATGAGGTTGAGTCTGATTCTTGGAATGGAAATGATTTAGTATTCCTGTTCCTTTTCACCAATCCATTAGTTCTGCCGCATATTTAAAACTAGTTATCCAATGGGCAAGGAAGTCTAAGAGCTTGGCTTAAGGGCATGAAGGGTCATAATGGGTGGGTGGAAGGGCAGAGCTTGGCATGGGGGCATGAGGAGTCATGGCTGGGGGGATGCGGGGACATGAGGTGGCATGAAAGGGGCATGAGGAGTGCTTGGAGGGTGAAGGTGGTGTGAGGGGTGAGGACTTGAGCAACGTCTCACAACACAGAGGCGGGCCTGTCAGACAACCTGCCCCTGCACCCAACAGCCCTTGTGGCTGCTTCCACACTTCTTCCCAGGTCAGCTAGCCCGGCTAGGTCGGGCGGCACGGTAGCACAGTGGTTAGCACTGCTGCTTCACAGCTCCAGGGTCCCAGGTTCGATTCCTGGCTCAGATCACTGTCTGTGTGGAGTTTGCACATTCTCCTCGTGTCTGCGTGGGTTTCCTCCGGGTGCTCCGGCTTCCTCCCACAGTCCAAAGATGTGCGGGTTAGGTTGATTGGCCAGGTTAAAAATTGCCCCTTAGAGTCCTGAGATGCGTAGGTTAGAGGGATTAGCAGGTAAATATGGCCTGGGTGGGATTGTGGTCGGTGCGGACTCGAAGGGCCGAATGGCCTCCTTCTGCACTGTAGGGTTTCTATGATTTCTATGAACTCCAGTTCCCACCCCCCCCCCACAACAATGCAGATCCCACCTTGGCAAGCACCCTCTCCCGAGGTGGACATAACGAGCCAGGAGTTTTCCTGACTCTCTTACCCACCTCAAGGGTAAAACTCTAAGCCATTCTATGGTATATGCATTTCACAGTGTAAAGTTAAAGGATATTTGCATTTGCACCTACATCCAGGTTTTGCTTCCAGGTTATGCTGCCCCTGAATTATTATCTGGATAGTGGCAAAATCCGACTGTGCCCATACATTATTCATCATGTGGAATGTCTGCTCACTTTGTGTTTCAGTAGTCTGGTTATCCTCATCATCTGACCATATAACTCTTGTAGACAGAGTGTTTGGTATGGCTAGTTCAGTTCAATTTCTGGTCAATGGGAAACCCCAGGATGTTGCTAGTGGGGGAATTCAGTGATGGCAATGCCATTGAATGTCATCCCAGCAAGTCCTCATTCATGGGTCACTGAAAGTAAGCGCGCAGGTACAGCAGGCAGTAAAGAAGGCAAATGGTATGTTGGCCTTCATAGCGAGATGATACGACTATCGGGATAGGGATGTTTTGCTGCAATTGTATAGGGCGTTGGTGAGGCCACACCTGGAGGATTGTGTGCAGTTTTGGTGTCCTTATCTGAGGAAGGACGTCCTTGCTATAGAGGGAGCGCAGCGAAGGTTTACCAGGCTGATCCTGGGATGGCAGGTCTGTCATATGAGGTGAGACTAAGTCGGTTAGGATTATATTCACTGGAGTTTAGAAGAGTGAGAGGGGATCTCATAGAAACTTATAAACTTCCAACAGGGTTGGACAGGGTAGATTCAGAAAGAATGTTCCCAATGGTGGGGGAATCCAGAACTAGAGGTCATAGTTTGAGGATAAGAGGTAAACCTTTTAGAACTGGTGAGGAGAAATTTCTTCAACCAGAGGGTGGTGAATGTGTGGAATTCACTACCACAGAATGTAGTTGAGGTCAAACCATTATCTGATTTCAAGAAGAAATTAGATATAGCTCTTGGGGCTAAAAGAATCAAGGAATATGGGAGGAAGGGGAGAGTCAGGATATTGAATTCGATGATCAGCCATGATCATGATGAATGGCGGAGCAGGCTCAAAGGGCTGAATGGCCTCCTCCTTTTTTTAGTTTCTATGTTTCTATGTCATGGGACGATGGCTAGATTCTCTCTTGTTGGAGGTGGTCATTGTCTGGCACTTGTGTGCTGTGAATATTACTTGCCACTTGTCAGCCCGAACCTGGATATTGTCTGGGTCTTTCTGGACATGGACTGCTTTAGTATCTGAGGAGTTGTGAATGGTGCTGAATATTATGCAATCATCAATGACCATCCCCACTTCTGATCTTATGATGGAAGCAGCAGAAGATGGTTGGGCCGAGGACATTACCATGAGGGACTCCTGCAGCGATGCTGTGGAACTGAGATGAATGAACACCAACCACCACAATGATCCTCTGGCTTTTTGCAGATTTATTAGGTGTTTCTGGTATAGTCATAACTATTCACACTTTATACAGCTCTCCAGAGCTTAATTTGGGCCCCTGAATTGCTGTATCTTAAGTGTACCTTTGTATAAGAATTCGGTTAGGCCGCATTTGGAATATTGTGTACAATTCTGGTCGCCACACTGCCGGAAGGATGTTGATGCATTGGAAAGAGATTTACCAAGGCATTGCCTGGTTTGGAGGATATGGACTATGAAGAAAGGTTGAACAAACTTAGATTGTTTTCATTGGAGTGTCGGAGGATGAGGGGGGACCTGATAGAGGTTTACAAGATTATGACACAGTAAGAAGTCTCACAACACTAGGTTAAAGTCCAACAGGTTTATTTGGAGTCACTTGAGGAAGGAGCAGTGCTCCGAAAGCTCGTGATTCCAAATGAATCTGTTGGACTTTAACCTGGTGTTGTGAGACTTCTTACTGTGCCCACCTCAGTCCAACGACGGCATCGCCAGATCAAGATTATGACAGGCTTGGATAGAGTGGATAGTCAGAGTCTTTTTCCCAGGGTCGATTACTTGGGGGCATCGGTTAAAAGTGAGAGGGAGAAAGTTTAGAAGAGATGTAAACAGCAAGTTTTTCACACAGAGGGTGGTGAATGCCTGGAATGCGCTGCCGGAGGAGATGGTAGATTCTATAACAACGTTCAAGAGGCATCTGGATAGATACATGAATAGGCAGTGAATAGAAGGATATGGGCCACATAGAGGCAAGAAAATATTAGATTAGCGCGGCATCTGTGTCGGCACAGACTTGATGGGCCGAAGGACCTGCTCCTGCTGTACTGTTCTTTGTTCTTTGTCCACAGCCTTAGCTGATTACAGTTTGTTTCTTAACTGCAATGGTGGAACTATTTTATCAGGCTGGGTTTAAGGTCTGCCCACAAAACACTGATTTTGGCATGAAAAGGAACTTCAGACTTCAAAGGGGAAATTAAACACATAAAAGAAGACGTTTTGCGGCCTTCTTCTAGTTGTTAAGGCATTATGGGAGCTGTTACTGGAAGGACTCATCTTCCCTCACTTATCTTGCCCAGTGTTCAATCAATCGCCAATCCCCCCCATATGGGATATGTGGTGTTGTGATGACTTGCACTTAGCGGGTGCATCTTAAAGCACTGTCAACTATTACACATATGGACAGGATATGACGCATTAGTCCCATGGCTTGAAGACAGTCTACAAGATGCAGTGGTAGAAATTGGATATACTATCCATAGTTTCTCAGTTAAATCTATCTGTGTGTACGCTTATCTTCAAATAAAGAACCCATTCTTACACGGGTCCTTGTGTATGATTGATATGTTTATGCCAAAGTGAAGAACAACATAACAGCAAGAGGCAATAATGGATTCCTCTTTCTGTGGAGTTCTGTTTAAAGCTTAACCCTCCAGAGTCAACTGTTTAATTTCTGTTCCTACACAAACATTGCAGTAGGTTGACTTATGTCAATGAAACTCTCCAAAATTTGAGCATTCTTCCTGGGACCCAGTGCCTGCTGGCTGGAGTGAGGTGCCTTGTCCCAGAACATTGGTACAGTGTCTCGGACCTCTACACTACTGCTGGTCTCTTTTACACAGGGTGAGTTGTTTCACTTTCACACCAGTTTTTCTGCTGCATGTGAAATCTTCAAAAAACACACTGCCACCATATTGTATTCTTCTATTCAATGTAAATGTGCCAATCATGCAACAAGGATTGGTAAAACAATAATGCAGATTCTTTTTGGGAGATAAGTCTATAAGCATATTCTTGTTGGGTAGATATATACGTTACTTCTGCAAATGCTGCTGTATTCTGAGCACTGAATCATGGGACAACTACATCATATCCTGTCTCAGTCGAAATGATAAACAGCAATTTAAGACAAACTCCCTTAAAGGAACATGTGCACCATATCACAATACAGAACAGGCTTTCCATTTTTGTAATCATTCATGGGACACATGGGCATCGCTGGCTGGCCAGCATTTGTTGCCCATCCCTAGTTGCCCTTGAGAAGGTGGTGGTGAGCTGCCTTCTTGAATCGCTGCATTCCACATGCTGTGGGTTGATCCACAATGCCATGAGGGAGGGAATTTCAGGATTTTGACCCAGCGACTGCGAAGGAACGGCAATATATTTCCAAGTCAGGATGGTGACTGGCTTGGAGGGGAACTTGCAGGTGGTGGTGTTCCCATGTATTTGTTGTCCTTGTCCTTCTAGATGGAAGTGGTCGGGGGTTTGGAAGATGCTGTCTAAGGATCTTTGGTGAATTGCTGCAGTGCATCTTGTAGATAGGACACACTGCTGCTACTGAGCGTCGGTGGTGGAGGGATTGAATGTTTGTGGATGCAGTACACATTAGGTGGCTGCTTTGTCCTGGATGGTTTCAAGCTTCTTGAGTGTTGTTGGAACTGTACCCATTCAAACAAGTGGGGAGTATTCCATCACACCTGACTTGTGCCTTGTAGATGGTGGACAGGCATTGGGGAGTCAGGAGGTGAGTTACTCGCCGCAGTATTCCCAGCCTCTGACCTGCTCTTGTAGCCACTGTGTTTATGTGGTCAGTCCAGTTGACTTTCTGGTCAATGGTAACTCCAAAGATGTTGATAATGGGGGATTCAGTGATGGTTACACCACTGGAAGTTAAGGGGCGGTGGTTAGAGTGTCTCTTATTGGTGATGGTTATTGCCTGGCATTTGTGTGGCATGAATGTTACTTGATTTTGCATCCAGGACAAAGCAATCCACTTGATATGTACCTCTTACACCACTTTAAAGCATTCACTCCCTCCACCAGCGACACAACAGCAGTTGTGCCACCTACAAAAATGCACTACAGCCACTCATCAAGGCTCCTTCGGCATTTTCCAAATGCACAATTTCTCCCACCTAGAAGAATAAGAGCAGCAGACGCATGGGAAAATTGCCACCTGCAAGCTCTCCCCCAAGCCACTCCTGATCCTGTATTGCTGCCGTTCCTCCAATGTCACCAGGTCAACATCCTGGAACTCCCTCTGTAACAGCACTCTGGATGTATCTACCCTATAAGGATTGCAGCAGCTTAAGAAGACAGCTCACCATCACCTTCCGAAGGGCAATTAGGAATGGGTAACAAATACTGGCCTAGCCAGGGATGCCCACATCCTGTGAAAGACTAAACAAAGTTCTTTGAGGAAAATAATTGGTGTCTCCCAGTGCAGCGTGGCAGAGCTTTGGAAGCTTAGGAACTAAAGATCAATATTTCCAATATCTCACTGTTCCCCCCTACCATGAAGAGTATTTTTAAAGTTATGATTCAACCATGAAGTTCCAAGTTGATCGAAAATTTCCAAGTTCAATTTTACATTAACCTGACATATTGTACAACCCAATCTCTCCAACATCTAATATTTGAACGTGGCAAAATAACATTACTTTATTCTTCAAGTAATTACCGACATTTGTAAATTGGAATTAATTTTGAAAGGGTCACACAGGATGTCAGAGCAAATTATCTGCAGAATGTATTCCTGCAGCCCATCGAGACTACACCAACTCTCCGAAAGAGCATCTTACCCAGGCCCTCCCCTCTGTTCCTTCCTGCTCTATCCCCACAGCCCAGCACATTTATCATGGCTAATCCCCATAACCTACTCGTCTTGGGAAACTAAGGGGCAATTTAACATGGCTAATCTCCGACTCATCTTGGGAAACTAAGGGGCAATTTAACATGGCTAATCTCCGACTCATCTTGGGAAACTAAGGGACAATTTAACATGGCTAATCTCTGACTCATCTTGGGAAACTAAGGGACAATTTAGCATGGCTATTCCCCCTCAGCTGCACATCTTCGGACATTAAGAGGCAATTTAGCATGGCCAATCAATCTTTGGAGTGTGAGAGGAAACAGGAGCAGTCGGAGGAAACCCCAAAAAAACATGGGGGGAATGTACAAGCTCCGCACAGACAGTCACCCAAGGCTGGAATTGAACCTGGGTCCCTGGCGCTGTGAGGCAGCAATGCTAACCACTGTGCCACCATGTCAGCCCTCATATTGTCCTTCTTCCTTAACCAAATTGCTACTTATTTACACCTTGATGACAGTACGCATATTGAAATGTGTCATTTTCCTAGCAAATTCGTGGCCAACAATAATGTCATGGGCAGAATTTTACCAAAAAATGGCAAAATGTCGGGAAAAGCGGTGTGCCCCTCTCCAGAGAAAAAGGCAGATTTTCTCGCCAGATCTTCTGGCACTTTGTCAAAAAGAAACAGGGGGGCATGATAAGACCCCACCCCTCAACATGACGGCATGTTGAGGGGGCAAGGTCTAAACATGCTGGCAAAGCTCGGTTGCACTGAGATCGGGCACTATATTTGGATCCACCCCTTGCCCCTGCGATCAAAGAGGACATTGCTCTCTCTCTCTCCCCCAACTCTTCAAACAATCATTGCCAGCATCAGACCCCTTCCCCCCGCGAAACTTTCACCATCAGAATCAGACCCCTCCTCCTCAGTCATTGCCAGCATCGGAGAGACAAATCTGTGTGCTTCCCCACTGGATGAACACTGCTTATTGAAGTCCAGGTCTGAGGCGTTCAAGTCAGGCGACCCTGACCTATACAAGAAATCCAGATACGATCTACAGAGATCCATCAAAGGTGCCAAGGGACAACACCGGACCAAGCTAGAGTCCGAGGTTAGTCACACGGACTCTCACCGACTGTGACAAAGTCTGCAAGATGTAACAGGTTACAAGATGAAGGCATGTAGAATCACCGGCACTAATGCACCCCTCCCTGATGAGCATTCTATGACCATTTTGAACAAACGATCAGCAGGAACACACGTTCTGCTCTGGAAGCGGTGGACGAACCAGTTTCAGAGATGGCAGATTAGCCTTCTCAAACCCAACCCATGGAAAGCGACTGGCCCGGATGGGGTACCTAGATGAGCACTCAGATCCTGCACGCACCAGCTGGCAGAGGTTATCGCAGACATCTTTAACCTCTCCTTACACCGATCTGAGGTCCCAACCTGCTTCAAGCTGACCATCATCCCAGTACCAAAGAAAAGACAGGCAACGCGCCTTAATGACTATCGTCTGGTGGCTCTGATATCCACCGTTATGAAGTGCTTTGTCGCGGCACAATTCAAATCCTACCCCCAGACTGCCTGGATCCACTACAGTTCACCTGTCGCTGCAGAAGGTCCACAGCAGATGTCATCTCCCTGGCCCTACACTCAACCCTGGAACACTTAGGTAACAAAAACACTTATGTCAAATTTCTGTTTATTGACTACAGCTCAGCCTTTAACACCACTATTCTTAAAAGTTAAAGTTTATTTATTAGTCACAAGTAGGCTTACATTTACACTGCAATGAAGTTACTGTGAAAATCCCCCAGTTGCCACACTCCGGCGCCTGTTCGGATACATGAGGGAGAATTTAGCACGGCCAATGCACCTAACCAGCACATGTTTTGGACTGTGGGAGGAAACCAGCGCACCCGGAGGAAACCCATGCAGACACAGGGAGAATGTGCAAATTCCACACAGACAGTGACCCAAGCCGGGAATCGAACCCGGGTCCCAGGCGCTGCGAGGCAGCAATGCTAACCACTGTGCCACCGTGCCACCCTTACAAAATTCATCTCCAAACTCCGTGGCCTAGGGCTTGGCTTCTCTCTCTCTACGACTGGATCCTAGACTTCTTAACCCACAGACCGCAATCAGTAAGGATAGGCAACAGCACCTCCTCCACGATCGTTCTCAATACCGGTGCCCCACAAAGCTGTATCATCAGGCCCTTACCATACTCCTTATACACTATGACTGTGTGGCCAAATTCCCCTTCAACTCAACTTTCAACTTTGCTGATGACACCATTGTAGTGGGTTGGATCTCAAACAATGATGAGAGGAGTACAGAAATGAGATAGAGAATCTGGTGAGCTGGTGCGATGACAATAATCTCTCCCTCAATGTCAGCAAAACGAAGGAGATAGTCATCGACTTCAGGAAGTGTAATGGAGGATCAATGGTGATGAAGTGGAAATGGTTGAGAGCTTCAAGTTTTTAGGTGTCCAGATCACCGATAACCTGTCCTGGTCCCTCCATGCCAATGCTATAGTTAAGAAAGCCCAACAAAACACCTCTAATTTCTCAGAAGGCTAAGGGAATTCGGCATGTCCACTACGACTCTCACCAACCTTTACAGACGCACCATAGAAAGCATTCTTTCTGGTTGTATCACAGCTTGGTGCGGCTCCTGCTCAGTCCAAGACCACAAGAAACTACAAATGGTCATGAACGAAGCCCAGTCCATCACTCAAACCAGCCTTGCATCCATTGACTCTGTCTACATTCCCCGCTGCCTCAGAAAAGCAGCCAGTATAATCAAAGTCCACACACACCCCGGACATTCTCTCTTCCATCTTCTTCCGTTGGGAAAAAGATACAAAAGTCTGAGGTCACGTACCAACCGACTCAAAAACAGCTTCTTCCCTGCTGCCATCAGACTTTTGAATGGACCTACCTTATATTAAGTTGGTCTTTCTCTAAACCCTAGCTGTGACTGTAACACTACATTCTCCACCCTCTACTTTCCTTCTCTATGAACAGTATGCTTTATCTGTATAGTGTGCAAGAAACAATACTTCTCACTGTATACCAATACAGGTGACAATAATAAATCAAATCAAATCCCTCCCCCGCCTCACACAGTCATCGCCGGCATCCCCACTACTCCCACATCTGCTCCACCACCCCCATATATAAATGAGTTCACCCCCGCACTCCCCCTCCCCAATGAGGTTCCCACCAGGGTGCAGATGCATGGGAACACCACTGGCTACAAGGTCTCCTCCAAGCCACTCACTATCCTGACTTGGAGCTATAGGGCTCCATGAGATTCCCACGTCTGGGTGAACCTGTTGTAAAATACACCGAGGGGGGATCATTGTGGCGTCAGGGGGCCTTTAATTACATTGAAATGTATGGAAATGTATTGAAATTTGGGAGTGAACCTGATTACATAACTGGTAAGGAGCAGCGAACATTTAGTTTTGCCAGATCTGGACCCTCCACTGCCAATCCCGTGGATGGAGACAATGGGCTCGGGATCATCCCCAATATAATTCAAATCATTGTCCTGTTAGTCACTTTTGAGAAGTCTCACAACACCATAGAATCCCTACAGTACAGAAAGAGGCCATTTGGCCCATTGAGTCTGCACCAACCACAATCCCATCCAGGCCCTACCCCCATGTCCCTACATATTTACCCACTAATCCCTCTAACCTACGCATCTCAGGACACTAAGGGCAATTTTTAGCATGGCCAATCAACCTAACCCGCACATCTTTGGACTGTGGGAGGAAACCGGAGCACCCGGAGGAAACCCACGCAGACACGAGGAGAATGTGCAAACTCCACACAGTGACTCAAGCCGGGAATCGAACCCAGGCCCCTGGAGCTGTGAAGCAGCAGTGCTAACCACTGTGCTACCGTGCCGCCCAAGTTAAAGTCCAACAGGTTTATTTGGTAGCAAATACCATAAGCTTTCGGAGCGCTGCTCCTTCGTCAGATGGAGTGGAAATGTGCACTCAAACAGTGCACAGAGACACAGAAATCAAGTTACAGAATACTAATTAGAATGCGAATCCCTACAACCAGCCAGGTCTTAAAGGTACAGACATTGTGGGTGGAGGGAGCATTAAACACCTGTAACTTGATTTCTATGTCTCTGTGCACTGTTTGAGAGCACATTTCCACTCCATCTGACCAAGGAGCAGTGCCCCGAAAGCTTATGGTATTTGCTACCAAATAAACCTGTTGGACTTTAACCTGGTGTTGTGAGACTTCTTACTGTGTTCACCCCAGTCCAACGCCGCATCTCCACATCAGTCACTTTTGATTCAGGGTGATTTTGTTTAGCCCTTCATTCCAAAATGCTTTGGAAATAGGGGCGGGATTCTCCGGCCTCCCAGCCGCGTGTTTCCTGCCGGCGGGAGGTGGCACGGTGTTTGCTAGCGGCGGGATTCCCTGGTCCTGCCGCTGTCAATGGGAATTCCCGCTGAAGTCACCCCACGCCGGTGGGGAAACCACGGGCGGGGGTGCAATGCGGGAGGGGGGACCGGAGAATTCGTCGGCGTAAATGGCCGGAGAATTCCAGCCCAGCTTTTTCCAAACCATGCGCTCCAAAATAACCTGTTACTCAGAACAAATCAAATACATAAAATAATTAAACAGCCCAGTCTGTGGCGGTCAGGGAAGATAAACAAATAGTGGTCTGCTGGCTGGGGAAATATGTCCAAATTACTTGATCTCAGAACAGATGTGCGGTGATGATATTTCACTTGTCCACTTGTGATAATACAAAGCCATGTCTTGTTATGTGTACAACGCAGCAGTGTCGGAATTTAATGCTGGAATTAATGATCATATAATTTATATTGAACAACTTTGAAGACAAGGTAGGGAAGCCACACTCAGTCATAAGGCTAAAAGGGGCTGAGTTATTTATATACAAAAATGTAATACCAAATAACTATTAGCGCAGTGATTTCCGTACTGTGATGATATATACGCAGATTCCAATCTCTCACCAAATAGGTTGCTTTAATAATGTGGCCTGTACAGACAATTTGGTTCTTCGTTCTGTCAACCAATAACTGCCCCAGGGGAGGGAATATTTGGTGGCAGGCCACCCATACCTGGCACAGGAGATGTGGGGGGTGGGGGTGTTCTACACGTAACCTCCAAGAGGATCTGTGGGCGGTCAGGCAGAATGAAAGCATCATTGTGCTAAACTGAAGGAGGTCTTCACTTCACAGCAAGGTGCTGAGATGAAGGAAGTGATTGTTTTTATTAATGTTGTGCCCAGATAAGGGCACATACTTTGTAGCGTCCTCTGAAGCTGCACATGAACTGCACAGTTTAAGATCTCAAGTTGCTGTGAGACAGTGTCCTGGAACTCGAGGGCGCTTGGCAGTCTTCCGAGCTACACTGCGATCTCTGTGCGGATATGAATCTGAAACTTCTTGCGACGAGACAGATTTCCAGCATAAATGCAGCCTGACTGAGAGCTTTTGAACGTTATGAATTCAAATAAGATGAAAATTGATCAGCAGTTCATGTTGGCACACGTACGGCCACTTCACACTGAAGCCAATATTCTGAACCATTAAAAAAATCAGATGATCCACACCACAGATTTCAATCTCCCTTCGATAGGAAGGGAGTAGGTTACTGTTGTGAATCATCTGTATAAAACAATTAAATTATTACAGCCTAAAACTCAACTGAGGGTGGATAGTGATGGTTTAGAGCCACTTTTGGGATGTAGGCTGGGTCAGTGCTTATTGCCCATCCCTAATTGTCCTTCAACTGAGGGCAGCTGGGAGTCAACCACATCGCTGTGGCTCTGGAGTCACATGTAGGCCAGACCAGGTAAGGAGGGCAGATTTCCTTCCCTAAAGGACATTGATGGGTTCTCCCCCATTATCATTAGACTTTTAGATCCAGATCTTTAGTTCCAGTGGTTAGCACTGCTGCCTCACAGAGTCAGGGACCCGGGTTCGATTCCCGGCTTGGGTCACTGTCTGTGTGGAGTCTGCACATTCTCCCCGTGTCTGTGTGGGTTTCCTCCGGGTGCTCCGGTTTCCCCCCATAGTCCAAAGATATGTAAGTTAGGTTGATTGGCCATGCTAAGTTGCCCTCAGTGTCATGGGGATTAGCAGGGCAAATATTTGGGGCTACGGAAATACGGCCTGGGTGGGATTGTGGTCAGTGCAGACTTGATGGGCCGAATGACCTCCTTCTGCACTGTAGGGATTCCATGATCTTTTTGTATTGAATTCAAATTCCACCATCTATCGTGGTGGTATTCAAACCTAGAAATGGAAGCGCAAAATGTTGCGTAAGCTAAAAATAGGGGATTTGCGGCAGTGAGATTTGCCAGAACAATTGTTCCCGGTCCCCATCAGTGGTGTGACGGGGTTCCCACCATGCAGTGCTTCAGGGGTCAGGGTGCAACTGGAGGGGAGGTTTGGGAGGCCATGCAAGCCAACCATTTTCTGGGGCACGGGGGGTTTGGGGTTTCCATTACACGCATGTGCAATGGGGGGAACGCATCATTGGGGTGGGTGGGGCAGATGTATGGGGAGGATACAAGAGGCGGTGGATTATTCCGGAGAAGGGGGAAAGGTTCTGGCCTCTGTAGGGGGAAAATGACTCAATGGTGAGAGAGGAAGGGAGCTACTTTCGAAGCTCACCCACCCTGAGGCTGAAATCTTCAACTGATGGGCCTCTACCTTCTTATGGAACCTTGGGATTGGGACAGGAAGCTTGGGCTGGTGAGTTGGGTGGGTGCCCCATAAACAAGGCCTGAATGATCCACCAGCACAGGAGGGGGATGGGGCGATGTGCCTGTGAGTTTAAGACTAAGCATGTTCGCTCTAATAGAGAAGCATGGCACCAACGAGCATACCTTTGATAATCAGATTAGTGATCCACTGTCTGTTAACATTTGTCAACTTTGATAACTGAGCCCATTATGCCCACTTACTCATCACTGGTGTCTATGAGTGCCATGATCAGCAATTAACCCTTAACGTGCTGCCCTTCTCATTATATGAATGCCATGGTATCCCTTGATCATTTGCTGAGAGGGCGAGAACATGCACTCTCCCTGACAAAGGTCAAAAACGCTGAAAGATGCCCTCATAAGAACAGGATATGGCGCTCGACTCATCGATCGATAGTTTCGACGCGCCACAGCGAAAAACCGCACCGACCTCCTCAGAAGACAAACATGGGACACAGCGGACAGAGTACCCTTCGTCATCCAGTACTTCTCCGGAGCCTTCAACATGTCATTGATGAAGACGAACATCTCGCCAAGGCCATCCCCACACCCCGACTTCTTGCTTTCAAACAATCGCACAACCTCAAACAGACCATTGCCCGCAGCAAACTACCCAGCCTTCAGGAGAACAGTGACCACGACACCACACAACCCTGCCACAGCAACCTCTGCAAGACGTGCCGGTTCATCGACACGGATGCCATCATCTCATGTGAGAACACCATCCACCAGGTACACGATAAATACACTTGCAACTCGGCCAGCGTTGTCTACCTGATATGCTGCAGGAAAGGATGTCCCGAGGCATGGTACATTGGGGAGACCATGCAGATGCTACAACAACGGATGAATGAACACCGCTCAACAATCACCAGGCAAGAGTGTTCTCTTCCTGTTGGGGAACACTTCAGCGGTCACGGGCATTCGGCCTCTGATCTTTGGGTAAGCGTTCTCCAAGGCGGCCTTCACAACACACGACAACGCAGAGTTGCTGAGCAGAGACTGATAGCCAAGTTCCGCACACATGAGAACGGCCTCAACCAGGATTTTGGGTTCATGTCACACGATCTGTAACCCCTACAACTTGCCTGGGCTTGCAAAATCTCACTAACTGTCCTGGCTGGAGACAATACACATCTCTTTAACCTGTGCTTAACCCTCTCTCCACTCACATTGTGCCATGCTTCTCTATTAGAGCGAACATGTTTAGTCTTAAACTCACAGGCACATCGTCCCATCCCCCTCCTGTGCTGGTGGATCATTCAGGCCTTGTTTATGGGGCACCCACCCAACTCACCAGCCTAAGCTTCCCGTCCCAATCCCAAGGTTCCATAAAAAGATAGAGGCCCATCAGTTGAAGATTTCAGCCTCAGGGTGGGTGAGCTTCGAAAGTAGCTCCCTTCCTCTCTCACCATTGAGTCATTTTAAGACTTGATTACCTGTAAAGACTCGCATTCCAACCATTATTTTGTAAATTGAGTTTGTGTCTTTATATGGCCTGTTTGTGAACAGAACTCCCACTCACCTAATGAAGGGACAGCGCTCCAAAGGCTAGTGGCTTGTGCTACCAAATAAATCTGTTGGACTTTAACCTGGTGTTGTGAGACTTCTTACTGTGTTTACCCCAGTCCAACGTCGGCATCACCACATCAAAGGTCTAGGTCTACATGGGTCAGCAGACCACACTGCTCCATCAGGTGTGGTTGCTGCGGCGTCCTCTAAGATCTCTCCCTTACTTGGGTTGTGCACAGGGCCACACAGTAGCCCAAGGGGCAGATGCCTGTGCCTAACATACAAGCTCAGGGGACAGGAGGGTTTCCCAAGTAGTGGCCACTCGATCATGCAGAGTGGGGGAAGGGTGGTGTGGGGTCTTGTCCATTCTGGGAGACTGTAAGAGAATGGTATTCAATGTGATGGTTAGCACATAGTCAGAGAATCATAGAATCCCTACAGTGCAGAAGTCTGCACCGACCACAATCCCACCCAGACCCTATTCCCGTAACCGCACATATTTACCCTGCTAATCCCCCTGACAGTAAGAAGTTTAACAACACCAGGTTAAAGTCCAACAGGTTTATTTGGTAGCAAAAGCCACACAAGCTTTCGGAGCTCTAAGCCCCTTCTTCAGGTGAGTGGGAATTCTGTTCTCCGACGGAGCATCTTACCCAGGCCCACACCCCACCCTATCCCCGTAACCTCAAGCATTTACCCTGCTATTCCCACTAACCTACATATCCTGGTACACTGAGAAAGAATTTAGCATGGCCAATCCACCTAACCCACCTAACCAATCCCCCTGACACCAAGGTCAATTTATCATGGCCAATCCACGTAACCTGCACATCTTTGGACTGTGGGAGGAAACCGGAGCACCCTGACGAAACCCATGCAGACACGGGGAGAACATGCAGACTCCACACAGACAGTGATCTGAGGCTGGAATTGAACCCGGGTCCCTGGCGCTGTGAGGCAGCAGTGCCAACCACTGTGCCCCGTGCCGCCCCACTGTCCCTGGCGGTGGATGAGCTAAGAGTCAAATCATTAATGTTCACTCTGTCTCTTTCCCCTCTTGCAGTGAGTAGAGTGAGGGAGATAGAAAGAGAGAGAGAGATGGAGGCTGTGGAGCTGGCTATCATCCTTCTGGAGCACCAAGAGGAAAGGCAGCAACAGCGGCATCTGTCTCGGGTCACTGTCTGTGTGGAGTCAGAGTCATAGAGTCATGGAAACAGGCTCTTCGGCCCAACGTATCCATGACACCTAGAGTTTGCACGTTCTCCCCGTGTCTGCGTGGGTTTCCTCCGGGTGCTCCGGTTTCCTCCCACAGTCCAAAGATGTGTGGGTTAGGTGGATTGGCCATGCTAAATTCTTTCTCAGTGTACCAGGATGTGTAGGTTAGTGGGAATAGCAGGGTAAATGCTTGAGGTTACGGGGATAGGGTGGGGTGTGGGCCTGGGTAAGATGCTCTGTTGGAGAGTCAGTACAGACTCGATGGGCCAAATGGCCTCCTTCTGCACTGTAAGGATTCATGCTTGCAGGAGAAGTCTTCACTTGTCCAAGGACACAGTAACCCAACTGTGCCACCGTTCTTCTCTGGGCCCGCTAGCATCTGCCCGCACCACCCCCCCTCCGCACCCCCCGCTCCCTCTTGCCAGAATGGTTCATTCCAGTGAGGATTACAGTAGCTCCCCACTTTCGGGGAGTGAAGGGGGGAAAATTGGGGCCCCCTCGAGGGCCAGGCAGCAGGGGATGTCTCGCGGTCATTGGCACCCTGGCAGTGCCAGCCTGTGCCCCCTGGCACTGCAAATGGGGCAAAGTGCCAATGCCCAAGGAGCACTGTGCACCGGGCATGGGGCAGTGCCATGGGGGGACAGGTGGGGCCGGGGCCTGATGACGCAGGGCCTAGGGGGTGATCAGTGGGGATAGGGGGTCTCGCTGCCACTCTGCATGGGGGTCGGTGGGGGAAGGAGCGAGGTCAGCAATGGGGCGGGCTGGGGGCTGGGGTAACTGTCGGCAGGGGGGATTTGGTGAGGGAGGGGGCTGGAGATCGGGACAGGACGGGCCAGGAGGGGGGGGAGGGTCAGGTTTGGGCCCAGGAATGGTTGGGGGACCAACGATTGGGCCTGGGGGACACAGAGAACTGGCATTGCGGGGGTCACGGAGCTGGCCAGCAATCAGGAGACCAGCAGTGCAGGGCCACATGCGCTGATCTCAACACGCTGATTTCAGCCTCTCCGGCGGGAATAGGTCCCGCCCCCTAAAAGTTATTGATATTTGCGCTGGTGGCCTCTGCAGTGCACAGAGTGTGGGAGATTCTTCTCTGAACTCCCACTGTAAAAACCAACGTGAATTACTCCAGTTTTCCTGCAAATTTGACACTTAGAATCTTTTTGGAAGAATTCCTGCCCTTGACTTTATGACTTGCGAAGGAGAACCTTTTGCACTGAACTTTACTCATCTTTTGAAGTAACATCTCCAGTATAAGCGTCTGGGGCTTAGGAAACCCAACAGCTAAAGGGAGGCTGAGAGGGTAAGTGGGCTCCTGGCATTGTATGTGTGCCAGGAGGAGAGACAGTGCTTCCCTCACACTACCCTGCTTCCCTCTCCTCCCATTTATGATCTCACCCCCTAACCATCCATCCGTTACACCTCACAGCCTGTGATCTCTCCCCCAAACCCTCAATCCATAATATCGCCAGCCTACCCTAATTTGATTCAGCTGCTCCCCTTCTGCTGCCCAGTTGCAACATGCCAACGTTGGCTTGCAGTCCTTGCCAGTCTCTTGTCCATCTGCTTGCTGGCAGGGAGGCAGAGAAGAACATCAATCAGTGAGAACCTGCTGTTAAATTTGCCCCCCCCCCATCCCCCTGTCAATATTCCGACACGACCTATACCACACTCATCAAGGAAACGATAAAGGGTGTTCATTTGACTTTAAGTTATTCTGTAATATTTTAACTATCAATCTGTCAACGTCAACATTGACCACTGAACACTAAAGGAGCAAATACAGTTTTCTTTGATCCGCTCGCGGAGCTGGGGAAGGGAAAATGCCTTTTCCAGTCTTCACTGCTGCCTCACAGCACCAGGGATCCCCCGGGTTCAATCCCCGGCTTGGGTCACTGTCTGTGCGGAGTCTGCACATGCTCCCCGTGACTGCGTGGGTTTCCTCAAGTGGCTCTGGTTTCCTCCCACAGTCTGAAAGACGTGCGGTGAGGTGCATTGGCCATGCTAAATTCTCCCTCGGTGTACCTGAACAGGTGCCGGAGTGTGGCAACCGGAGGTATTTTCACAGTAACTTCATTGCCTATTTGTGACACTAATAAATAAACTTTAAAACTTTATTCTAAATTTTAGAAGCGTAAAAAGCAATGCCGAACATAGGAGCTCCAAAAAGTTGTCAGTATAAGAGACATGCAATTTTAAAAAGTTTACCTTTTTATTTAAGACTATCATTTTTAATCAGATTTCCATAATATTGGCTCCTGATTTATTCAACAAGTTATTGCAAAATATTAAAGGAAATAAACTTGCACGAGAAACCACCCTTTTTGTTTCTCAGATGGGGGGAAAAAGCCTTCAGAGAATTGCTGCTCGAATGTTTGAGAGTCTCATAATGAAAGCACACATAACTGTGAGCAGGGGTACCAGGGCACGACACAGTTAGGTTAGAGGTCAGACATAGCTGGTCAGTAACATAGCACTGAAAGGAAGCCACCTGGATGTCATCAGTCTCCTGCAGCATAAACAGCACTGACATCTACCCTGGCAAGCCAACCAGCTCAGGTTAGAGGTCAGGACACTGGGACCGGCTTAACAGCCCTAGAGGTGGAGATGGTTCTGGAATCTTTCACTGAGAGATGACACTCACAACTTCAGAAGGAATAAAAAATGAAGGGTGACATCTCAGTATGTTACACTGGTCTGTCAAGGGCTGAATGGAACGTGTAAAACTAATCAATAGTGTTTGTTCACTGTACGACTTCCACTCGCATGTGTCGGCTTTTCATCATTGCATACGGTTAGCTTAAAGTGAAGAGTTTATTTTATTGGTCACAAGTAAGGTTTACATTAACACTGCAATTAAGTTACTGTGAAATTCCCCTCGTCGCCTGTTCGGATCAATGCACCTAACCAGCACGTCTTTCGGACTGTGGGAGGAAACTGGCGCACCCGGAGGAAACCCACGCAGACATGGGGAGAATGTGCAAACTCCACACAGACAGTGACCCAAGCTGGGAATTGAACCCAGATCCCTGGCGCTGTGAGGCAGCAGTGCTAACCACTGTGCCCCTGTGCCGTCCCATATACAGCTTCTATAGATATAACTATCGTTTTACATGTATGCAGCCATTCCATATGCATAATGCCTGTCAGTCCATGCAGTTAATTAGTTAATAACAGAAAACACCTTAAAAAGTTATTATTTTGACAATTAATTCCTCTGTTTTTGTAAGAATGCTGGAAAAATCGTTTTTCATACTTCAACTACAATGCTCACTGTCCAATGACAATTGAAATAAAAATCGGAGTTCCACAAGAGAAGGGCAGGCACATTCTCGTCCTGTCTTCTGTGTAGATATGCTGGCTGGTGGTGACTGATAATGCATCATTTTCTAATGCTCAATGAATAGAGGTCGATACTGGAGCTTGAGATAAGGGTCCCAATAGACTCCACCATTGCTCTGGCCTCCAACTCCCAGTGATCCATACATCCACATTTTACCCTGTAGAAATATTAATTTCTATCGCCTGCACTTAAGAAAGCCAATAAAGGAATGTGGAAAGTCAGCTGTGTAGAATATGAATTGAATTCTCTGGTTTTTTTAATTCATTCATGGGTCAAGGGCGTCGCTGGCTGGGCCAGCATTTGTTGCCCATCCCTAGTTGTCCTTAGAGGGCAGTTGAGAGTCAACCACATTGTTGTGGCTTTGGAGGCACGTGTAGGCCGGACCAGGTAAGGACAGCAGATTCCTTCCCGAAAGGACATGAGTGAACCAGATGGGTTTTTCTTACAATTGACAATGGTTTCATGGTCATCAGTAGATTCTTAATTCCAGATATTTTTAATTGAATTCGAATTACACCACCTGCTGTGGCGGGATTCGAACCCGGGTCCCCAGAACATTAGCTGAGTTTCTGGATTAATAGCCCAGCGATAATACCACTAGGCCATTACCTCCCCTTTTTGTCCAGGATTGAGCTGATATAATAAGCACATTTTAAAAGTAAGCAACCACAGTGACTGAATGGACTGACATTCAGAGAAAAAGCTTAACCTTTATGTACGTTATAATAATCTTAGAAGATTTGTACCACTGTTCAACTATGAAATGAGTTTCACTGATTTCCGTTGCATGTAGAGGCACAACAGAACACACTCAGGATATAATAGTCTCTCCACTGCCCAAATAAACAAACAGCGCACTAAAACAATTGCTCTAGCAATCATGTTGAAAGCAAGGAGCCCTGAAGTAACCAATTAAAAACAGTCCTTGTACCACAACCATTTTGATAAGACAGCACAGAATTATTGCTTCTCTTTCCATTGTGTCAGGGGAATCACTCCCCCAATACAATGAAGAGGTAAAATAGAATGGTGACCTTACATCAACTCTCTGGCTCTCCTCCACCAGCCCGGAGCTACTCATGAATTTCGCAGGGGGTTAAACTGTGTCTATATCTGCAGTATGCACAGCCCTGGTTTTCCTATTGGAAGGTACAGTGGCAGCACAGTGGTTAGCACTGCTGCCTCACAGCGCCATGGACCTGGGTTCGATTCCTGGCCCAGATCATTGTCTGTGCGGAGTCTGCATGTTCTCCCTGTGTCTGTGTGGCTTTCCTCTGGGTGCCTCCGCTTTCCTCCCACAGTCTGAAAGATGTACTGGTTAGGTGCAGTGGCCATGCTAAATTCTCCCTCAGGTACCGGAGTGTGGCGACTAGGGGATTTTCACAGTAATTTCATTGCAGTGTTAATGTAAGATGTGCGGGTTAGGTTGATTGGCCAGGTTAAAAATTGCCCCTTAGAGTCCTGGGATGCGTAGGTTAGAGGGATTAGTGGGTAAATATGTGGAGGTAGGGCCTGGGTGGGATTGTGGTTGGTGCAGACTCGATGGGCCGAATGGCCTCCTTCTGCACTGTAGGGTTTCTATGATTTCTATGGTAAGCCTACTTGTGACGCTAATAAATAAACTATAAAAATGAGATGGCAGTGGTTCCTGCCCCCTGCCTCGTTTTGTTGGGAGTTGAGAACTTTACGGGTAGCTGGAGGTAACAGAGGCAGTGGCCTGCTTCAGGACTCCTGCTGATTTGGTTGAGGACTTTTTAGGGAAGTAACTGGGTCTTCCTTAACTGCTCCTCCAGCTCCCCTCGATTGTGAATGATCTTAAGATCTTGGGCATTTTTAGCTGGTTGGACCCTCTAACATCCCTGGTGCTTGCAGCCAGGAGCATTGCAGCAGAGTTTGTAATTTCCTCATTAATCTTTGGGCACAAGAGGCAGGGCTGTGCCTGGGGTGCACTCGATCTGTGCAAAAACCCCCAATGCAAAAGAATCTACCCGTGGACCTTCTCTGATATGGAGTAATTCATGAAGGTCACCCTTTCCTGCTGAGGTCTGCTAATACCCCTCAATTCATAAATCTAATGGAGGCCGTTTGAGTTTGCCGTCTAATTTCTTGTGAGCGTAATTTTGCTGTAATTCTTAAAGTTTATTTATTAGTGTCACCAGTCGGCTAACATGAAAACTGCAATGAAGTTACTGTGAAAATCTCCTAGTTGCCACACTCCAGTGCCTTTTTAGGTGCACTGAGGGAGAATTTAGCACGGCCAATGAACCTAACCAGCACATCTTTCGGACTGTGGGAGGAAACCGGAGCACCTGGAGAAAACCCACGCAGACACGGGGAGAATGTGCAGACTCCACACAGACAGTGACCCAAGGCTTGAATTGAACCTGAGTCTCTGGCGCTGCGAGGAAGCAGTGCTAACCATTATGTCACCGTGCCACCGATGTACTAATTCATCAATATACTAATAACACAATGTTCAACTAAACCCATCTCTCCCGCCAAAGATAAAAAGCAAAATACAGATGCTGGAGATCAGAAACAGAACATGTTGGAAAAACTCAACAGATCTGGCAGCATCTGTGAAGAGGGAAACAGAGGGTGGAATTCCCCTGTTCTGACACTAAGTGCTCCTGCTGGTGTGTATACGGGAGTGATTCATATTGCCGCCAGCAGCGCTCAGCAGAGGCCATATTTAAATAGGTCAGCCCGCACCCCCCCATTCGCCCCTCATCCCCCCCCCTCCCCCGCCCCCCGCCCCCCACCCCACGAGAAACACATGGTTCCTCCAACTCCAGCAGCAGCAGATTCGCTGGAGTCAGGAATCGGCTTCATTTGATTTGATTTATTATTGTCACATGTATTAACATACAGTGGAAAGTATTGTTTCTTGCGCGCTATACAGACAAAGCATACCGTTCATAGAGAAGGAAAGAAGAGAGTGCAGAATGTAGTGTTACAGTCATAGCTAGGGTGTAGAGAAAGATCAGCTTAATGCGAGGTAGGTCCATTCAAAAGTCTGATGACAGCAGGGAAGAAGCTGTTCTTGACTAATAAGCGGGAGCAGAATCTAAACACTCCCTGGACACTGCACATTCAGTGCAGCAACGAAGACAGCAGGAAGAAGAGTATGTTTCAATAGAGGAACCATATCCTCAGAAGGCCTATGCACCACTTGATGGTGCATCTGGTGGCAGAGTGTGCCTCACTGTAACAGTTCTCCGCCTTGGTCTTGGGCCTCCGCACAGGCATCATTAGCCACGATCTCAGCGAGTAACCCTTGTCCCCCATTAGCCAGCCCCTCAGCTGAGGGTGACCCTCATAGCCTCCTATCCCCATCATCCTTCCCTTCACAACAGCTTCATGACCTGGTTAAAGTGGTGGACTGGCTATTTATTCTGTGCAGCCAAGCGTCTCCTCATGAAGAGGCTGCAATGCTGCCACAGATCGAAGGATTCCTTCAGTCAGAGATGTGAACCCACAGTGGGAGCTGGGCTGCAGGGAGAGATACAGTCACTGCTTCAAATGTGAGTCAAAAGTTTGGCTGAGATCCAGCAAGGTTCTGATGGGGTTAACGTTGGCCAGTGGGATACAGAGGAGACCAGGGGGAGCAGCTGCTAGGCAGAGGCTGAAAGCAACATCCTTCCTGGGGCATTCCCTGACTGTCTCTGTGATGAGGCTTTTTATGTGATACGGGTGGCCAGGCAGAACATTGTTCACCTGCCATAGGGCCACCTGATCATGTGTTTACTCATCTTTCTGAATCCCCTCCCTCCTCTGGTATGGGACTGTCAGTGAGGGGGGGCTCCATGAGTTGCCTGCGCTAGTTAAGGCTTTCAAGGGAGAAAGGCCCTGGGTCACTGACACTTGCTGAGTGTGGGGGAAGTTAAGGGAGGGCTGATCTGAGTTCAGTGTTTCTCCATGAGGCCAAGGCTAGGCCAGACTGTGAGTGGATAATTGGTACAGGTTTACAGGGGTGCAGATGGCTTTGGTGCAGAGGTTTTTATCGAGCTTACAGCTCAGAGCTGAGAGAGGACGCACAGAGATGGGGCGGCACAGTGGCATAGTGGTTGGCACGGTGGCACAGTGGTTAGCACTGCTGTCTCACAACGCAAGGGACCCGGGTTCAACTCCCGGCTCGAGTAACTGTCTGTGTGGAGTTTGCACATTCTCCCCGGAGTGTGCTCCGATTTCCTCCCACCGTGATGATTCCCATGGTGGACGGAGTCTGGAAAATCTACGCCCATTTCTTCCTCCACAGATGCTGTCAGATCTGCTGAGCTTCTCCAACACTTGCTGTCTCCTGCCAAGTAGTCTGGGCTGGCTGTCAGTCGTTGCAAGATGCAAAGCATTTTCTTCTGATATTCACACATTGCATAAATCTACAACTTGTTCAAGTTAACTCTGTGAAAGCAAACTCACTGATATTCCTGTTTCCTAACCCATACTCAGTTTAAAAAGTTATTTATATCAATACTACGAATAACAACAGAAAGTACATCAAGTACGTTGTTGAAGCAATGTAGGTTGCTAACCATGCATAATTTATGGCACTATTTGATATGCTTTTCAATTTGTTTTATGATGTTTTCATGGCTGTTCAATCTCATGTAGTGACTGAGACAGATTGAAGTAACAGAGATGAAACTACAGAGACTGAAACAGCAATCCTACTGCGAACAAGCAGAGCAAAATGCCCTGGGTAAATAACGCGCATTTACAAAGAATCAAACGCAAAGATCTCAAGACCAGTTTGAGCATGAGAACATCTCCAAGCTCCTCGCCAAGTCATCCAGTCCTGACTTGGAAATGAATTGCCGTTCCTTCATTGTTACCAGGTCAACATCCTTGAACTTGGTCCCCAGCAGCACCTTTGGAGTCCCTTCACTATACAGACCACAAAGCTTTGAGTCGGCGAATTATCACCATCTTGGAATCATAGAATCCCCACAGTGCAGAAAGAGGCTATTCAGACAACAATCCCACCCAGGCCCTATCCCTGTGACCCCACGGCTGGGATTTTCCATCCGCACTCGCCTCAAAATCGGAAAATCTCGCCCGAGGTCAATGAGCCTCTCCATGGTCCGCCCCTCGCCCGCTACGATCCCCGTGGCGGGCGGGACGGGAAAATCAGCCCCCATGTATTTACATTGCTCAATCTCCCTAACACTAAGGGGCAATTGAGCATGGCCAATCAAGCTGACCCGCACACCTTTGGACATCTCCTCAAGTGCCATTAGGATAGGCGGTTGGTCTTGCTAGTGACTTCCACATCCCACGGATGAATGACAAAAACCTGAACATGGTGGTATTACAAAATTAACCGTCTTTGATATCTAAAAAGAAAAGTTGCTGCCAGAAGCAATTAGTTTATGAAGTACTGATACATTATTCAATGTTGCTGCAAGTGCTGGCTCCATTGGCAACCAAAATCTGGACAGACTGACAGCAGAACAAAATTTAATGCATTTTCATTGCAGTATAAAGGAGGGAAACTAAATATGGACATATCTGATCTATTCCGTTAGGCATTAAATTGTATGTCATTCCTCAGGAATGTGGCCAGTTGTATGTGACAGTTAGTAGGAGGTATTATTCAAGTGCAATCCTGCCATTATGACATTGCTAAGGAACAAAGTCTGTCTCAATTTCTGTCTGTGTTGGTCACAATTCTCTTCAGAGGCTGCATGTTTCACCCCAGGGGAAAATAGCTCATCAATATCACCTTACAGTCGCCTCCTGTCATCTTAAAAGGAACGCTAACGCGTCGTGCTATGTATTATTGAAGGGAGGCAGCCTGCAAGCATTTTTCGCCTACACTTTCAAACATAATACTCTTAAACTGCTCATCAGACAGTCAAGGGTTGAGTCCGTCGCTCTTTGAATACCACAATTCCCCGAATCAAGCAGTGCCCGGTCTCAGCTGACTAACTGGGGTTGGGTCAACGAAAGCAAAGCACTTTCTCCCCAGAGGTGGAGGGAGAAAAATTTCAGAGTGAAATGGTTGAGTTAAAAAAACGAAGATACATGAGTCAGTTAAAGCAGTGGCACGTGTAAACGGATAGAATCAGGTCACTTTCATTAATATCGTTAAAAGAATTATGGCACAAGCAGATGTCTTTTTAAATAACAAAAAAAAAGACAAAAAATAACTTTGGTAAACCTTGAGGGGACCGGGGAAGGGGAGAACACAGGAGTAAGAAATTTGAAGCAGTTTAATTTTCTTACATTGAGGACAGAAACGTTTTCCATTGGACCAGAGCCCATTTGGAATCAACTCATAGAATCACACAGCACAGAACGCACTCGGACCTTTGTGCTTGTTTCAGCTCTTTTGAAAGAATTATCCAGACAGTCCCATGACCCTACTCTTTCTCCACAATCCTTTCATTTTTATTTTGCCTTTTCAAGTGCTTACCCAATTCCCTTTCGAAAGTTATTGGCCGGAATTCTACCACCTCACCCAGAGTTGGAGCGAGCGAGGGTCCAACGACGGAAATCTCCGTTGACCTTGGGCGGGAATTTCCAGTCTTGCCCGAGTGAGACCGTAAAATCAGGCCCATTAATCTGTTTCCACTGCCCTTCAAGGCAGTGCATTCCGAATTGTATCAAGGACACACGATACAAGCAACATTAGACACAAGGTATGTTGAAACTGTTGTGTCCAACATGACTATGAGATAGAGGAACAAGAGTAGACCATCTGGCCCTTCGACCATGCTCCGCCATTCATTACGATCACGGCTGATCTTCGACTTCAACTCCACTCTCCCGCCCGATCTCCCTATCCCTTGATTACCTGAGTGACCAAAAACCTGTCTATCCTAATGTTTCCAACAATGGACGGCTTTCACCAAAGGAGGTAAAGGGACTCTCCAGCCCAGGAACCCCTATTGCCTCTATTACATACTGACGATCATCTCTGCTTCTACAACCTTCAATAAGCAGCGGGTTCCAGGTCATTACCATAGAATCATAGAATCCCTACAGTGCAGAAGGAGGCCATTCGGCCCATTGCGTCTGCACCAACCACAATCACTCCCAGGTCCTATCCATGTAACCCCACATTTTACCCTGCTAATCTCCCTGACACAAGGGGCAATTTAGCATGGCCAATCAACCTAACCCACACATTTTTGGAGTGTGGAAGGAAACCAGAGCATCTGGAGGAACCCACGCAGACACGGGGAAAATGTGCAAATTCCACACAGACAGTCACCTGAGGGCCAGAATTGAACCGGGCTCCCTGGCACTGTGGGGCAGCAGTGCTAACCACTGTGCCACTGTGCCGCTCACACACTGCACTAAATAGTCCTTCCTCATTCCTGCCTGCATCCCTGACCAAAACCTTGAATCTGTGACCTCCAGCCCCTGTCACATAAGTTAGTGGGAGCACCATTTCTTTGTCCACCTCATCTAAAATTGCCATAATCTTGTACAATAAATTAATAACCATTAATCATCGTGCTCTCAACTATGGGGAGAAAAGGAGAGAAAGCGAATAGTGCAAGTTTCCAGCCTCACGAAGGTTTGCAGTCACCATCCTAAGTGTTTCACTTTTCCTGGTTATCTTATTGGGAAAGAGTAGCATGTGCGAGCAGTGCTGTGAGGAAAAGAGCTGGTCTCAGGATTGATCCTGGATGAAAATGGCTTGTGAAAAGTATCAAAAGGGGCAGAGAAGTGAAAAGTCAAGAGGGTGAGCGAAAACCAGGAAAAAAAAGCACATTCTCCAGGTCAAATGTCGCATTAGCAGTCATAACAAAGGCATTCCCACAACAGTGACAGTGGTAAGTACAGTCTACTCCTGATAAGTCAAACTAAATAGTCATCGACTGATTACTCAAGTTGTCCACCCTTGATAATACAAGTAAACACGACTGCGTTTCTGCACTGAAAATGGGGTAATCCAACAATTTATTAAATCATCATAAATAGCACAGCAAACTGGGATTTTTAGACTTAAAAAACTTGAGATTGATAATATGGATGAAGCAGTGTTGAACGAAGAAGAATGGAACGCCAACTTACAAGGTGAAAGCCTGCAAAGAACAAAAGGAGAAAGGCTTGTTTTTATCTTTCACAACCTCAGGTCACCTCAAATGATTTGATATCAAATTATGGATGAGTAATGAAATACCTGGTGTTGTTAAACTTCTTATAATGAAATACCAACAGGGAAGCTATGTTCAGGCAAGAGATAAGTGAGTCAGGAACTTGTGAGCGAAGAATTTTGAAAGTGACAATTAATACTCTGTATTTACAAGGATAGATTTACTACCTGCATTACCTGTATCTGCGCAATAAGCTGCGATTGATCTATTTACACAGAAACATAGGAATTTGGAGCAGGAAGACGCCATTTGGCCCTTCGAGCCTGTCCTCCATTCAATATGAGCATGGTTGAGCCGTGATCTCAAAGCCATATTCCCGCTTTCTCCCCATATCCCTTGATGCCATTAACATGTAAAAAAATCTCTTTCTTGAATACATTCAGTGACTTGGTCTCCACAGCCTTCCGTAGTTGAGAATTCAACAGATTCTCTTTGAATGAAGAAATTTTTCCTTATCTCAGTCCTAAACTCCCTATCCTGAGACTGTGCCCCCTGATTCCAGATTCCCCAACCAGGAAAAATGACCTCCCTGCATCCAGTCTGTCCAGCTCTGTTAGAATTTCAATCTGATCTCCTCTCACCCTCCTGAACTCGAGTGAATACAGGCCCAGTCGAGCCAATCTCTCAATTTGTTTTGGAGTTGGACACTGATGTCCAAAATGAAACAATGATAGACCATAAGATAAATTGTTGATAAACTTAAGTTTGTGCTTAATGCATATGTAAGATGCTCTGTCGGAGAGTCGGTGCAGACTCGACGGGCCGAATGGCCCCCTTCTGCACTGTAGGGATTCTATGTGCTTAATGTATTGTGCCATTAACCTCCACATGCAGTTTGCTGATGTGACACATTATGATGTAACCCTGACTACGCCCTTAAAGAAATACTATTAAATGGAAGAATGTATACTCCCCAACTGCGTGGGGGATTTAAAGAAATCTTTTGCATGAATGTGCAATTAATCCTCCTCCTGGAGTCTCTAAACTGACGGCACACAATTACCATCAGCATTAGAGGCAACCGGCTATTCCATAAGAACAATAACCCACCAATCGGTAACTGCCCAATGTCCATTGCTTTCTTCCTTGAACGCATTCTTCATAACTGTCCATAATCATTCCTCAAGTAGGCTGGAACTAAAAATGATTGCAGTTTGGAACTTCAAACACACACCCTTCATAGTAGCAGATAAATGCCTTCTGCTAATGCAAGCAGTTGTGATTCCCAGTTCCTTTATCCAATATAGAATCATAGAATGGGGACAGCACAGAGGCAGACCATTCAGCCCATTGTGTTTCTGTCAGTTCACCTTTAGAGGTACTCAGCTACTGCCACTCACCACCCTTTCCCCACCAATGCCTCTACTTTCTCAGAACGTCAAGTAAATTCAGTATGTCCACTATGACTCTTACCAATTATTACAGATGCATCATAGAAAGCATCCTATCCGGATGTATCACAGCTTGGTGTGGCTCCTGCTCTGACCAAGACCGCAAGAAGCTACAAAGGGTTGTGGACGTAGCCCAGTCCATCATGGAAACCAGCCTCCCATCCATTGACTCCGTCTACACTCCTTGCTGTCTCAGGAAAGCAGCCGGCATAATCAAGGATCCCACCCTGGACATACTCTCTTCCGACTTCTTCCGTCGGGAAAAAGATACAAAAGTCAGTGATCACGAACCAACTGACTCAAGAACAGCTTCTTCCCTGCTGCCATCAGACTTTTGAATGGACCTACCTCACATTAAGTTGATCTTTCTCTACACCCTAGCTATGACTGTAACACTCTCTCCTTTCCTTCTCCCCTACATACTCTATAATCGGTATGTTTTGTCTGTACAGCACGTAAGAAACAAGACTTTTCACTGTATCCCAGTACATTTGACAATAATCAAATCAAATCTTCGGTATGGGCAGATTAATATTTACACTGACCTGAGTTTTTGACTTTAAATGCAGTAAAACACAAACTGCAAATAATCGCTCAGAAAATAACATTTCCAGTCATTAGAATCATAGAAACCCTACAGTGCAGAAGGAGGCCATTCGGCCCATCGAGTCTGCACCGACCACAATTCCACCCAGGCCCTACCCCCATATGGGTTGGTGTCTCACTGTGGGAGTGCTGCTCGGGCTGCAGTGGAGAGTGACAGTTGGGGAAGTGTGGGGAAGTTTTTTGTTTTCTTTTTTTCTTGCTGGTAATGGCTTCAGGGATGGCAGTTCAGGCAGTATGCTGCATCTCCTGTGGGATGTATGTGGTGAGGAAATCCAGTAGTGTTTCAGGAGATTTTAGTTGTAAGAAGTGCATTAGATTGCAGCTTCTGGAGGAGCGTGTAAAGGAGCTGGAGGGGGAGGTAGAGGAACTCCGCATAATTCGGGAGGCGGAGGTGGAAGTTGATAGGAGTTATAGAGAAATAGTAACTCCTAGAAATGAGGCTTGGGTCAATGCCAGGAGGAGGGGTAAGAAGCAATCGGGAAGACAATCCCCTGGGGCGGTTCCCCTCCATAATAGGTTTTCGGTGCTGGAGGCTACAGTTGAGGAGGAATCAACTGAGCATGGAGAGCAGATCTCTGGGGGTGAGCCGAGTGAGAAAGCTCAGGTGGTTAGGGGCTGTAAAAGACTGGGCCTTGTGATTGGGGACTCCACAATTAAGGAGACAGATAGGAGGGTCGGAACTAAAGGTAGGGACTCAGGGTTGGTGTGTTGCCTACCAGGGGCTGGGGTCCGGGATGTGTCTGACAGGGTATTCAGGACTCTTAGGGGGGAGGGAGATAAACCACAAGTTATTGTACATGTGGGGACACACGACATAGGGAAGATAGGGGAAGGGGATATTAGGCAGGGATTTATGGAGTTGGGGTGGAAACTAAAGGCCAAGACTGACAGAGTGGTTATCTCTGGACTCTTGCCTGTACCACGGGATAGTTTAGAGAGGAATAGGGAGAGGGAAGGTTTGAATTCATGGCTGAGGGGATGGTGCAGGAGGGAGGGGTTCAGGTACTTAAGCAATTGGGGCTCGTACTGGGGAAGGTGTGACCTCTATGAGAAGGATGGTCTACACCTTAATCAGAAGGGGACCAATATCCTGGGGGGTAAATTTGCTAAGGCCATGCAGGGAGGTTTAAACTGATTCGGGGGGGGGGAGGGATCCTGAGTAGTGGGGCTGAAAGTGAGGGATGCATGGATGGGGACTGCAATGCACGGCATTGCAGAGGTGGGGTGGAGCAGGGTTTGAAATGTGTATACTTCAATGCCAGGAGTATTCGCAATAAAGTGGGTGAACTTGCAGCGTGGATCAGTACCTGGGACTTCGATGTTGTGGCTATTTCAGAGACATGGATAGAGCAGGGGCAGGAATGGATGCTGCAGGTCCCGGGGTTCAAATGTTTTAGTCGAAGTAGGGAAGGAGGTAGAAGAGGGGGAGGGGTAGCATTATTGGTCAGAGATTGTATCACAGTGTCAGAGAGGAGGTTTGATGAGGACTTATCTGTTGAGGTAGTATGGGCGGAGATTAGAAATAGGAGAGGAGAGGTCACCCTGTTGGGAGTCTTTTATAGACCTCCTAAAAGTTCTAGAGAGGTTGAGGAAAGGATTGCGGAGTCAATCCTGCTTAGGAGTGAAAGTAATAGGGCAATTGTTATGGGGGATTTTAACTTGACTAATATTGACTGGAATTGTTATAGCTCTAGCTCGTTAGAGGGGTCAGTTTTTGTTCAAAGCGTGCAGGAAGGTTTTTTGACTCAGTATGTAGACAGGCCAACTAGAGGTGAGGCTATATTGGATCTGGTGCTGGGAAATGAGCCAGACCAGGTGCTAGACTTGGAAGTTGGTGTGCATTTTGGTGATAGTGACCACAATTCGGTTACGTTCACCTTAGTGATGGAAAGGGATAGGCATGAACCTCGGGCCAATGGTTTTAGCTGGGGGAAGGGTAATTATGAGGCTATTAGGAGAGAATTAGGAAACATAGGTTGGACTAGGAGATTACAGGGACTGGGAACGTCCGACATGTGGAGTTTTTTCAAGGAGCAGCTACTGCGAGTCTGTGATAGGTATGTCCCTGTCAGGCAAGGAGGAATTGGTAGGGCTAGGGAACCGTGGTGCACCAAAAAAGTTTCTTTGTTGGTTAAAAAGAAAAAGGAGGCTTATGTTCGGATGAGACGTGAGCACTCGGGTAGTGCACTAGAAAGCTTTAGATTGGCTAAGAGGGAGTTGAAGAGCGAGCTTAGAAGGGCTAAAAGGGGACATGAGAAGACTTTGGCGGATAGGGTTAAAGAGAATCCTAAGGCGTTCTATAGGTATGTCAAGAACAGAAGGTTGGTTAGGGCAAGTTTAGGGCCAGTTATAGATGGCAGAGGGAAGTTATGTGTGGAACCGGAGGAGATTGGTGAAGCATTGAACCAATATTTCTCTTCGGTGTTCACGCAAGGGGACATGAATATAGCTGAGGAGGACACTGGGTTGCAAGGGAGTAGAATAGACAGTATTACAGTTGATAAGGAGGATGTGCAGGATATTCTGGAGGGTCTGAAAATAGATAAATCCCCTGGTCCGGATGGGATTTATCCAAGGATTCTCTGGGAGGCAAGAGAAGTGATTGCAGAGCCTCTGGCTCTGATCTTCAGGTCGTCGTTGGCCTCTGGTATAGTACCAGAAGATTGGAGGTTAGCGAATGTTGTCCCATTGTTTAAGAAGGGGAACAGAGACTTCCCCGGGAATTATAGACCGGTGAGTCTCACTTCTGTTGTCGGCAAGATGTTGGAAAAAATTATAAGGGATAGGATTTATAGTTATTTGGAGAGTAATGAATTGATAGGTGATAGTCAGCATGGTTTTGTGGCAGGTAGGTCGTGCCTTACTAACCTTATTGAGTTTTTTGAGAAAGTGACCAAGGAGGTGGATGGGGGCAAGGCAGTGGACGTGGTATATATGGATTTTAGTAAGGCGTTTGATAAGGTTCACCATGGTAGGCTTCTGCAGAAAATGCAGATGTATGGGATTGGGGGTGATCTAGGAAATTGGATCAGGAATTGGCTAGCGGATAGGAAACAGAGGGTGGTGGTTGATAGTAAATATTCATCATGGAGTGCGGTTACAAGTGGTGTACCTCAGGGATCTGTTTTGGGGCCACTGCTGTTTGTAATATTTATTAATGATCTGGATGAGGGTATAGTTGGGTGGATTAGCAAATTTGCTGATGACACCAAAGTCGGTGGTGTGGTAGACAGTGAGGAAGGGTGTCGTAGTTTGCAGGAAGACTTAGACAGGTTGCAAAGTTGGGCCGAGAGGTGGCGGATGGAGTTTAATGCGGAGAAGTGTGAGGTAATTCACTTTGGTAGGAATAACAGATGTGTTGAGTATAGGGCTAACGGGAGGACTTTGAATAGTGTGGAGGAGCAGAGGGATCTAGGTGTATGTGTGCATAGATCCCTGAAAGTTGGGAATCAAGTAGATAAGGTTGTTAAGAAGGCATATGGTGTCTTGGCGTTTATTGGTAGGGGGATTGAATTTAGGAGTCGTAGCGTTATGTTGCAACTGTACACAACTCTGGTGCGGCCGCACTTGGAGTACTGTGTGCAGTTCTGGTCCCCACATTACAGGAAGGATGTGGAGGCTTTGGAGAGGGTGCAGAGGAGGTTTACCAGGATGTTGCCTGGTATGGAGGGGAGATCCTATGAGGAGAGGCTGAGGGATTTGGGATTGTTTTCGCTGGAAAGGCGGCGGCTAAGAGGGGATCTTATTGAAACATATAAGATGATTAGAGGTTTAGATAGGGTGGATAGTGATAGCCTTTTTCCTCTGATGGAGAAATCCAGCACGAGGGGGCATGGCTTTAAATTGAGGGGGGGTAGTTATAGAACCGATGTCAGGGGTAGGTTCTTTACCCAGAGGGTGGTGAGGGATTGGAATGCCCTGCCAGCATCAGTAGTAAATGCGCCTAGTTTGGGGGCGTTTAAGAGATCCGTAGATAGGTTCATGGACGAAAAGAAATTGGTTTAGGTTGGAGGGTCACAGTTTTTTTTAACTGGTCGGTGCAACATCGTGGGCCGAAGGGCCTGTTCTGCGCTGTAATGTTCTATGTTCTATGTTCTATATCCCTATACATTTACCCGCTAATCCCTCTAATCTACACATCTCAGGACACTAAGGAGCAATTTTAGCATGGCCAATCGACCTAACCCACACATCTTTGGACTGTGGGAGGAAACCAGAGCACCCGGAGAAAACCCACGCAGACACGAGGAGAATGTGCAAACTCCACACAGACAGTGACCCAAGCCGGGAATCGAACCCAGGTCCCTGGAGCTGTGAAGCAACAGTGCTAACCACTGTGCTACCGTGCCGCCGTATCATTGCTGTGCATTACTCATCACATATGGAATGAAGTGGGGTGAGCTTGCACCTCACATTTAAACTATGGCTATATTTTTAATGGGCGGGATTCTCCATTCTTTTGGTGGCCGGTGATTCTGCTGGTGCCGTTCCTAGCGGCCAGAATGGTGGGAACTCACGCCCGATACCACGCTTGGAGCCTCATGTACGAGCGAACACCTCTCCGAATCACTTGGGGAGTCGGAAGCTGATTCGTTCACCCGCTGTCAGCTAGGGGGTTCAAAGGTCACGCCGCCATATTTAAACACCAGTCCACCTCACTCATATCACTCTCTCCAAGCCTCCTGTCTGTACCAGACTGTGCAGGGTGTCAGCAACCCAGAGGCAAAAGGTTAGCAGCCTCAAGAGGAAGTCTGCAAGCCGTCTCAACCACCAGGCCCTCGAGGCCTTGATTCAGGGAGTCTTTGCACAGAGCATGTCCTCAACCCAAGGTGGGGGGCTCCAGGTAGCACACCAACCTCATCTCTGCAGCCTGGGAAGCCATGGCCCAGGAGGTCAGTGTGACTGGCACCTGTGCTGGAAGCGGCACACTGTGAAGGAAATGAATCATCTTCACTGCCAGGGTCAGCCCTCTCTCAGCTCCCTCCAGTCTCAACATGTACTCCAACCGTGACTCTCTTTGCGGATCTCATACATCCATTAGCAGGGGACACAAATCAACACTCGTTCTCTCATGGACACTTTCACATCACTACCATCCTGTCTGTCACATTACTCACACTCCATCCTCGGGTGCTTTGCATAGGAAGATTACGCTGGGCACAGCAAACTGCGACTATGCAGGAGATCCTCTCTAGTGAGTATTGCAGAGAGCCACCCGAGTGGTCCAGGCATCTGAATCATATCTTCAGCAGACTGCTCTATGAGGGAGCTGTGAGCTACGTTGTATCTCTCCTCAGCATGGCTCTGAGGACATGACGCCAGGGACATCAGGCAATGTTTAAGCTTATCTTCCCTTATCTCCCAGCAACCATCCCTGCAAACATTCTGAGCCGGTCATTGTTGTGGTGAACATTCTCACCCTTCACCCCGAACTCATCACCTGCGAGGAGGCACCCATGCCCCACTTGGACTGCTACCCACCACATCTGAAGTCTGTGTGGATCCCCTTCCAATAAAAAATGTGACATCCCTGAGGCTCCCTTGTTTGTGAACGTTTCATGCAGCCTTGTCAGGATCCAGCTTCTCTCCTAGAGTCATAGAAACGTAGAATAACTACAGTGCAGAAGGAAGCCATTCAGCCCATCAAGTCTGCACCGACTCCCTGTCAGAGCATTGCATCCAGACCCTATCCCCGTAACTCCATGTATGTACCCCGCTAATCCTCCTAACCTACACATCTTGGGCCAATTTTAACATTTCCAATCCATCTAACCTGCATAACTTTGAACTTTCAGACTTTTCTCTGCCTTCCATTGTTTGACATCCTCATCCACCTCCTTGCCCCTTTGCCTGCCATCCTGACCCCTCATCCTTCCCCCACCACCCTTGCACAGTTCTTCCTCCACATTGCCCCCTTGTCTTCACCAGCCCCACTCTGTCCTCACCTTGCGCCCCACTCTGACTGAACTTCTGTCTATTGGAGTGGAAGGACCATGAATCCAGCAGCACAGTGCTGTCCATAGAGACCAGCTGGGCGTAGAGCTGGAGGGCACGATCCAGTTTGCCCGGTGGAGTGCCATTCAGTGCAGTGGGAGCAGTGCAGCACTGTGGTACATAGATAATGTATGTTGCACTTACCTCAAAGTTTCGAGTGAACTGAGGTCCGCCTTTTGTAAATCAATCCTTTTCAAACAGGATTGAGGTCGAGGTGATTTCCCGCTGGTGTGAGACGCAAGACAGGAAGACTCGCTAAGATTCCAACGAGCAGCTGTTTTAATGAGCATTCATGAGATGCAAATGAATGGCTTTCTCAACACCAGGCAGCGAGACAACTGACAGCCATTAACCATCCACTAGGGGAATTTCAAACCACTTCTATACCAGTGGGTTTCTGACTTTTCGGTTCCCATTAGATTGTCCTCTCTCACTTATCACCAAGCCACCACGGGCAGGATGGGTGAATTCCACCCAATGTATTAATTTTTTTACCTTTGTTTCAGGCCCCTATTCATACAGTCCGACCATCTCTGAAGGCTCAAGATAGACTCATTGATTTGAAAAGAGGAAAGAGTGAAAAGTCCCTCAAACAATAAATGAAGCTTTGCAAATTGAAAAATAACTGTCCAATTCAAAACGCTACCAACTTGCCATTGAATTAGACAAATCACACAGCATGTTAGCACTTAAAGTCTGTTCAGAAACTAACCGCAATAATTTAGAGTAAAAGTTATAGAATCATAGAATCCCTATGAAGCAGAAGAAAGCCATTCGGCCTATGAAGTCTGCACTGACTCTCCGACAGAGCATCTTACCCAGGGCCACCCTATCCTATCCCTGTAACCCCACATATTTACGCTGCTATTCCCCCAAACCTACACATCCTGGGACACTGAAGGGCAATTTAGCATGGCCAATCCACCTAACCTGCACATCTTTGGAGTGTGGGAGGAAACCAGAACACCCGGAGGAAACCCACACAAACTCCACACAATCACCCGAGGCCGGAATTGAACACAGGACCCTGGCGCTGTGAGGCAGCAGCGCTAATTTTGTGCCACCATACCGCCCCAGTCCATCTGATTTCTGTGACGCTTTTGTGAATCTTCCATGCACTCTGATACAGTTTTGAAAAGCTATTGTCAAACTGGAGAAGATTCAGAATATTAATTTTCAAAAGCCCATGGTCTAAGTTGCTGAGAGTGATGACGTATGTTTGATCTCTGCCAAATAACTTCTTGCCCTCTTAGACACCCACTTCCTTTATCATCAATGACCTATTTCCTCAACACGATAACATTTACACTCTCAAACACGCCAGAGAACCGAGACCCCAAAATATTCAACAATTATCTTATTCAGAGAGGCTATCAAGGGGTACAGTTCAAGACATGCTCAAGTTTGGGCCCTTAAGTAATGTGAACATTCTCTTTTCATTTTAAATAGAAGAGCTGCGTGGACTGATGCAGTGGGGCTGGTCCCATGGGATTCCTTTCCTGTAATGCATGCTGTGTCATCCATGCATATTTGAACCCGTTCGCCTCATGCTGCTCATGTCACTTGTATATGTTGCTTGCTACGTTCTTCTAAACATTTCTCTGTGTCAATACATTCCTTCATTGTATTTATCATTTATGGTTGTGCCTTTCTTTCACGTTCTTCCTTCATTGCAACAGTGACTAAACTTCAAAAGTTCTTGTCTGGCTGTGTTAAGAGCTTTCAGATATCCTGTGTTGTGAAATGCGTGATATAAGATGGCAGACTTTCAGCTTCTTGAGCTTTGTACTGGCGCTTCATAGTTCCAGCCCTCCTTTACCCATTGCGCAACTTTGCGTCATCTATCACCCACTGAACCTTCTGCCAGGGACTACATCAGTAAGTGTCCACCTCCCACAAATGTACTCGAGTGGTTTACAAATTATAAATGATTCTGAAATGTACACAGTGACTAAGTTGAAATGCAATAGGTCAATGTAACAGTCATTTAGTGGAGTTAAATTCTTGGGTAGAATATTCCCAGAAATGCTGTTAGCTCCGGCGAGGAAACCAGTGTGATTCACACCATCAGCTGGGGTGGCGGGGATTAAGAAAGTTGGCAACGCCAGGCATCCCGCTGCCATTTTTAAAGGGTGCCCCAATCTCTGATTTAAATAAAAGAAATCCTTCCTTCAAAGAACACCAAAAACCCTCATGGAGAAGGGCAACTATCCCACCCCCGACCCCCACCCCCCGACCCCCTCACATGTAGAAGGGCACCTTGGCAGTGTCAGGGTACTCTACCAGGGGGCACTGCAGGAGACACTGCCAGAATGCTAGGGGGCAATGCCCTGGCACGTCCCTCATCACCAGGGGGGTGGTGGGGAGGACACAATACTTTTCTTTGCGCTCCCAACATGTTCATCTTGACTGGTTTTCGCTTTTGACAAGCAGTGGTGATTCGCACTGGCGTGACATCATGCCCGCTGGATGGGAAGTTAGGATAAGGGCGCAAGTATCAGCATCAAGCCCGCTGCTGTAATGTTAATTCAGGCAAATCAGGCTCATGCCCTCACTGGACATGAACCTGATTACATCACCAGCAGGGAGCGAGGAAGATCTCATTCTGAGATCTCGCCAACACAAATCCTGTTTTTGGGCTCTCATGACATTTAGCAACATTACAAGACTTGCACTAACAGTCAACAGGGCATTTATATTGCGGCCAAAGAAAAATAATTGGATGAATGACCAGGGGAAGACGCTGGCCTGGTGGTATTATCACTAGACTATTAATCCGGAAACTCAGCTAATGTTCTGGTGACCCGAGTTCGAATCCCATCACGGCAGATGGTGGAATTTGAATTTAATTTAAAAAAAATCTGGAATTAAGAATCTACTGATGACCATGAAACCATTGTTGGAAAAACCCATCCGGTTCACTAATGTCCTTTAGGGAAGGAAATCTGCTATCCTTACATGGTCTGGCCTACATGTGACTCCAGAGCCACAGTGGTTGACTCTCAACTGCTCTCCAAGGGCAACTAGGGATGGGCAATAAAGGTTGGCAAACCAGCGGAGCCCATGTCCCATGAATGAATAAAAAATGTTAATCTGGTTTTTGCATTGCTGGCCATACAATATTGACTTTGGAAACCTCTCTGCATCTTTCCTGTCTACCCGAAACCCCGATCTAGGCACCTGTTAAAAAAGTAGCTGCTGTAATTCCTATGTTTAAAAAGCGGGATAGAACGGACAGGATTTTATGGTCTCATTCTTAACTGCCCTCTGAAATGGCCGAGTGGGACACTCAGTTCAAGGGCAATTAAGGAGGGACAATAAATACTGGCCCAGTCAGCGGCACCCACATTCGTGAAATGGATAAAAAAATGTTATTGCAGTGGATATAATTTATCTGGATTTTCAAAAATGACTTTTGATAAGGACTAATGAATAAGGACAGAGAATGTGGAGCCAGGGGTAAGTGACAGAATCATAGAAACCCTACAGTGCAGAAGGAGGCCATTCGGCCCATCGAGTCTGCACCAACCACAATCCCACCCAGGCCCTACCCCCACATATTTACCCACTAATCCCTCTAACTACACATCTCAGGGACAATTTTTAACCTGGCCAATCAACCTAACCCGCACAACTTTGGACTGTGGGAGGAAACCGGAGCACCCGGAGGAAACCCACGCAGACACGAGGAGAATGTGCAAACTCCACACAGACAGTGACCCGAGCCGGGAATCGAACCCGGGACCCTGGAGCTGTGAAGCAGCAGTGCTAACCACTGTGCTACCGTGCCGCCCCTTTTGAGATTATATTGAGAATGTATTGCAGGTTGGCCTCAAGGAGTAAAGGATGTGTCCCATCAGGATAGCTGCTGTTCAGAATTTCCATGATTGACTTGGAACATGGAATCACAATTTCAGAGGTGGGGCGGAGACAGTGCACTTTCGATAAGGTACCCCACAGCAGACATTCATGATGGGATTTGAACTCTGGCCTCCAGAACATTACCCTGGATCTCTGGATTACTAGCCCAGTGACAATACCACTACACCACAGCCACTCCCTCTCTCTTCATCGCCCACTCTCTCTGGTAGGAAGAATAGGGAGGTCAATTATTCCTCAGAAAGTACAAGTCTAGCTGGGGTAGAGGAGCAAGGGGAACAAGAGTACAACTATATCAATCAGGAAACACAATGCCACAGGTTGCCAAGGCCACAAGAAAAACAAACCAAGCATTAGACTTTGTTTCTGGAGGGATAGAATTGGGTGATCATACTAGACCTATATCGAACCTTGGTTAGATCACTCTGAGAGTACTGTGTGCAGTTCTGGTCACCGTATTATGAAATAGATTGTGAGGCACTGGAGACAGTGCAGAGAAGTGCGGCACGGTGGCACAGTGGTTAGCACTGCTGCCTCGCAGCGCCAGGGACCCGGGTTTGATTCCCAGCTTGAGTGACTGTTTGTGTGGAGTTTGCACATTCTCCCCGTGTCTGCGAGGGTTTCCTCCGGGTGCTCCAGTTTCCTCCCACAGTCCAAAAATGTGCGAGTTAGGTTGATTGGCCATGCTAAAGTGTTCCTTAGTGTTAGGGGGATGTCAAGGGGATTAGTCGGGTAAATATGTGGAGTTGTGGGGATAGGGCCTGGGTGGGACTGTGGTCGGTGCAGACTCGATGGGCCGAATGGCCTCCTTCTGCACTGTAGGGTTTCTATGATTCTATGATTCTATGAACTGCATAGATGTATTTAAGGGGAAAATAGACACGTATATGGGGGACGGGAATAAAGGGTGACATAGAAACATAGAAACATAGAAAAACTACAGCACAAAACAGGCCCTTCGGCCCCACAAGTTGTGCCGAACATATCCCTACCTTTTAGGCCTACCTATAACCCTCCATCCTATTAAGTCCCATGTACTCATCCAGGAGTCTCTTAAAAGACCCTATTGAGTTTGCCTCCACCACCACTGACGGCAGCCGATTCCACTCACCCACCACCCTCTGTGTGAAAAACTTCCCCCTAACATTTCCCCTGTACCTACCCCCCAGCACCTTAAACCTGTGTCCTCTCGTAGCAGCTATTTCCACCCTGGGAAAAAGCCTCTGAGAGTCCACTCGATCTATGTCTCTCAACATCTTATATATCTCTATTAGGTCTCCTCTCATCCTACGTCTCTCCAAGGAGAAAAGACCGAGCTCCCTCAGCCTATCCTCATAAGGCATGCCACTCAATCCAGGCAACATCCTTGTAAATCTCCTCTGCACCCTTTCAATCTTTTCCACATCCTTCCTGTAATGAAGCGACCAGAACTGAGCACAGTACTCCAAGTGGGGTCTGACGAGGGTCTTATATAGCTGCATCATTATCCCCGGACTCCTAAACTCAATCCCTCGATTGATAAAGGCCAGCACACCATACACCTTCTTAACCACCTCCTCCACCTGCGGGGCCGATTTTAGAGTCCTATGGACCCGGACCCCAAGGTCCTTCTGATCCTCTACAGTACTAAGAGTCTTTCCCTTTATATTGTACTCCTTCATCCCATTTGACCTGCCAAAATGGACCACTACGCATTTATCTGGGTTGAAGTCCATCTGCCACTTCTCCGCCCAGTCTTGCATCCTATCTATGTCCCTCTGTAACTTCTGACATCCCTCCA